>NC_140090.1:1390000-1732815 GCF_964237585.1 Gallinula chloropus
CAACCACTCTTTGGGAGAAGAAACGTCTCCTCATTTCTAACCTGAACCTCCCCTGGTGCAACTCACAGCCATTCCCTCCTGTCCTATAGCTACTTATCTGATCATCTCCCTGGTCCTGCTGGCCACACTATTCCTGACACAAGCCAGGATGCTGTTGGCCTTCCTGGCCAGCTGGGCACACTGCTGGCTCGTGGTCAGGTGAGTGTCACAGAATCACAAGGCTGGAAAAGACCTTTAAATCAACCAACACCCCCAGGTCCTTTTCCTCTGCAATGAACTTTGCTTCATACTCGTGCTCAGAGGTACTCACACCCAAGACAACCACACTGACCATTTTAATCCCAAGGCAATGGAAACCTGTTCTGGCCCTAGAGCCAGGGATTCCCTGTTCCTGGAGGGAGGATTCAGGGCACATCACTGCCCAAGCACCAATGTCCATTCACAGGTACAAACGCCTGGCTGGGGTTTATTGAAGAGAATTATTTCTTATAAATAAGTTGCACAAACCTTGTTTCATAGAATCATAGAATCATAGACTGGTCTGGGTTGGAAGGGACCCCAAGGATCACAGAGCTCCAGCCCCCTGCCACAGGCAGGGACACCAACCTCCAGGCCTGGAGCTACACAAGGCTGCCCAGGGCCCCATCTTTTAAAGAGCATCAGCTACTTGGAAATGACTCTTGGGAATCACCTTTACATTCCTTTGTTGTGAGTCAATGGGAAAATCCAGGTGATGTATGAAGATTAATTCCTAACACCAGAGAAGGGTCTGATGTTCCATTCTTACACCAGCGGAGAGGGAAGGCTCCACGATGGAGGAGTGTGGATGAACACTGTGCATGAGGGTCCTTCCCGGGTTGGGGGTTCCCCCTATGGTGTCCCACTCCTTTTGGGTTGGAATAGGTCCCACACCCCAAACCTGGTGCACCCCACACTGAGGATAAGGAAGGGAGAGCCCCTGAAACGCCGTGGTGAGCAGGGAGCCCTCACAGGGAAGGGGGAGCTCAGGGGGAGCAGCGGGAGCTCATCAACATGAAAAATGCTTGTGTTGTGCTGCTAATATGGGGAAGATGGATGAGGTTTGGTTTGCTCTCAGCCACTATCAGTTTAGCAGGGAAAACAAAGCCTATTATTGCTGGTACTTTTCTGAAGGGCGCATTAAATTCCAGCCATCCCACGCGGTGATTTAAAACGAGGTCTCCAGCTAACTTTAATTAAAGCAAACCACCTTGTGGGTTAGATTTGATTGGCAGCTACGTCATGGGATATAACTAATAACCTTTCCCTGCGTGCTCTGACGATGACTGACACAGGATTAACCCCACATGCCGCTCCCCAGCCCATGTGGGGGGACTGGGGATGCTCCCCGTGCCCCAAGCCCAAGCGTGGAGACAGGAGGAGCCCCCCAAGAGCTATGGAAGGAGACATACCTGCTGTCACAGTGTGCTCTCACCACATCCTGATGAAGGTTCCCAAGGGATCCGATGCTTGCTCCATACCTGGTGCTCGTGTGTGAAGCCAGTGGTCAGGGTGATGCTTGCCTGATGGCCATTGGCTCGGTACAGACTTGTTCTGTGGCTAACAGCTGGTCTCCTGGTACACAGAGATATAGATATATATAGATATATAGATATATAGATATATATAGATATATAGATATATATACACTTCCTAGGCAGGTACCATTGTACTGATTGGAAAACCCACAGGATCCCCCTCTCACAGTCCCCGGTACCCCATCAGGGCAGACAGGGTGTCTGTAGCCACGCTCACTGAGTGCTGTAGGACATCACCCATACTAATGTGCATTTTTCCCATTTCCCCCCCATTTTGATCTGCACATTCCATCAATATTTTCATCTGGATGATTCCTATCAGATGCTGTATATCAAAGGTGCCCTACCCCAGCATGGTCCCTGGTGTTTCCTACTGCACCAGGGAGCACGCCAGGGGCTCCCAAAAGCTTACCAGGGTCCATAAGAAAAATGTACAAAGAGTATTTGTATATACATTTGGTTTTGGGGGGAAAACATCACCTCTTTAGGCTCAGAGAAGCAGACCCCAGAGGAGCAGCTCTGCCTTTTCAGCACAGTCCTGTACCCCACGCTGCTGGTTATTTACCCTGCAGAAGGGCTATTGCCAAGCACACAAGGCATCAGCTACCAGCCTGATTTCTAACCCTCACCAGCACCATTAGTTACCAAAGAACAACAAGTAACTTGTTCTAAACGCTTGGCACCCTCTTGGCAGTCTGCAGGCAGGCTGGATGGGGCACGCAGTCCAGGGTGGCTTCTCCTGGAGATGACTATGGCTGATTAGTTCCCCAAGTCCTGCAATTATTAACCTTAATGAAATTTTGCTGCCTAATAGCCGCACAGCTATTGATTTTTAATTGCTTTGTTTGTGCCTCGAATTGATGGATAGGAGCTCTGGAAAGGCACGCACAGCAGGACGGCTCGTTTGCAATTTGCAAATTAAGATGGAAGCAAAATGAGCCCAGGAAGCAGCTGTGGGCAGGGGAGATGCTGGGAGCAGCCCTGGACCACTCACCACCAGCATCCCAGTCCCTGGGTTGGTAACAGCTTCGCCTGAAGGGAAGATGGTGAGGGATGAAGGGCAGGTGAAGATCTCTCGCTCCCTTGTCACAGCACTGTGTGTGCCATCTGGTAGCACGCTGGGTACCTCCAGCAGCACTGTGGATGCTGAGCAGGGGCAGTGCCCAGGCTTGGCCAGTCTCTTGGCATATCACTTTAAACAGGATGTTTAGCAAAGATGTTTGGCAGGACAAGGGGGATGGATTAAAGCTGAAGGAAGGAAGGGTTAGATGAGATATTAGGGGGAAGTTCTTTGCAGAGAGAGTGGTGAGGGGCTGGAAGGATCTGCCCAGAGAGGGGGTGGGTGCCCCATCCCTGGGGGTGTTCCAGGCCAGGTTGGCTGGGGCCCTGGGCAACCTTGTGTAGCTCCAGGCCTGGAGGTTGGTGTCCCTGCCTGTGGCAGGGGGTCGGAGCTCTGGGACCCTTGGGGTCCCTCCCAACCCAGACCAGGCTGGGATTCTGTGATTCTATGATACTTCCTTCTAAAATCTATCAGCAAAGACAATCCTGGGCAATCCAGGATTTCTGAGCCACTGGTTCAGTTTTGCTGTGATCTGCATTCGTTTCAGACGTGGGAGGCTGAGGGATGGTCTGGGGATGCTGAGCCAGGCTGTGGGGCCACGGGGTGGGCGCCCTTGCGGTGCTGTGCATGGAATGCCTCCTTCAGCATCACTCCAGGACATCAGAGTGGGGTTGTTATCACTGAGTTTGCATGTGGGGAACCAGACCACTGTTGGCATTTACTGGTGCTCCCTAAGCATCTCTGAGCAGGGATACAGGGGTACAGGGATACGAGAGTGCAGGGGTGTAGGGTTGCAGGTGAGTAGGGATGCAGGGCTAGAGGGATGCAGGGCTAGAGGGGTGCAGGGCTGGAGGGATGCAGGGCTGGAGGGATGCAGGGCTGGAGGGATGCAGGGATGCAGCTCGGTGCATCTCTCCCAGTCACCCACCATCAGCTGCTGGGTGCTCAGGTGGGTGTCTGGGAAAGGTGAGCATTAGCTGTGCCACCCCCCCAGAGCCCCAGCCCTCTGCCTCTCCACCCCAGCACACACCAGGGACTGCCATTTGCTCTGGATTAACACCCTGCCAGGGTGCATTCCTCCTCCATCCCCATCAGCAGCTCAGGGAATCACAGTGCCCAGCACTGGCATTTCCATGGGCTGTAGCATTTACCTTTCCTTCCCTGTTGTATTTTACCACGTGTGGAAACCCTGAGCCTTCAGGAAAAGCATCCATACTCAGAGTGTTTATCCTCCAGCAGCCTCCTGTTCAGAGAAGGGGTGCTGCCCGCTCAGTTCCCAGGGGAGGTTTACCCCTTCTCACAGAGATAAGCACAAACCAAAGCGCTGCAGGAGGCTCTGCTTGGCTTTCCAATAGAGAAAGAGAATGTGTGTCATGGGTCTTGCCCATGAGATGCTTCACCCCAGCTGGGGCATTGCCTGTAGCTCTTTATAAAGGAGAGGGGCAGGGGAGATCGTAGAATCACAGAATCCCAGACTGGTCTGGGTTGGAAGGGACCCCAAGGGTCCCAGAGCTCCAACCCCCTGCCACAGGCAGGGACACCAACCTCCAGGCCTGGAGCTACACAAGGTTGCCCAGGGCCCCAGCCAACCTGGCCCTGAACACCCCCAGGGATGGGGCACCCACCCCCTCTCTGGGCAGCCCCTTCCAGCCCCTCACCACTCTCTCTGCAAAGAACTTCCCCCCAATCTCTCCTCTCCCCCTTCCCTCCTCCAGCTTCACTCCAGCCCCTTGTCCTGCCAGTCTCTGCCCTTTAACAAGCTGATTCCCCTCCTGTTCCTCTGCTCCCTTCAGGGACGGGGAGGCTGCAGTGAGGTCCCCCCACAGCCTTCTCTTCTCCAGGCTGACCCAGCCCAGCTCCCTCAGCCTCTCTCCATAGGGGAGCTGCTCCAGCCCACAGCACATCCCACCCTGTGCCTGTGGCCGCTCCCCAGGAGCGCGGCTGTGGGTGAAGCAGTGGGTGCTGAGGACCCAACACCCACCCTTTTGGGGGTTCACTTGAGCCACTGACCCTCGAACCACCACGAATTGGACAAATTAAGAGGTGCTCCCAGAAGCAGCCCTGCTGCTTCCAAGCAGGACTTAAGGAGGCGTTTGGGTACCTGAGCCTCATCCTGCTGCAACTCAGAGCTGTGGGTGTTGAAAGGGGGTCTCTGCATGGGGTGGAACGAGACATCCAGCCTGCCCAGAGCATCTCCACAGCCACCCAGGCCCGACGCACACGTGGCTGGCCTGGGCCGCCTCCGGCAAAGACTCTGCATCCCCCAACCTCTTGGCTCTGCTCCTGAGAGCCACTTAAGAGCTGGGCTCTGGTGACTGCAGCAGATGCATTTCAGAGCTGGCATTTCCCCTCTCCAGAGGATGTTTCTCCTCCCTGGGTGTTGGCAGGCTGCGGCGAGGAGGCGAGAGCCGCTCTGCCCCGGCTCCCCAGGGCTTTCACCTAATGGCAGTCTGGGCTGAGGCCAGGCCCTGCTCTTCCAGCAATTATACTGCACAGCCCCAGAAACACGAAGTGATGGTGGCAGAAGAGCAGATGTTGATGAGAGGACTGGAGCAGCCCTTCAGGAACGGCTCATCCCCGTGTTCACACCCAAACCTTTCTCTATGGGGCTGGGAACACAGGAATTGCCCATCTCGACCTGCCTGCTATGATAAAACTCACTTCCCAGCTGCTGCCTTGCTCTGACCTGCTCCTTTGGACACAAATCCCTAATAAAAGCCCCATTGATGGAGGAGGCAGGAGCACTGCAGCCACCACCGTCCCAAGAGTGCTGGTGATGTGCTCCCACCAGCTGAAATGCCATAAAGGGGGGGAGAACTCCAAAACTTAATGGGGAATCTCAAAGCCTTCAGGAAAACCAGTTTTTACCCAAAGTGTGTGTTTTTCAGCCATAGGACTGAATGGGTGGGTGCTGACTTTAACCACAGAGCTCCTCTTGCCATCAAAGCTAAGCTCCCCTGGCGTGTCTGGTCAGCATCTACAGAGCCACAGAACCACAGCATCATAGGGGTTGGAAGGGACCCCCAGAGCCCCTGGGGTCCCACCCCCTGCCCAAGCAGGGTCCCTAGGACAGGGCACACAGGGCGGTGTCCAGACGGGGCTGGAATCTCTCCAGAGAAGGAGACTCCACACCCCCTGGGCAGCCTGGCCCAGGGCTCCCTCACCCTCACTGGCAAGAAGTTCTTCCCCACATTGGGGGGGAACTCCCTGGGCTCCAACTTGAGCCCATCGCCCCTTGTCCTGTCCCCACAGACACTGAGCAGAGGCTGCCCATGGCCCCCTGTGTCCCACCCTTCAGCTCTTGATCCCCATTGATCAGATCCCCTCTCAGGCTGCTTCTCTCCAGGCTGAACAGCCCCAGCTCCCTCAGCCTTTCCTCACAGGGGAGATGCTCCAGGCCCTTCAGCATCTCTGTCCCTCCTCTGGCCTCTCTCCAGGAGATCCCTGGCTGTTTGATCCCAGGGAGCCCAGCACTGGACACAACACTCCAGGTGGGGCCTGAGCAGGGCAGAGCAGAGGGGGAGGACCACCAGCCGGTCCCCTGCACACCGGGATGAGGATGCTGAGGCTGCCACACGTCACCTGCCAGGCAGATGACAGAGGCTCCATTTTAAACAAGGGGTTGATCCTGAGTGATGGTTTGCTAAGACACAGCTTTGTCTCCACGACATGTATGGTGCAGGCTGGGCTTTGCTGAAAGGTGCTAAGAGGAACCAGAGATCTGGGGTCTGAGTTCATGGGTATGTGGAAAAGCTCCAGCTACACAGGAGTCACACACTCCTCTAAATCCAATTTTTTAAGCCAGCAGCATTCCATAAAACTCATTTCCCAATGAGCTGTAAACACAGCACTGTAAATATTAATCATCACACAAACACACCAGCCAGCCCTGATTTTAACACACACATTCAGAAGGGGACAGATTTCCCTTCAGATCACATGTTTTGCCAGCTGGGCATTAACTGGAGCAGCTCTGCTCCAGTGCTTTATTAAGCTATCTGTTTAGAGCACGATCAAAACAAACAGCTCAAAGTGAGAGATGGAAAATACACCGTCTCAGCCCATTTACCTCTAACTGGTGCCAGCTGCTCGCTCCTCTGAGACAGCTTGGATGAGCCCAGCCCCACAGGGGAGACTGTGGGCTTCATCACTCCCGAACACGTGAGCCCCCCACCCCTCAGCAAGGGTATTCAGCACTTATCTCCCCACTCCTGCTCCAATCAGTTTGGGCAGAGCACAGGTTAAACCCAAAGCGTGCTCTTATTTCACAGCATCACAGGGGCTGGAAAGGACCCCCAGAGCCCTGGGGTCCCACCCCCTGCCCAAGCAGGGTCCCTAGGACAGGGCACACAGGTCGGTGTCCAGACGGGGCTGGAATCTCTCTGGAGAAGGAGACTCCACACCCCCTGGGCAGCCTGTCCCAGGGCTCCCTCACCCTCACTGGCAAGAAGTTCTTCCCCACATTGGGGGGGAACTCCCTGGGCTCCAACTTGAGCCCATCGCCCCTTGTCCTGTCCCCACAGACACTGAGAAGGGGCTGCCCATTCCCCCTGCATCCCATACTTCAGATATTTATAAACATTACTAAGTTCCCCCCTAGTCTTCTTCTCTCCAGGCTGAACAGCCCCAGCTCCCTCAGCCTTTCCTCACAGGGGAGATGCTCCAGGCCCTTCAGCATCTCTGTCCCTCCTCTGGACTCTCTCCAGGAGATCCCTGGCTGTTTGATCCCAGGGAGCCCAGCACTGGACACAACACTCCAGGTGGGGCCTGAGCAGGGCAGAGCAGAGGGGGAGGATCCCCTCCTGTCACCTGCTGCCCACACTCCTCCTGATGCCCCCAGGATCCCATTGTCTCTCTCAGCCCCCAGGGCACACTGCTGGCTCATGGGCACCCTGTCACCCACCAGGACCCCCAGGTCCTTCTCCCCAGAGCTCCTCTCCAAATCCACATATCTATATGCAGTACCAATTGTTTTGTTCTCAGGAAGAACTCAAAGGGAGCATTGGCAAAGTCCTGTCCAGCACAAACCAGGGGGTTAATACTCGACTCCATCACAGCTTGCTGCCCACCACTTCACTGTGTGTCACTGAATCGCTGAATCTCCACACTGGGAGAAGAGAAACTGGGAGCACAGTGGAGGGAACACTGGCGTGGTGCTTGCAGGGTGACAGTAGGGCAGTGCTTACTAATCCCAGCTGAATTATCTCATGGGAAGTGCTTGCAGAAAACAATACCCCTAAAGATACCAACATTTAGACTCCCCAGTGAAACCCCACAGGTGCCTTTGGAAGCTGGGATGGCTCATGGTGGGGGGAACATCGGTGCTGCCCAACCAACCCCGAGCCTGTTTGGGCAGGGCTCTGGCACCCAGAGGGGCCGTGTTTGTGTTCACAAGAGAGCCTGGGCCAACCTGGCTGGGTTTCCTCAGCCCTGCCTTTGACAGGGAGTTGTGAAACTCCAGCCACCTCCAGTTTAAATATTTAGATCTGGATCCCCAGCCTAACAGCTCGCCTGTGATGCTTGATTGGTTTATATCCCCCTGCATGTTTAAAGGCAGAAGGCTAAATGCCTCTCAGCAGGGATGGTGTCTCACTCTATCTCACAGGCATTAAAGCTTCGTGCCCTTTCCGCAGCGTGCCCCAGCTCAGCACGTCTGGGCTCTGCAGCTCAATGGGGTGTGTGAGCTCAGAGCTGATATCCTGACTCACCAACCCCGGGATGCTGCAGGGCCATCTGATCATAAACACCGAGTCCCGCAGGGGTTGGGCAACCCCAAAGTCATGGGGGCAGCAGGGAGACCCCACCCTGGCACTGAACAGAGTGGGTGCTGAGCCCAGCCTAGAGACAAAGCTGTGTTTTAGGCAGACACTGGCTTCCAGACACACGCTCTCATGCCTCTTGGAGCTAAGCAGGGACAAGATGACCCAGGGCGTGCTGGTGCGTGCGCCTCCAGCCAGGATACGCCTCCCTCTTGCTTGTGTCCCTTCTAAATGGTGACTTACAGAGCTGGTGCTGGATTTCTGGCACACTGCTATTGATGCTGCATCCTGCCACCTCCCCGGTGAGCCCTGCCTGTCACAGCAGCTGCATCACCGTGGCCGTGGTGAGATAACCACTGCCCGCTCAGAGCCGGGCGATGAAACTGGAAACACCTTCCATCCACCTCCTATGGCCACTTTGGGGTTCCCCCCACCAGCTACCAAAGCCATGCTGGGATCACACAGAGGAAGGCAAGATGGGGCAGCACAAGCCACATCCAAGCAGGGGATGCAGAGATTTCTGGGGCCAGGGGGCTCCTCGTTGCGGGAAGCCAGGAGCAGAGAGGGTGAGACAGCAGAGAAACACTTGCCCACATCCTTACATGAACCCAGTCCCACCCAGCATCCCAGAGGCAGTACTCAGGGGTTGTAAACAGCCTTTCCCTCTGACCCAGTGTGAGAAAGGGGATGTTTTAAGGCTGCTCAGGGGATGGGCAGGCTGAGCCCGCAGACCACAGCCAGACAGGGGGAGATGGAGCTTTGGTGCCTCCGGGTGATAACGTGGATCAATGTGGCTCCGGTTTCTGGAGCACGTCCCGGGTCCTGGCTGTCAGCAGCAGCTGATTTAGGGTAAATAAATGTCATCTGTGAGCTCATACTGAGAAGTGAAATAAAGCACAAGGCGAAGGGGTGAGGGGAAGAGGGCTCCTGGAAGAAACTGGGAACCAAGGTGGGGCGCAAAGACAGCAGGAAGGTAACTTCTGGGATAGGCAGTGCTTGTTTTACATTAATATCCTTAAAGCAGTCACTTCAGCTGCAGAACAGCATTTCCTGACCCCACGGGCATCTCCTTTGCATTATCAATTTCCATATCACAAATACTCTCAGGTTTTTGTTTGTTTTCCTTTGCAGGGCAGGTCTGGGGCCAGCGCTTGGTGCCTGATGATGCACAGAGCTCCTGAAAGCTGGCAGGGGGAACAGGAGATGGGACAAGGGGCAATGGGCTCAAGCTGCCCCAGGGCAGGGTCAGCTCAGCTGGGAGGGCAAAGTTCTTCCCTGGCAGAGTTGTGGGGCTGTGGCACAGGCTGCCCAGGGAGGGGCTGAGTCCCCAGCCCTGGGGGTGTTGAACAGAGGGGAGATGAGGTGCTCAGGGAGCTGGGTCAGCACAGGACAGGGACGGTTGGACTCCAGGAGCTTAAAGGGCTTTTCCAACCTGTGACTCTGTGATATTTCAAGGTTTGCTTCGTTTCCTGTAACAGCAATTCCTGTTATTAGCTGCTCAGCAATTGAAACAGGCATCTGATCCCCAAGAAACGCCTCAGAAACACGACTCTCCTTGAGTGACGTCCAGGGGAAAAAACAAAGCCTTGCAGAAGGCAGAAGTAACAGATGCCACTCAGGCTCCCCTGTTCCCATCTCTCATTAAGTTAGGAACCAACCAGCATCTATTAACATAATTATTTAAAATCATTTTTCCTCTGATTTCAAAGCACCACATCTCTGTTCCCCAAGCACTGGCTGCTCAGGCAAGATTTACCTTCTGCACATATACATATTATACACTATACTATATATATATTCTATTTCTTAATGTTTCCATACTATTCCACTCCACACCACAGATTGAACCAGGAGCTGGCAGCAGCTGCTGCAGCATCCCCACCACCCAAGCAGCAACCTGGCCCAGGGAACGGCTCCATGAGCCATCCTTGGGCATGGGGAGAGCTGGAGCGAGCACCTCCTTGGAGCACCGTGCTTGGGGGCACTTGGACCAGTGGTGGGAAGACCATGGGTTATCCTGGCTTCCTGTATCCTAGGAAAATGGGGGAGTGCTGCTTGGCACAGGCACTGTGGTCATGTCACGGGGGAGGGTTGTATCTACCTGGGGGGGTTCTGCTCTCAATCCAGCAGCATCCACTCCCATAAGGAGTGGGTGGAAAAACAGCTGGCAGGTGCCAAGCATGAGGTAATGGGGGAACAAGGGTGATGCCATTCCAAGGGAGAAAACAAGGAAATCTGGATGTAGAATCCTATCCTCTGCCTCCTGGGAGAGACAAAAGGAGCTCAGGACCCAAAAGCAGGCAGACAGCTCCTCAGAAACCCCATCTGCCAGCATCTCAGACGCTTCCCTGGTCCAGGATGGGGCAGTTTAAATGCTGCACACAGAGAGAGTGGTCAGGCTCTGACCACCCATGATGGTATGGATCCCATCATTCAGGTGCCATCTCCACATATCCCTGGGCAGTGCTGGTCACAGCACGGAGCTCGGAGCTCACTGGGGTGGCAGCACACATCCTTGGCTCCCCACGTTATCTTTTCACACCCCCTTTACCCCTCAGACACACTGGCTTCACAATCAGTGATGTACAAGTGAGCAGGGGTTGTGATAAGAGGTTAATGCCACACTGACACCCCTCCCAAGGGAGTGAGAGGGCCAGCCAGTCTGTGAGGTGCCTTCCCAGGGCAGCTGAGCAGCTCTGGGCCTGATGCAGAAGCCAGGGTGGTGCCAACAAGATCCATGGGAGAAGAGACCATCTCCAGAGGTTGTGTTTCTGATGAGCACGAATGCAGCTGCTGGAACCAAGCTAATTTAACTGCTAAATTAGACATGGTTACAGCCTCAGGGAGCTCTCAAGGAAGAGCAAGGTAAAGCTGTCATGTTTCTCAAAACCAAGGGTATATATGTGACAGGTCTGAAACAAGAGTGCAGGAGTTAATTACTTCCCAAAATAAGGCTGCTCAAAATTAACATCTACGCTGGGTTCCTCCTTGCATCTGGGACGAGCGTCAGGAGCTAAAACTGAGGAGACTGGTGCTGAGGCATCACCCAAACCCCCATCACCTCACCCCCTGCCCAGCCTGCAGCCACCCTGGGGACAGCCCCCAGCTTTGCTGGCTGCAGCACAGGGGCAACAGGAGCCCCACACCCCCCTGACATCTTTGCCTGTCACTGCTGTGAGGTCCAGCTCAGGGATGATGGACAGGCAGTGGTTCCTGCCACCGCAGCCCAGCTACAGGGAGCCTGTGAGGAAGGATGCTGCCATGTCCCCCAGTCCCTGGGGCAAAGGGACTGTGAGGGAGGGACAGCACCCAAGGGGAGATGTCCTCATCATTAAATACATTCACCAGCACAGACCAGCTCAGAGCAGGACACCAGCTTCCCCAAAACACTGTTAAAGCATCAGAGTCCTGTGTCCAGAGCTGGGGCCCAACACAAGGGAGATGTGGGGCTGTTGGAGAGGGGTCAGAGGAGCCATGGGGATGCTCAGAGGGCTGGAGCAGCTCCCCATGGAGAGAGGCTGAGGGAGCTGGGCTGGGTCAGCCTGGAGAAGAGAAGGCTGTGGGGGGACCTCACTGCAGCCTCCCCGTCCCTGAAGGGAGCAGAGGAACAGGAGGGGAATGGGCTTGTTAAAGGGCAGAGACTGGCAGGACAAGGGGCTGGAGTGAAGCTGGAGGAGGGAAGGGGGAGAGGAGAGACTGGGGGGAAGTTCTTTGCAGAGAGAGTGGTGAGGGGCTGGAAGGGGCTGCCCAGAGAGGGGGTGGGTGCCCCGTCCCTGGGGGTGTTCAGGGCCAGGTTGGCTGGGGCCCTGGGCAACCTTGTGTAGCTCCAGGCTGGAGGTTGGTGTCCCTGCCTGTGGCAGGGGGTTGGAGCTCTGGGACCCTTGGGGTCCCCTTCCAACCCAGACCAGGCTGGGATTCCATGATCTCAGTGCACCAGACCAGCCTGGGTGTGCAGCTCGTGTGAGAAGGTGCCTCTGTGGTGGGATGGAAACCGCAAGCTCCGTTCCTCCTGTTTCAGGATGGAGCAGCCCTTCCTCCAGGCCCTGAGACTTCCTGTTCAGTATTTGGAGCTTTATTTCCTTTTTAAAATGCTGCTCCTTTGGAAAAGCCTTCAGAAGACCCTGCAGACCCGGTTAGAGCCTGAAGGAGGCGGCTGGCAGGAGGGGAAGGCTGCCTGGCTGGCGCGTCCCACAGCGCAATGGCTCGGGCAGCAGTTCACTGCAGCGTGGGGTAATGGCTGTGACACAGCTGCCCGGGCTCAGCCTGCAACGCTGCTCCCCAGGACAATCGATTGCAGGGAGGGAGAGAACCTCAACTTATGTAACAGTCGCACAGGGTTCGGGTACCCCAGACTGGCCTCCGGTCTTTTGAACACCGACTCGAGCACAACCACAGCCACCACCCAGCTTCATCACAGAGGCATCTGGTACAACAGCAGCTGCACCATCCTCCTCCTCATGGGAGGGACAACTCTGTGCCTGGGGGAAGGAGCTGATTCTCTCTCCTGCCTGCCTTGGAGTTGCACAGAAAAATCCATTAGGTTCCAATATCACCACAGGGCAAAGCTTTTTTCCAGGGCACTCTTGGGTGATGCCCTGACACAGCAGAACATCCTTGCTTCAATGGGATGTGTTGTGCAGCTGCTGATGGCTCTTTTTAAAAGCCAAGCTACTGAGCTGTGACCTGGGCACCAAAGCTCCCCAAAACCACTGGCCTGGGCTGTGGGCAGCAATGGTGCCAGAGACCTGCAGCTCCTGAGCCCCATCGGGACTTGAAGCTTTTGTCTAGGGCAGTGATTGTGCCCCTGTCCTCAGCCCTGGGAGGCTGCACCTCCAGCACTGCTGCAGTTTGGGGCTCCTCACTACAAGACAAGTTGTTGGAGTGGGTCCAGAGAAGGGTTTGAGCACAGGGCTGATGGGGAGCAGCCAGGGGAACTGGGGGTGTTCAGCCCGGAGGAGGCTGAGGGGAGACCTGATGGCTCTCTGCAACTCCCTGGAAGGAGGGGGTAGTGAGGTGGGGGGTGGTCTCTTCTCCCAAGGAACCAGCAATAGGATGGGAGGAAGTGGTCTCAAGATGCACCAAGGGAGGTTTAGATTGGAAATCAGGAAGGGTTTCTTCCCCAAAAGAGGGGTCAGGCTGCCCAGAGAGGTGATGGAGTCCCCATCCCTGGAGGGGCTGAGAACATGTGTGACTGTGGCACTGCAGGACATGGGTCAGTTGACAGGGTGGTGTTGGACAGACACTTGGGCTTGCTGACCTTAGAGATCTCTTCCAGCCTTAGGGATTCAATGATTCCCTGACCAAACCCCCGGTACATCCCCCCAGCAGTCGGTGTGGGTCAGGCACTGTCCCACCTGTACTCCTCCCATAAAAGACAACCACAGGTGCCCCTTGCACCCCAAACTGCAGGAAAGCAAAGCATTCCTGGCCTGAGACCCACCTCCTGAACTGCCCCATGAAGCATTTTAAAGACACACAGACATCAGAGGCCACATGAGGATACCTGACAGCAGCAGCTGAGATGTACAGACTTCATTAACAAAGGCCATCAGCCTTCCAGGGAGAAGAGTAACAGCATCAGCCACAGCCTGGCTGCTTTTTAGTTTTATTTAGCATCTTTTCAATTATTCAGCCCTTGTGTTTCCAGTGGGGCTCAGTCATCAGATGCTCCCAGCCTGCTTTTTCCAGGAGGAGCTCATGTTTTGACAGGTTGCAAATTTGGAAGTGCAACTCTGGGACAGGGAGCAGCAGCTACAGTGGGTAGCTGAGGCAGTGCACTGGGGGAAAACCACAGCTTAATGAAAATAAGACTCTGAATTCAGGGATTTTCATGTTCCAGAGGAAAAAATGGTCTATTGACAAGAAGCTTTTAATTGTCATCAGGAGAGGCTTGTTTCAGGAGGGTGGTGTAACACCACTCCACTGCCCAAGGACTCTCCTCCTTCCTGGCAGCTCACAGCCTGCACTGTCACCATGAACACCCCTTGCTCCCCCTCATCACAGCATCTGCCTCTGACAGTTCTGTCCCCCCATGGTTAAACATCAGGGCCCCACACCGAGCAGGAACAGCAACCACCTGAGTCTTGGTACCTGCTTAAACTCACACTGATTTATTTTCGTGTATATACCATGATGACCATGGCAGGCAGCATGGATGATGAGGATGAAGGTGTCCAAGACCCAAAAGAGCAGGGCAGGGGGAGGTACTCATGCAGAACTCCTTCCCTTCACAGAGTCACAGGTTGGCAAAGCCCTTTAAGCTCATGGAGTCCAACTGTCCCTGTACTGACCCAGCTCCCTGAGCACCTCATCTCCCCTCTGTTAAACACCCCCAGGGCTGGGGACTCAGCCCCCTCCCTGGGCAGCCTGTGCCACAGCCCCACAGCTCTGCCAGGGAAGAACTTTGCCCTCCCAGCTGAGCTGACCCTGCCCTGGGGCAGCTTGAGCCCATTGCCCCTTGTCCCATCTCCTGTCCCCTGGCTGCAGAGACCATCGCCCACCTCTCTGCACCCTCCTGGCAGGGCAAGGGAGGTGGGGAGAAGGGCTCCCCTCAGCCTCCTCTTCTCCAGGCTCAACACCCCCAGCTCCCTCAGCTGCTCCTCAGAGGATTTGCCCTCCAGCCCCTTCCCCAGCCTGGTTGCCCTTCTCTGCACTCGCTCCAGGACCTCCCTGTCCTTCTGATGCTGAGGAGCCCAGAACTGGACCCAGCACTCAAGGTGCAGCCTCACCAGTGCCCAGTCCAGGGGCACAATCCCCTCCCCAGACCTGCTGGCCACACTGTCTGACACAAGCCAGGATGCCCTTGGCCTTCCTGGCCACCTGGGCACACTGCTGGCTCGTGTTCAGTCAGCAGCCACCCAACACCCCTAAGTCCTTCTCTGCCTGACAGCTCTCCAGACAGTCTCCCCCAGCCTGTAGCTGCTGGGGGTTGTTCTGTCCCATGCACAGAACTCTGCCCTTGGCCTTGTTAAGCCCCATCCCGTTGGTCTCAGCCCATGGGTCCAGCCTGTCCTGAGCACAGCAGGTTCCAGTCAGCAGAGACACAAAGCAGAGGCCACCAGCCGTGTCTGAGGGACTCACACCCAGGGGCCTGTGACAGGTGGGCTCCTAACAAGCCTTAATCCAACCTGCCCTTCAGAATCTGGCTTTAAACACACCCCACCTGCACAGTAAGGAGACTCCCACAGCCACAGATGTTCTGAAGCAGCGGTAACCAGCCCGATGTGATACCAATAAGCAAGACATGTGTGGTTGTCTCCATCACTTCCAGCCCCTCCCCTTGCCAGTCCTAAGAAATCAGGTAAAATAAGATTTAAATCAAGCTATGTGGGCAGTCAGGTCAACTGCTTCCCCTGTCGTGGGGCTGAGGGTCACAACACACACGGCCCCCTGTTCGCCTGCAGAAAGGAGCCTGATGCTCTGGTGGTTCAGAAGAATCCCTGGCCTTTCTTCCCAGCCCCGGAATGGGGGTTGGACCTGATGATCTCTCAAGGTCCCTTCCAACCCCTGGGATTCTATGGAAACGAGAAGCAAGAACACCCATCACAAACACACCTTTAAAAGACACCCAGAGCAAAGAAACATCAAAACTGTGAGTTGTCCCTTTGGGTTCTTCCTCAACTCAAGGATAGCACGAGCATGAAGAGATATTCATGTGAATTATACAAACACACCCCAAAAAGGGGCTTGCTCTGCCAATGGGGGCACAGGCACTGCCCCAGGGAGCGACACGGAGCCTCCCAGCAGCTGCTGAACACTGAAATGCACTTTCCTTGGGAAGGTGACACAAACAAAACCCAGCTAATGGTCTCCTGCTGGGGACAGGAACATCATATTAGCCTCATTAGAGCTGCAAAATTAACTTGAGGTCCTGCAGATACGAGAGGTTTAAAGCTCACCCCGTGGGACTGGGAACAAAGCAGCACACAGGGCGTAAGGCAGCAAGAGCCAGGAGCCCAGGAGGGCTCTGAGCATCCCCATCCCACGGGCAGTGGCAGCTGATGAGTAGGCTGAGCAGCATCCTGTCCTGTCCTTGGCAGGGAGGAGGTTTAATATACCAAACAGGCTAATTACTGGTGGTGGGAAACAGAACCACAGAACCTGATTTACCTGTGTAGTAGGCAGCCTTGGCAATGAAGGCTTTGCTGTGTGCTCTCCTGACTCTCCACTGCTGTGGCTAGGCTCCAAGTGATCCCAGCCTGAAAACCAGCACAGGGGAAGAGGTGGGGGCCAAGGTAAACCCCTGATCCCTGGGCAGTTCAGCTGTAAGACAGTCTTTCTAGCTGGCACCTCTACCATCCTCACTGAAACAATTCCTTCTACATGGGAAACATCAAACTTCCTCACACAATGATCAAGATGATTCCCTCTCCATTGGGAGCAGCGACCAGCTGCATCTTGTGATCTCCAAAAGCATCCACTGGTGTCTAAGGAGATGGTGCTGTGTGTGATGTACACTGAGCACATCACTGAGCTCTGCCAGGTCATCACCTCTGGGCTTGTCTTGCTTCCAGGTCACTGCTTGGGCATCATCCACATGGGTGTCCACCTGTCGGAAGTGGAACTGGTACCAACAGCTCCCAACTGGTGAAAAGTAAAGGATCACAGAGTCACAGGGGTTGGAAGGGCCCCCCAGAGCCCATGGGGTCCAACCCCCTGCCCAAGCAGGGTCCCTAGGACAGGGCACACAGGGCGGTGTCCAGACGGGGCTGGAATCTCTCCACAGAAGGAGACTCCACACCCCCTGGGCAGCCTGTCCCAGGGCTCCCTCACCCTCACTGGGAAGAAGTTCTCCTGCACCCTGGTACTGGGGAGCCCTGGTTTGCAAGGATAGAAGTGAAGGTAAGCTTTGTGTTACCCATCACAGGCAGTCAGGCTCCAGGGCTGGGCTCACCTGCTGCTGCCCAGACTGCGGGTGCTGGGGAGAGTTAACAGCTCTCCAGGGGTCCTGTCCCAGCTCTAAAGCAAGGCTGAACATTTCATATACAATTGAAAAATAAACTGCCTGAAGGTTCAAAGCCACACCCAGAGCCAGGAGAGAAGAGGAAAGCAGTACACCTGAGCAGGGCTGGGCTTGGGAAGGGAGCAACAGCCAGGGATGGGAGAAAGATGGGAAGGCAGAGACACGTTTGCCACTGCAGCTCTTGGTTAGACACAGGCAGTGGCTGGGCACCTGCTGAGGGGGATCCACAGCCTGGGCAGCCACAGGCTTCTAAAGCTGGAGGAGGGAAGGGGGAGAGGAGAGACTGGGGGGAAGTTCTGTGCAGAGAGAGTGGTGAGGGGCTGGAAGGGGCTGCCCAGAGAGGGGGTGGGTGCCCCATCCCTGGGGGTGTTCAGGGCCAGGTTGGCTGGGGCCCTGGGCAACCTTGTGTAGCTCCAGGCCTGGAGGTTGGTGTCCCTGCCTGTGGCAGGGGGTTGGAGCTCTGGGACCCTTGGGGTCCCTTCCAACCCAGACCAGTCTGGGATCCTAACTGCTTTATTAAATCCTCAGCTAAATTAGACCGAAATGGCAATTAATTTAACAACATAAATCAAGAAGAGTTCTGGTTCCCAGCACTTGGTGACTGTCAGGGTCAGACTGGAGAAGTCAGGCTGGCACAGGTCACCATTCAGCTTTCCTAAGGAGAATTCCAACAGCAAGAGTGTTTCAGAACATCCTGCTCAGAGTGTTTGCGACTGGGGAATAAAGAAAATAAATTAACCCCCCCCAACAGTTATGCAGAAAGGCTCCCATGTGAGAACAGAATTATTTATCATGCTATTTATCCTCCAGCAAACTAAAATTAGAAATGGTTGCTGGAACAGAGAAGCATTTTCACCCCCTCTCAGGTGAAAACACAGGCAGAATGCCAAACTCATCCCTGGAATTATCCCCAGTGCACTGGCAGAGAGAGGGTCTGGCAGACCCTAGCCCCCCTTTTCTGTAGGGGCTGGTGGAGGCCCTGTCTTGAGAAGGATGGGTACTTCACACCCAGTGTCCTATGTCACTGGTTAAACAGGGATTTACCTTGTGTCTGCAGCCAGGGGACAGGAGCTGGGACAAGGGGCAATGGGCTCAAGCTGCCCCAGGGCAGGGTCAGCTCAGCTGGGAGGGCAAAGTTCTTCCCTGGCAGAGTTGTGGGGCTGTGGAAGTTGTTGGACTCAAGAGGCTCGAAGGGCTTTTCCAACTCTAACTGTGAAACCACAGGACCCTCAAGTGCTCATCTCCAAACACAGACAAGGAAAACCCATCCTGTCTACCTGACCCAGCACCTTCAATGTAAAAACCACATTTGGAAAGACTTCACATCCACACAGCCCAGCACTGACCAAGCCCCAGAAGCAGCTGCTTCCAGCCCCAGCAGGTATCTGAGCAAACCAGCACGAGGCATCCCCCTTGTCCCCAGCTGCTCCTGCAGGTCCAATAGGGATTTGCTGGTGTAGGACCCACTATGTGTCTCAGCTGTTGGATATGGGGGTAGGGGTGGGTTCTGGGGGGTTAAATTTTTATTTGGTTGGGGTTTATCATTTGTTGAGTGTAATAACAGCACTGAAAACCCATGGCTAGACTCAGAGGGAGAAACAAGTCTGACATCCCTGCCTGCAGTTGTGTTAATTGGCAACAGTCGTGTCCTTCCATCTCTTACTCAGCAGCAGCTATTGTCTGGGGACTTGGAGGTGACAAATGAAATGTAGTGCCACACTCAGAGAAGCCTGTTTGTTCTTAGAATGGTTTCACTCATTTTAAGGTCTGCAGGAATCTCTACAGTAACACTGTGATGCTTCTCACTAACCCACACCCTGTAACTCACCCAGCACCTGCTCCAGCAAGACCACGATGTGTGTTGGAGCTCGAGCACCTTACAGGGGGTATCCAGTCCCTGCTTGGAGACTTGGCATGATTTCCCTCTCTGCTCTGCCCTCCCCAGCTGGAGTCCTGTGGCCAGAGCTGGGCCCAACACAAGGAAGATGTGGGGCTGGTGGAGAGGGGTCAGAGGAGCCACGGGGATGCTCAGAGGGCTGGAGCAGCTCCCCATGGAGAGAGGCTGAGGGAGCTGGGCTGGGTCAGCCTGGAGAAGAGAAGGCTGTGGGGGGACCTCACTGCAGCCTCCAGTCCCTGAAGGGAGCAGAGGAACAGGAGGGGAATCAGCTTGTTAAAGGGCAGAGACTGGCAGGACAAGGGGGATGGAGGGAAGCTGGAGGAGGGAAGGGGGAGAGGAGAGATTGGGGGGAAGTTCTTTGCAGAGAGAGTGGTGAGGGGCTGGAACAGGCTGCCCAGAGAGGGGGTGGGTGCCCCATCCCTGGGGGTGTCCAAGGCCAGGTTGGCTGGGGCCCTGGGCAACCTTGTGTAGCTCCAGGCCTGGAGGTTGGTGTCCCTGCCTGTGGCAGGGGGTTGGAGCTCTGGGACCCTTGGGGTCCCTCCCAACCCAGACCAGGCTGGGATCCATCACAGCACAGTGGTTCATTATGCTCAGCCCTACACCCTGGCATCGCTCCTGCCACTGACTTTTCCTCCCCATCTCTTGCACACAGAGCTGCTCCCTGCACGCCCAGAGCCCTCTGCTTCACACCAGCATCTCCTCATCTCACCAGAGTGTCCCCTTCAGGAAAACAGTCACGTTCCAAGTAAGATGAAATTAAATGACTATTTCCTTAGTGGAAATACTTTGGGCCACTAAGCAGCAGCTTGGAGGAGGAGCAGAGGAGGGGCATGGGGCTGTCTCCAGACCAGCTCTGTGCTGCAGTTCAGGCACAACTCAGTTTTATGAGGAGGTCAAAGCCTTATCACACTTCATGAGAGAGTTGAGAAATCCTTGGATGACTCTACCAATTTCTACCCTAGTCTAATTGCAAGCCAACTGCAATGTGTTGAAGGCTTAATTTAGGCAGTCATAACAGTTAGCTGGATGGGAGAGAAGGGGACATCCAACCCAGCACTGACATGCTGAGCCTCAGCTAAACCAGGAGTGGATCCCCATGCCTCCCCAACTGGAAAACCCTCCTTGGGTCCCTGCCTCAGTTTCCATTTCACAGAACCACAGGGGTTGGAAGGGACCTCAAGAGATCATCGGGTCCAACCCCCTGCCAGAGCAGGTTCCTTAGGACCTTGTATGACAGCACAGTGAATAACATCACCCACCTCTGCAAAATGAGAATAATGAGGGAAAAATAGACCTTAAATTAATAAACACAAAGCTACACATGGTAGTGTTGGGCTCAGTGAACCATTCACACTCCAGTTCAGGAGCAAGAGGAAACAGACAGCTGGAAAACACTTTTTCTCATGGTACAGATTATTTCATCTGTTTTATTTTGATCTGGGCATATTCTGTTTGGAAAATACACATCTGAGTTTAGACTTAAACACCTCATCCCTTCAATCCTTAGGAACTAACTGCTGCTGCTTATCTGGCCAGAATTTGTCAATATGAGGAGCCTCTGAAATGCTGGTTTTTTATTCTTTAAATCAACCCAGCATTTGTTGGAATAAACAGAATAGCTGCAAGTCTATTTTGGGAGAATTTATATTTAATCTGATGACTAAACCAAAGTTCTTTGGTCTATGGATCCAATTTTCCATGAGGAAATGCAATGCATTTAGTGCTTGCCCAATATTACAGCACAAAGCAGTTGCTGGAGCTCTTCATCAGAGCAACTTCTGGCTTGGCCAAGGTGTTTTTGTTAAAGACAACTACAGCACCAAGGGTGACCTTCCTTCCCCCTCTAGGAACACGCCCTGATGGGTTTGAGCACCATAAATCTGAGCTGTGCCAAGCAGCCCCTGCAAGTGCAGCAAGACCAGCACCCAGCACCCCATCCTGAGACCTGCAAACCCACAACACACCCACTTTGCCAGCACACCTCTCCCAGCCCTCTGGCTCACACCTGCTGCAGCATCTGGGGGACATTCCCACCCAGCTGCACCTCCAGTCTGGGAAAAGCAGGGTTTTCCTTCTTCCCATGGGATCAGGGTGCATGAATCAGGAGGAGTGTGGGCAGCAGGTGACAGGAGGGGATCCTCCCCCTCTGCTCTGCCCTGGTCAGGCCCCACCTGGAGTGTTGTGTCCAGTGCTGGGCTCCCTGGGATCAAACAGCCAGGGATCTCCTGGAGAGAGTCCAGAGGAGGGACAGAGATGCTGAAGGGCCTGGAGCATCTCCCCTGGGAGGAAAGGCTGAGGGAGCTGGGGCTGTTCAGCCTGCAGAGAAGCAGCCTGAGAGGGGATCTGATCAATGGGGATCAACAGCTGAAGGGTGGGACACAGGGGGCCATGGGCAGCCTCTGCTCAGTGTCTGTGGGGACAGGACAAGGGGCCATGGGCTCAAGTTGGAGCACAGGGAGTTCCCCCCCAATGTGGGGAAGAACTTCTTGCCAGTGAGGGTGGGGGAGCCCTGGGACAGGCTGCCCAGGGGGTGTGGAGTCTCCTTCTCTGGAGAGATTCCAGCCCCGTCTGGACACCGCCCTGTGTGCCCTGTCCTAGGGACCCTGCTTGGGCAGGGGGTTGGACCCCATGGGCTCTGGAGGGCCCTTCCAGCCCCTGTGACTCTGTGAATATCAAGGGCCAGAGATCTGACCATCTCTCCACTCTGTGTGGACAGACCCCACCTGCCCTCCCACCCATGATCTCCATGTGGGTGGCAGGATTCTGCCCAAATCCCACCTGTCCCCCCACTCCCAGCTCCTGGCAGCCTGCAGGCTTTTTGGGGAAGAGCTTTGAACTGTTTCCATGGTCAGTTCCCAGCTGAAATGATGCAACGTGACATCAGAGCCCTCAGACTGCTGCTCTGGAAGGCGGTGGAGCCCTGAGGGGGTGTGAGTGACACCCACAGACAGTCAAGTCCCACCTCTCCCTCCCCATCCCCCTTCATTAAGACCCAACAACAGGGCAAGACAGGAAGCAGCAGGAGTAGCTCCTACACCTGCCTATTATTCATCACCTTATTGGATGGGGGTTACACAACACCATAGCCTGGGGCAGCTTAGGGCACAACACTAAAATACAATCAGCTCTGTAAAGTACTTTTCCTGCCTCCCCTCCCCAGGCTCTGCACAAATAAGGTTTCAGAGAGAAGGTCCATCCACTTCCAGGAGGGAAATGTGCAGAAAACTGAGACTAAGAGAAGGAACCATGACACCAGCCACGTGTCACTCCCAGTCTGCACGAAGCAAGGGCTGGGCTGTGTTGTGAAGTGTATTTCAAGTCTTTTCCCCCCCACCCCATCCCTTTTTCTTTAAGTATATAGTTTAGGAGCCTTGCACAGCCAGCATGATGTTGTGTGGACACAGGGACAGCACAAGGTATCTGCCCACAGCAGGAGCTGCTCAAATCTGGTGATGGTGCCAGGTATAAAAATCAATCCTTCAGAAAGCATCAGTCCAGTCTGGGAGGGCAGAGAGGGGGATAGGAAGGGGGATAAGATGCTAACTAGGGAAAAATAGCTTTCCTGAACTGATCTCTCCAAGAGAAAGTGACAGCTGAAGGGCAGCAGCCCTGCCTGGGGCTCTGAACCCCCTGGAGCTGTGATGCCACCACACTGACCAGCAGGGAACACCAGGCACGTCAAGGGGTTAAGGGGTGCAGCTGACACTGGATTATGATGGGTTTCTCTTGCAGGAGAACCAGACCAAAGGAACAAACCCTCCTCTCAGGCTCCAGCAGCCCGTCCTTTGTCCGTGTTACTGTGCAGCAGCTGCAGGAGGTGGGCAGGAGGGGCTGTCACAGCTTGGGAAGGGATGAATGAGCAAAGCCAGGTGCCATGGGCAGAGTCACAGGGACAGGGAGCAGCTCCAGCAGAGCTGCACCAGGCACTCTGCACACCCTACAGCAATTAGCCCAGTCCTAATTGAACAGCAATGCCAATATAAGCAGCAGCCCTGCTGATCCCTATCCCAGAGGCACCAGGGTGGAAAAGCCCTTTAAGCCCACTGAGTCCAACTGCCCCTGTGCTGTCCTGACTGGCAGCTCAGGGATCTGAGACAGGGGCAGTTGGACTCGATGGGCTCAAAGGGCTTTTCCAACCCTGTGATCCTGTGGTCCTGCCCCTCACACAGTCACTCTACCTACCCAGAGGAGGTGTGAGCTCAGGGTAAGCACCCTTCTCTTCCCAACCCCCCAGACCAGGCTGAGGCAGAGCTAGCAGAAGCCAGGCTGGCTTTGAGGAGATGCCTTTTCCCACCAACTCTCACATCAGAGACTGCAACAGGAGTAGCAGAGCCAGCAGCAGAGCAGGAGGCTCTCACTGCCCTCACAGGCTCTGGTTTACACTGCAGCTTTACCTTGCCCATCGCTCTGAAGTAAGCACACCTTCAGGCTGCCCTGCAGAGCTCAGCAAGGAGAGGCAGGGAAACCCCCAGCACATCACCAGAGCTGTGATGCCTGTTGGGCCTGCAGCACTGAGAGTGATTCAGAGACTGGGGTGTATTTATGCCACTATGCACATCACACCTTGGGAGCCAAAACCAAAGCAGAATAGAAGGAATTGTAATAAACCAGCATTACTGTCTGACTGCTTTACTACCTGTAGAGCTGAATAAACCCAGAGAGCCATGTTTGCTTTCCTGTGTCACAGACAGACTTCTTCCTTGCTGAAATCTCCCAAATCAGCAGCTACACCCAAGAGCTGCTCCCCTCCAACAGTCATTTCCCTGTTGTAGCTTCCCATTGCTACAGAGTCCTCCTTGCACCTCTGTGGGATGCTGCTTTCCAGAAGTTATGGGAAGTCAAACATCAGCCAACGTATTTAACCCCAAGCACGAGTCTGGCCTGACTCTGAGGCACCTTCAAAGCAAGAAGTGTCCATCCCAACCCCTGCAGAGAGAGTGGCTTCCAGCTGAGACCCTCCCAGCCCTTCAAAAACCACTTGGCACCATCTCAGTGAGCTTGTCTGTGGTAGTTATTGGCCAGTGAGAACACAGCGGTGTGGGCACTCTCCATCCAGAGGTCTGGGCTCTTGGGGAGAGCTGACAGGTGAAGCAGCAGAGACCTGAAGGGCTCCCACAGGGCTGGCAGCAGTGGGAAGTGTGGATGGGGTGTTTGTAGCCTGGGCTGCGTTGTGACTTGCTGGTGAGATGGGGGGGGCAGAGATGGGGGGGGCAGAGATGGGGGGGGCAGAGATGGGGGGGGCAGAGATGGGGGGGCAAGAGATGGGGGGGCAAGAGATGGGGGGGGCAGAGATGGGGGGGCAGAGATGGGGGGGCAAGAGATGGGGGGGGCAGAGATGGGGGGGGCAGAGATGGGGGGGGCAGAGATGGGGGGCAAGAGATGGGGGGGGCAGAGATGGGGGGCAACCAAACATGCCTCACCTGGACCGACACCACACAGCACTGCAGGGTTCCAGGCCGGGTTGGATGGGGCTCTGGGCACCCTGGGCTGGGGAGGGTGTCCCTTCCCACGGCAGGGGGGTCACTGGGGGGGCTCTGAGGGCTCTGCCCACCCACACCAGACTGGGATGCTGTGATTCAGTAATCAGTCACAGACCAGCAGAGCTGTGACACGTTTGCAGACACCACAACAAGGGGCAATGGACTGACTGCTCGGTAACCTGCAGGGCCAAAGCTTACAGCCCAGCACTGGAAGGTGAGGAGGCAGCCTCACCACAGCATGAAATGACACGCCAGGGGAGGCTGCTGCTCCTGGAACCCAACCTTCAGCTGGGCAAGCCAGCCCTTTGAAGCCTGGATCACTGCTGGCATGAGCATTCCCTGCACGAGGCCAGGGGCTGTCAGCCCTGCCATGTGTCCAGCCCTTCACTTTAAGCTGTTAAGCTGTCTCCTTCGTGCTGTACCTCTCATCCTCAACCTTTGCAAAGACATGCCCTGTGTCTTCAGGCACCCACAGGGATGCTGAGCTGATGTGTGGTCCCAAAGCCAGCAAGCACAGCTCCCACCCTGCCTGGAACACACTGGGCCAGGGTGGGGACCCCCATGGCACTGCCCAAATTCCCTCTTACACCCCTCTCAGGCCACAGGGAAGACTCAAGAAGCCCCCAACAGCCAGTGCCTTCATCCAAACACCCAGTGTTTCCAAGGGAGAAAGGCTGCCCTGTGCTCATGCCCAAGGCTCTGCATCTGTAAGCAGGAGGAATTTACCCTGCAGTTCAGGTGTCACAGTTTTTCATCCCAGAAGCTCCTTTCCCTGCACACATGGGGCAGTTTCTCAGCACCACCACTCATGTTGGGACAGAGTTAAAGCATCTGTTTGGCCACACAAGAGAACTGTTCATCACAGGCAGGAACAGCCACAGTCAGCCAGGTCACACATCACAAGGGAACTCTGTTACCCAGAACAGAGAGCAGGAAGAAAATCTATATATTCCTCTAAAATAGGCTCTTTCTCCTGGACTGGAGTTTTCACAGTACCTCATTCTTACTATTTATTTCACCCCCACACCAAAGGGCCGTTGCTCACCTTGGTTCAAGGAACAAACAGCCCCTCAAGCTCTGCACCAGGCACCCCAGCCCTCCTCCCAACCCCCACCAGCCCCAAGGCTTGCCAGGGTCAAGACTTCAATCAGTTATTTCACAGCAAATGGAGATTAGACAAGGTGTAAGAGCACAGAGGCATTTTCTGCCAGTGATGTGAAGCAGCTTAACACATTCATCCCGTTCCTTGGCCAAGCATCCAGCTCCTCACAGCACCTGAGCACCCACCAAACACACCCAACTGCAAGGAGGCCCTGAAAGGTGCCTCAGTTTCCAGAGATTCATTAAATGTTTCGCTTAATTAACATCTATTAAGTGTCCAACATCACAGCAGCAAACAGGAGTTGCTCTCTCTGCACACAAGCCCAAGGTGCTCTCCAACCCACACCCCCCCAGCCCTTGGTTGCTCAGAGGGGAAACATTTGCTGGTGAAGCAAAAGCCACAGGAAAGGTGTGGAGGAAAAATCCCTCCCAGTAGCTCATGGGGACCATACACAAGCACCTCATCTCCCCTCTGTTCAACACCCCCAGGGCTGGGGACTCAGCCCCTCCCTGGGCAGCCTGTGCCACAGCCCCACAACTCTGCCAGGGAAGAACTTTTCCCTCCCAGCTGAGCTGACCCTGCCCTGGGGCAGCTTGAGCCCATTGCCCCTTGTCCCATCTCCTGTCCCCTGGCTGCAGAGACCATCGCCCACCTCTCTGCACCCTCCTGGCAGGGCAGGGGAGGTGGGGAGAAGGGCTCCCCTCAGCCTCCTCTTCTCCAGGCTCAACACCCCCAGCTCCCTCAGCTGCTCCTCAGAGGATGGAGCAGCAGAGTCTGCTCTGTGAGTAGCAGACCCAGCTGGGAGCAGCTGCTCCAGGCAGGCTGGGGGTTGTGCCATCAGCACCATGGGGACCACACAGGATGCTTGAGGGGTGATGCCAGACCTGACTTCATTTTTCAGTCAAAGATACAGGATGGAGGGGAAAGAAAGGAAGAGGGAGTGCTATTGCCTCATTTTCACAGATTAATTAAGATGAGAACACCATTGTTGGGGGAAGGAGTCCTTTAGTGTAATTAAGCTCTTCGGCCTCACCTTGCAAACAAGCAGCAGCTACAGCATTTCACCAGGTCCAGGCTTCAGCAGAAGGAGGTGCAGCCAGGGCTGTCAGACACAGAAACCCTTGCAAAGACCCAACATACTCAATATAAAGGTGACAAGAGTTACTTTAAAAACAGAATTAGTTTTTAGCTGATGGGGACATAGTTTCACAGCCAAGATCATGCAGAAAAAGGGCTTCCTGGCATTTTAATAATGGCAATTTTTTTACAGTCTATTTCTGTAGCACCAGAAGTATTTCAAGTAGTTACAAAATCACCAATGATTTTTAATGAAAGCCAAGAGCTTTTACAAAGCCAAAGCAAGATGCTGGGTGCTGTATAAAAGCAGCTGTGAGCAGAAGAGGGCTGGTTCTGTCATGCCAGTGCCTAAGGGCTGGGATCAGGAAGGTGAGCTCTGCTGAGCTCAGTGCTGTACAAATCCCAGCCTGGGCTGGGTTGGGAGGGACCCCAAGGGTCCCAGAGCTCCAACCCCCTGCCACAGGCAGGGACACCAACCTCCAGGCCTGGAGCTACACAAGGCTGACCAGGGCCCCAGCCAACCTGGCCCTGAACACCCCCAGGGATGGGGCACCCAATAACCTCACCCTGGGGAAGGCATCATCAAAAACAGGTGCCTTGGGGTGACCTGCCCCAGGCTTTGGAAGTACAGAGCAACTGGGAGATCAGCTGCTTTGGCATCACAAGACATCAGCTGGTTATCAGCTTTGGGGTGCTGCAGGTGCTTTCTGTGAAGTCTAAACAGGAGGAGAGTGAGCTGGGGGTACCAGCAGCCCAGCTTTCCCAAGTGTAGGGAAATTTATCAATGAGCCCAGGGACAGGAGAAGAGGTAATGGTGTTAAACTAAGGGAGGGCAGCTGGGGGGCAGAAATCCTCCCCAGGGAGAGGGGAGCCCCTGGCACAGGGTGCCCAGAGAAGCTGGGGCTGCCCTGGGATCCCTGGCAGGGCTCAAGGCTGGGTTGGATGGGGCTTGGGGCACCCTGGGCTGGGGGGTGTCCCTGCCTGTGGCAGGGGGCACTGGGGGGGCTCTAGAGTCCCTGCCCACCCACATCAGGCTGGGATGCTGTGGAAATACCCAGGAGCACAGGTGCATGTTGGAAAGGGATGCCTGGGCAATGCCACCATGAGCAGGGCAGGCAGCACAACAGGGGGCCCAGCCCAGCTCAGCCCCAAGGAGAAGAGGAGCCCGAGCTCCTGCTGTGTGAGCAGCAACTGTGGGGCTGCAGGGACCCAGCAGGAAGACGTGCTGCAGCTCAGCTGGAGAGCCACATTTGCTGACAGCACAGCCCAAAGTCAGGGTAACCCTGTAACTGGGTGATGCACCCAGTGCCCATCGCTGCTGGGACAGACCTGGGGCCAGCTGGCCAGCAGGACAGCACACTTGGAAACAACTCCTCCAAGCACTGAGGAGTTCTGACTCCCCCAGCAAGCAGCAGTGTGGGTGCTGATCCAGAGTGGGGGGGGTTCTGGAAGCCTCTGCTGCAGCCTTTCCCCCTCACTGCATCACCACAGCACTAATTACAGCCACGATCGATCCTGCCCTGGCTTACAACATAAGCCACTTCTCATGGCATGTGGCAGGGCAGGGACCCTACACACGTGCAGAACAGCAGGGTTAAGGGTGTTTCACCTTGGCAGTGAGCAAGGAGCCCCGGAGCATCCTCTCCCTGGGCTGGGGACAAGGCTCTGGTCCCCCACCGGAGCTCTGCAGGGGCTTCAGCCACAAGTGTAGGGAGAGCTGGGTGGGATGAGCATGAAAATGCAAATCAGTGTACTCCACTGCAGGCATGTGGCTATTTTTAGTTCCACAGAGCACTTTAGATCCCCACTGGGTTCAGCACAGCTCAGCAGCCAGCTCTGGAACTGCCTCAGCCACAGTGTTATCAGCAGCCACCCCCCAGAGCCCAGCCAGCTCCCCACGGCACAGGCAGCAGTGGGACCTGCTTCCCATGGAGTCACTTTGAGGTCCCTGCCCAACCTCACACACTTTATAGATATTACAGAAATGCTGGGGTTGGGAGGGACCCCCAGAGCCCCTGGGGTCCAACCCCCTGCCCAAGCAGGGTCCCTAGGACAGGGCGCACAGGGCGGTGTCCAGACGGGGCTGGAATCTCTCCAGAGAAGGAGACTCCACACCCCCTGGGCAGCCTGTCCCAGGGCTCCCTCACCCTCACTGGGAAGAAGTTCTTCCCCACATTGGGGGGGAACTCCCTGGGCTCCAACTTGAGCCCATCGCCCCTTGTCCTGTCCCCACAGACACTGGGAAGGGACTGGCCAGTTCCCAGTACATCCAACCATCCACGTGCCTTCTCCTGATGGCATCTGACCGACAGGTCATCATCCCTGGAGCCATTTATTGATGTAGCACAGGCATGCAGCTTGCCCAGGGCTGGGGGATACTCTGTGATGATGCACATCCCTGAGTGCCACCATCCCAAAGCAGCAGCCATGGGCTGGTACACACACCCCATCCCCCTGGCAACTGCAACCTGAGAGGAGCAGCAGAGGCTGAGGGTCAGTTTGGTCTCATTTTCATCTGAAGACCCTGGTGGGTTTGCTAATGCTGTTTGTGGCTTGAGACATCCCCTCTGTGCAGGGGCCTCAGGGGACGTTTTGCTGTTAGCAGAAATCCTTCCAGAAACATTTGTCTGCTTGACCAGTGTTACTGCAGCCTGTTAACAGGCAGCCCTGAGGAGACAGCAGGGGAAGAAGGCTCAGGTCCACACAGTACAGTCCTTCCCTGCAAGGGCAGCAGGACTTGGGAGAGCTGCTGCTGGAGAGACACTCCCCAATAGTCCCTGCTAACCACAGGGATGTTCAGAGGGCTGGAGCAGCTCCCCATGGAGAGAGGCTGAGGGAGCTGGGCTGGGTCAGCCTGGAGAAGAGAAGGCTGTGGGGGGACCTCACTGCAGCCTCCCCGTCCCTGAAGGGACCCCAGGAACAGGAGGGGAATGGGCTTGTTAAAGGGCAGAGACTGGCAGGACAAGGGGCTGGAGTGAAGCTGGAGGAGGGAAGGGGGAGAGGAGAGACTGGGGGGAAGTTCTTTGCAGAGAGAGTGGTGAGGGGCTGGAAGGGGCTGCCCAGAGAGGGGGTGGGTGCCCCGTCCCTGGGGGTGTTCAGGGCCAGGTTGGCTGGGGCCCTGGGCAACCTTGTGTAGCTCCAGGCCTGGAGGTTGGTGTCCCTGCCTGTGGCAGGGGGTTGGAGCTCTGGGACCCTTGGGGTCCCCTTCCAACCCAGACCAGTCTGGGATTCTGTGACTAACAGAACAGATACCCTGCTCTAAAGCCATACTGGGACAGGATCTGCTCCCTCCTTCTCAGGAAGCCAACACTACTCTCTCCTCACCATTTCTTGAGATTCTTCACTCAAACATTGTAGAATTTCAGATAAACTCCTGATGCCTTGAGAGCCCCTTCCCCTTCCTTGCTCCCTCCATTCTCCTCAATTTTCCCAGGCACCTGGGAATAAAATCCCAGGATCAGGACCAGAAAATTAGAGTAGAATGGTTCTGTCTGGGAGTTTGGGATCATTACTGCCCAATCAGCCATCAGGAGGGTTCTGAGGAAGCCTCTCCCAGCTCTACGTCTGCACAGGCAGAGCTGAGGACGGTGACATTCATCTCACACCAGAGAACCATTGGCACATCCAAATCCTGCTTTAAAGGGGGCAGAGGCAGAAAAAGACTCCCCAGATTAAAGTAGGGCTTTGGCAGTATCCAGCCCCAGTGAAGAGTCATGATTTACAGCTGCAGGAATTAGTAGATGAGTTTGGAGAGAGTTCCTGGGTTGCTGAGACAGGTTTCAGTGTCTGTCCCTCCTGAGCTGCTTGGAGGAGTCTGGCTGAGGCACCACACAGGGTACACTGAGCACCCAGCCAAAACCCAAAGAACACCACAACCCCAAATCAAGGGACTAGCACTTCACACTGCCAGAGAAGCACCCCTTGCCTCTGAAGGAGCCACACAGAACCCCACCCAAGATCTCCATCTTCACAAGCAGCTGATTTATTCCTTGTTCAGACCAGGAGGAGGTGAGGGCATCATAACCACAGCCCCAGCCAGCTGCCCCTTCTCCCCAGTTCCCTTCTGTCCCCACGTCCTGCCACTGAACCCACAGCCTCACATGTCCCCATCCCCATCCCCACCAACCTCAGGCAACCAGCCAGCGCTGCCACTGCTGTGGTTTGTTACAGTCCAGGGTTAAAGGAGGGGGAAAAGAGGAGAGCAGGGGAGGCACAGAGAGCAAACAGCAAGCAGAAGCCTGGAAGGAGCTGCAGATTTTCAAAGCACCCCTGTGCTGGTCTGTACTGAACTTCTGTGCTGGTGGTGGAGCCAGAGGAGCACAGGGTTTAGCACAGACAGCCCAGCAGGTCCAGAGGATGGGCAGGATGTGCAGAGCTGCCTGTACCCACTCTGGCTGGACAGAATCCAGTGGCAGAAGCCATTGATCCCTGTTTGTGCACAATCAATGAGGCTGGTTAATGACTTTGGGGTCCTTTGCAAGGGGGGATTTCATTAGTGGTCAGCACGTTAAACTCCAAGCAGCGTGGCCCTGAGGTGAGGCACAAAGCAACAAACCCAGGCAGCAGCTGCACATCTGACAGTGCATCATGAGGGAAACCCTCCCTCTGCCAGGAACCCACAGCTTGGGATCATCACCCTGCAGCCACTGCCCCTCCCAGGGGATTTTGCTGCAAGGATGTGGGGCTCACACTGTGCACCAGGACAGGGTCCCTGTGGGTGCCTGACAGATGGGGACTGTTGGGACACCCCTTCCACTGATGGGACACCTGAGAGGGGCCTGAGATGTGGCACTGTCATTCTGTTAGCACTCACTGGGACATGAACAAGTATGTTATCTTACAGGAGGAGACCTGTGTGACAACTCCCAAGACACATTTAGTGGCCACAACAAAGCACTCGCCCCTCTGAACCACAGCTGGCAAAGCAGAGCACCTAGATCTTAAAGGAGGAAAGCCTTTCTCCTTTTCCCTCCCCAGCACTGCAGATGAACCCTCAGAGCTCTGCAGGGGCAGCTCCAGGGCATGCTCACTGCTCCTGGCTTGCACTCCTCACCCACCTGCCCTCCCACGAGCATGGCAGTGACAAGCACGATGTGCAGCTGGCACCAAGTCAGTAGGACCCCCTGGTGCAGGAGGGGATGAGACAGGGGACAGGAGCTGTCACAAAGCCCCTGCAAAGAAAAGCAGTGGGGTGGAGAAGAAAGAAACAGGCTTTGGATTGGGAACTGCTGCCTGTGAGCTCCTAGGGAAGGGGACTCCCACGTGCTCCAGGAGCTGAACATACAACCTCTGACCTGAGATCACAGAGCATCTCTGAACGTGTTAACCCCATGCCAAGGGATTCACTGGTTCCCAGAGGCTCTGAGAGCAAAGGACCCTCAGGGATGCTTGTCACAGCCCCCAGGGCTGGTAGCACAAGCAGCAGCTACAGGAGGGGAGCTGGGGGCTCATGGCAAGCAGGGTGCTCCTGCCAACAGCCATGGGTGTGCAGAGGCACCGTGTGCCACCAAGGGACAGCAGTGCTCACCATTCCCAGTGGGAGAAGCCAGCCTGCCCCAGCAGCATGTCTGGGGACACCTTGAGACCACATTGCTTCTTCTCCATGAACTCCACACCAGTATCTCTCCTCCCCTCTCTCCAGGGGTTCTGTCCCACCAGCACTGCTTCCCAGTTCCAAGGGCAGCAGTGCCTCTGTGACAACACCAACTACTGTATTATTCTAGAATGACCCTCCAGAGCATTAATTGGATAAATTACACTTCTTAATTTAGTCAGAACAACATATTAGAGAAGTGAAGATCCATAAACCCACTGGTGCACCCCCCTATTTTATTTAGGAGCACCTAGAAACTCTTGTTGCCCTGTATTTTCCCTTCAGAGCCCATACTGCTAGCCATGCCTTCAGAACACGTTTCTGCAGAGCTCTCTTCTAGTGAGATCCCTACTTGACAAGCTGTCCATCAAACAGAGCCCTGTGAGCTGTGAGGATGCTGTGTGCCACACAGCAGCCCAGAGATCCTGACCTGTAGCTGTTTGTTTCCCAGGCTTGTCAACCAGCAGCCAGCTCGTGCCATGGTCTGGAAAAGCCTCTCCTCAGGAAGGCAGATGTGCTTCTGGGTTGCTTGGAGGAAAGCAGTTCTCTTTAATCAAGGCACAGCATAAAGAAGGCTCCCTTGCTCCTGCCCATCATTGCTTGGTTTGGGTTTCATTCTCTAAAAATTGAGATGTAGGCAGTGTCCAGACTAAACTGAACAGGGAGTGATGGGTCCCTGGGCCATCTGCTCGACAAAGGGAAGGAAAACCCCTTTACTCTGGGGCCAAACACATTGAACATCAAGTTTCCTTAACCCAGACTGAGGCAGGACTGGGTGGGAGGAGATGGGACCCTCTGGAGTCTCATTCCCCAGAACATCCCCTGGCAGCCCTTAAACACTGACCAGCTATGAGCCAAAAGACAGAGGGATAAAAGCTTCAAGGGACCTATCTTCACCTTTGAAAAGTAACAATAAGGCTGAAGTCCAAAGCAATTCTTCCCTGGCTGGGGAAGTGTCTGCCCTGTTAGAGGGAGGACAGGGGAGTGCCTGATGGAACAGGCTGGGGGGTTCAGTGTGGAAGCACAAGGGCTGGTGTTTGCCCCAGAGTTTCATTGTCTAAGAGATAAAGGGGAAAAAATTACATCTATTGCCACACATCCCTGGGATATTCAGGTAGCCACGAATACCCAGTGCTGACCTTCCAGGGATTACTACAAGGCTATATATATATATATAGCATGTGTTTAAGGCTACACAGATCAGCTGTGTTTTCCTCTGTCAATCTAGGAGATTTCAGTGTGAATGGAGTTGGTTCCCTGAGCTTTGGTCAGGACAATTAGACAGAAGCTGGTGGCAGCCTCTGCTCTGGCTCAAGAACACACAAGAGCAGAAGGGCAATGGGATCCTGGGCTCCATCAGCAGAGGGGTGGCAGCAGGGACAGGGAGGGGATTGTCCCTCTCTGCTCTGCCCTCCCCAGCTGGAGTCCTGTGTCCAGAGCTGGGGCCCAACACAAGGAAGATGTGGGGCTGGTGGAGAGGGGTCAGAGGAGCCCCGGGGATGCTCAGAGGGCTGGAGCAGCTCCCCATGGAGAGAGGCTGAGGGAGCTGGGCTGGGTCAGCCTGGAGAAGAGAAGGCTGTGGGGGGACCTCACTGCAGCCTCCCCGTCCCTGAAGGGAGCAGAGGAACAGGAGGGGAATCAGCTTGTTAAAGGGCAGAGACTGGCAGGACAAGGGGGATGGAGTGAAGCTGGAGGAGGGAAGGGGGAGAGGAGAGACTGGGGGGAAGTTCTTTGCAGAGAGAGTGGTGAGGGGCTGGAAGGGGCTGCCCAGAGAGGGGGTGGGTGCCCCGTCCCTGGGGGTGTTCAAGGCCAGGTTGGCTGGGGCCCTGGGCAACCTTGTGTAGCTCCAGGCCTGGGGGTTGGTGTCCCTGCCTGTGGGACCCCCCTCGGGGTCCCTCCCAACCCAGCCCAGTCTGGGATTCTATGATCTGTGGAAAGTCCCCCTCTGGAAAGGTTTCCAGTGCTGCAGGCAGAGTGCCTCATTCTTCATCACCACCCACTCTGACAAGACCCACAAGGAGGACGGATGGGGGCTGGCTTTACAGACAGGACATCTCATCCAGTGACCAACAGTTCCACACATCTCAGACTGTTAATTAAGCTGAAGACATTATTAAAGAACCCTCAGAAATTGAAGAGTCACTGCCTGCATGAACAGAGCTCCTGGTATCTCGGGGCTCATCAGAGATGAGCAGTGGGAGATCGCTCAGGATGCTCATTGCTCATCAGCTCCCTGAGGCTCGTGTGCAGGGGAGATTTTCCCTTCTGGTAGGCAGAGCAAGTGTCACATCTTTCAGGAGAGCCTTGTCAGAACAAACCCTACCAAAACAACACCAAATCCTGACACTGTAAGGGTTCATTAGGACAAAAGGCTGGATTTCATTACCTGTGGAGTAACACTGCACCCAGAGCTTTAATTATCAGAGACCAAAGCAAAGGGACCTGGTCAGTGACTGAGCTGCCATGGGAACACACAGCTGCCACCCCAGAACTCACTATTCTGGTCTGGAGAGCAGAGGTCCCAAAGATAAAGAGTTTGAGAGCTCTCTGAGCCTGGCAGGTTGAAGCTGTCTGTGCTCAGTCTCACCTGCAGAGGCAAGGCAAGCAGTTTGAGAAGGCTCTGTGGGAGATGCAGGGTACTAAAGCCCTTGGGAAAAGGCTGAACTGCCAGCTGGTCACCTGCCCCAGTAAGGGTGCAGAGAGTTAAGGGCAAAGGAGTGTGTGATCAACTTAACCAGCCCCAGTGAGAGAGAACACCAGGAGCAGAGTTCTGCCCTTCAGACAGAACACCAGGCAGCAGTATGGGCCTGAGGGCAGAGCAGCTGGAGAGCTGTCAGGCAGAGAAGGACCTGGGGGTGTTGGGTGACTGGAGGCTGAACATGAGCCAGCAGTGTGCCTGGGGGAGCCAGGAAGGCCAAGGGCATCCTGGCTTGTGTCAGACCCAGCGTGGCCAGTAGGTCTGGGGAGGGGATTGTGCCCCTGGACTGGGCACTGGTGAGGCTGCACCTGGAGTGCTGGGTCCAGTTCTGGGCTCCTCAGGATCAGAAGGACAGGGAGGTCCTGGAGCGAGTGCAGAGAAGGGCAACCAGGCTGGGGAAGGGGCTGGAGGGCAAATCCTCTGAGGAGCAGCTGAGGGAGCTGGGGGTGTTGAGCCTGGAGAAGAGGAGGCTGAGGGGAGACCTTCTCCCCACCTCCCCTGCCCTGCCAGGAGGGTGCAGAGAGGTGGGCGATGGTCTCTGCAGCCAGGGGACAGGAGATGGGACAAGGGGCAATGGGCTCAAGCTGCCCCAGGGCAGGGTCAGCTCAGCTGGGAGGGCAAAGTTCTTCCCTGGCAGAGTTGTGGGGCTGTGGCACAGGCTGCCCAGGGAGGGGCTGAGTCCCCAGCCCTGGGGGTGTTTAACAGAGGGGAGATGAGGTGCTCAGGGATCTGGGTCAGCACAGGACGGGAACAGTTGGACTCGATGGGCTTAAAGGGCTTTGCCAACCTGTGATTCAGAAGAGCAGCTACATGAGTTAAGGAGTCCTGGTTGTGAGATGAAGGATAAGGAGCCCCCTACCCACCCAGCCTGCTGAATCCCACCCATCCTTCCTGCCCACCATGCTTTACTGCCCTACTGGAATTACACCAGCAGAACTGTCCCACCCTGAGCCTGAAAGGGTGTGAAATTCAAGATTTATCTATTAAAAACCCACAGAACAAGCATGGTGAGCAGCAGCACTCCAAAAGAAAAACTTTCTAGAAACAACTCCTGAGTCTGAGAGGTTTCCTAACGAGCTGGGAAATGAGAATCCTGCCCTTTGGTCGTTATATCCTCCAGCCTTTGACAACACCATCCTGCTTTGATTTCTCAGCACAGAACCACACCTGGAATGGCAGGACATTGCCTCCAGATGACCTGCCATCACATCAATAGATTTGCTCAGCAAAGCTGTTATCTCCTGAAACAGATAACCAGGAAACTTTGCATTTTGGAGCTTAACCACCTGATTAGGGGACACAAGTACCCACCCTCACCACAGCCAGCCCCAACCCCAACCTCAACAACGCCCTGACAACAGGAGCCATCCTGGGTTATGGAGACTGAGAGGTTGTTTGCAAAAGGAAAAAGCTTGAATAAAGTTTATTTTATTGGCATTTGTTGTGCCTGTCCAAGGAAACAGGTTGAAGTCCTGTTGCCTACAGTTTCCAGAGGGCTGATGGGCTCAGAGTATTGACAGACATAACGAGGGCCAGGCTGCTATTGCATATAAAACTTAATTGAGGACTCATCTTGGCTGATCTTTCTCTTATCCACCACAGCAACAACCCAATTAAGCATCTTTATTCCCCCCACAGCAGGGGCAATGCAGTGTTTCCCAATGAATCTCAGGTGTAGAAGAACAAACTCCCCAGCCCATGGTTTTAGCATCACAGGAGCCCAGCAGCACTGCCCTAGGGGGCTGTGTCTTGCCAACCCCCTTGTCTGCTGCTCCAAGTCTATTTGCTGCTGCTGAACCAGCAGCCTCTTCCTATTTGCTTTTTTTCTCAATAAAAAGAGGGAAAAAGAATAACATGAGTCATAAATTGTAGAACAGATTTAAGTCCACTTTTCTTGCATGCTCAAAGCTTTTTTTTTTTAAACAGAGAGAGTGGTGAGGGGCTGGAAGGGGCTGCCCAGAGAGGGGGTGGGTGCCCCATCCATCCCTGGGGGTGTCCAAGGCCAGGTTGGCTGGGGCCCTGGGCAACCTTGTGTAGCTCCAGGCCTGGAGGTTGGTGTCCCTGCCTGTGGCAGGGGGTTGGAGCTCTGGGACCCTTGGGGTCCCTCCCAACCCAGACCAGCCTGGGATTCTGATTTGTGCAGGTTTCCACATGGTGCCTTTAGGTGATGAGTGCTGCTGGTCACACCAAGCACCAGCCACCTAAATACAGGGTGCACTGATGGCACCCAAGCTTTTGGTGCCTTGTTTAGGAACAGCAAGTGGTTTAACACACATGGGATTGGAAAACCAAGGCACTCAGATGAACAACTTATTCTTGCCCCAATCCTACCTCCTGCAGCACACTGGAGGCAGCAGGGGGGTCTATCACCCAGGCACAGGTAAGCACTGCTGGATCAGTCTCCTGTCAGAGTCACAGGGATTGGAAGGGCCCCCCAGAGCCCCTGGGGTCCAACCCCCTGCCCAAGCAGGGTCCCTAGGCCAGGGCACACAGGGCGGTGTCCAGACGGGGCTGGAATCTCTCCAGAGAAGGAGACTCCACACCCCCTGGGCAGCCTGTCCCAGGGCTCCCTCACCCTGTCTTGTCACTCCCAGAAACCCAGTGCTGGGAGTTTCATGCTTCATTAAGTAGATGAACATCTATTTATTACAATAATGCCTCACTCAGAGCCCCACATGTCTTTCAAGGAGCTACTTGGAGGCTGGTGCTCCTCTCAGAGCTCTGCTTTGTTACTCAGATACTTCCTCTCATCCCAGACCAGCTCTCTCACCTTGAGCACTCATCCCCTCCCAGGCCTCAATCAGATCTTTACACTAGTTAGCTTAATTGACAGCAACAGGTTTCAGACATCCTTAATTATGATTAAAACCATAACAGGGCTGTACATTTTGGGGAGGAGGTGAGTCATATCTACCTTTGTACACCCCAGGCCACCTGCACATCTTGCAGAGCTCTACCCCTTCGAAATAACCATCACCCCATCCCTAAATGCAGACACCACACACATTTTACTCTCCCTCTGCTATAGGGAGCATCTTCCCTCTGACATCCCTGGGACACTGAGTGGTCAGAGTGAATCCAGACGGTACCATGCATCATTGACAGCCCTTGCTCCATTCAGAGAGAACAAACACCTTATTCAGCTACAACTTCCAGACATTCAGCGACAAACACCACCCTTCCCTGCCTAGTTCATTGTGAAAGTGAGGATTTATCTGTGTGCTCAGGTCTGTAAAGTGCCTGGCTCTGTTTTATCAGGCTGTACGCAGCTAAGAGAGAGCTGAGTAAGTACAATTACCCACAGTGATGATAAACTACATCCTCTGTGCCTTATTCAGAGCAATTCTTTGGAATTTCAGAGCAAAATTTGACCAAGTAAGGCATCTGAGTCCAAAGTAAAGCTGAGCTATAAAACTTATAGTGCCATCTTCCAATGCTGGGGTTTTTCCAGTAATTAAAAAGAGAACACACAAACTTAGTCTGCTGTTGATTTATAAGGGCTACTGCTTATTTCACCAGCAGACAAGGAGTTTCTTGTGAGCAGAGCCAGCAGCTAAAGCATCAGCACTAGGTAAACACCTGATGGGTGCAGCCTACAGGTGCTGGGACCCCACCAGCCCTCATCCCACAGCTCCATCCCCAGTCAGGACCAGCTCAGGGCAGGGCTACGCTTCCACAAACACTCACCAAGCAGCACACAGCCTTAGGATAAGGAGTATCACTGGACCACAGAGCTGTAGGGGTTGGAAGGGCCCCCCAGAGCCCCTAGGGTCCCACCCCCTGCCCAAGCAGGGTCCCTAGGACAGGGCACACAGGGCGGTGTCCAGACGGGGCTGGAATCTCTCCAGAGAAGGAGACTCCACACCCCCTGGGCAGCCTGTCCCAGGGCTCCCTCACCCTCACTGGGGAAAAGTTCTTCCCCATGTTGGTGTGGAACTTCCTGTGCTCCAACTTGAGCCCATCATCCCTTGTCCTGTCCCCACAGACACTGAGCAGAGGCTGCCCATGGCCCCCTGTGTCCCACCCTTCAGCTCTTGATCCCCATTGATCAGATCCCCTCTCAGGCTGCTTCTCTCCAGGCTGAACAGCCCCAGCTCCCTCAGCCCATCCCCTTCCCAAGTACAAGGGACTCAGGAATCAGAGCAAAGTGTTCAAGTGAGGACAGCCCAAACCAAAGGTCTCCTCGGTGGCACCTCAGATGTGCCCAGCTCAGAGGCACACACAGTCAGCTCTCCTGCACACTCCTCTCCATGCAGCCCACGGGTTCAATTAGAGGAAGCCATCCTACCTGCCTTAATTGCACTTCCCATTACCACCGCTGCTCAGCTGCTGCGACTCTCCCTCTCCTGCCTGGCAGCGCTGCCAGGAGCTGCATCCCCTCCCCGGGATGCTCATTAGCTAAAAGCCCATGAGTCAAGCACAGGCCCTTTTTCTATTTTGCCTTTTAAACAGCTGGGCCTGGGGCTGGTTCCCAGCTCATCCCCCAAGTGTCTGCAAGCTCCTGCCAGCCCAGTGGTCCAGGGATGATGCTCACTGGGACCTGACCACACACAGCCAGCACCAGCACAGGTCTGACTCTGCCTTCTTAAAATTGAAGACTGCTGGTCCTCCAGGAGGAGTTCCTGTAAGGAAGCCCCATTAACTGCCCCATCCCTCTCAGAACAAATTCAAATCAGCCTGGAGGGGTGAGAGGAAAGGGTGTTTGCATTACCTGGGAGCAGCCCTGAAGCAATCTGCCTGAACTCCTCCCACAACAGCAAGTGAGAGCAGCTGAGCCTTTGTGAGGGCTGTTTCACCAGGCTGGGCTGCAGCAGGGGCAGGGAAGTGCATCACCCCCTGCTCTGAGCTGTGCTTTGAAGGGGAGGCAAGCAGCCAGGCTCCAGAAGGCACACAAAGCACAGAAGAGCTTTAGATCAGAATAATCACTTCAAAGTGCATGGTGTCTGCCCATTAGAACACTTTTATGTGTGTATATCAAAGCACACACACGACCCCTCCAGCCTAACCCTCTTCTCTGGCAGTACAAGCTGCACAAGCCACCCCCAGGCAGCAGGACAGCCCCAGAGCCAAAGGCCACGCTCACCCAGGAGCTGTTCAGCTCCTCACCTGGCACCACAAGGCAAGAGTGTTTATTCCACCAGCATGCAGACCCTCCACAGACTCTGCAACCCCACGGCAGAGGGATGGGCTTTCCCTCCAGGCTGCCAGCTTGGTCCCAGGTGATGGATGCTGACACGTTACCTGCAGCCAACACGGGCAGCAGCTCTGCAGTTTGCCGCCCTGTACTTGCTAAGCCCAGGCTTAGCAACAGTCTCTCCATTTTAGACACTCTCATTGGACTGTTTTTCACAGCAGAAGTCACAGGGCTCCAAACATCAGCTCAATCTGATGCTCATTTAAATGTTCAGAGCTCTGCTGTTGCTTCTCCTGGTCTGATAAGCTCTTTTGTTACCAACAAAGTCCTAATTCATTTAGCATCGATGCTAAGAACTGATCCCTCCCAACAGCCCAGGCTCAAGCCTAATAATTCCCAGCAGGAAAAGTTAATTGAACAGCCTTCTGGCTGAGACAGCATTTGATTTTCCTTTTTTTCCAAAGCCCATCAGCATCTGCAGGTGTTTTGGCCACTTTCTGGGAACAAGGAGAGGGAAGAGTGCTCCCACCTCAGAGACACACATCAGCCCTGATGAAGAACCATTTGGAAAATGGCATATGGCTTTTACAGGAGGGGGAGGTAAGGAAGCATGTGCTAAGGAAATCTGGTAACCTGTAGGCTGCTCGACAGACTGAAGGTCACTGGACAAGGGAAACAAGCTCAGTAAAAGCAAAGGGAGAGAGTGGAGACAAAAGTTACTGTGTCTGGGAAGTGAAGAGGAAACGCAAATTCACAGCACTGAAACTACATGGGACTCACCTCTGGAAAGTGGGCTGTTCCTGCTGCAGGGCTACAGACATGAAAGGCCTGGAGCATCTCCCCTGGGAGGAAAGGCTGAGGGAGCTGGGGCTGTTCAGCCTGGAGAGAAGCAGCCTGAGAGGGGATCTGATCAATGGGGATCAATAGCTGAAGGGTGGGACACAGGGGGCCATGGGCAGCCTCTGCTCAGTGTCTGTGGGGACAGGACAAGGGGCCATGGGCTCAAGTTGGAGCACAGGGAGTTCCCCCCCAAGGTGGGGAAGAACTTCTTGCCAGTGAGGGTGAGGGAGCCCTGGGACAGGCTGCCCAGGGGGTGTGGAGTCTCCTTCTCTGGAGAGATTCCAGCCCCGTCTGGACACCACCCTGTGTGCCCTGTCCTAGGGACCCTGCTTGGGCAGGGGGTTGGACCCCAGCGGCTCTGGGGGTCCCTTCCCACCCCTGTGACTGATCCTTTACTTTTCACCAGTTGGGAGCTGTTGGTATCAGTTCCACTTCCAACAGGTGGACACCCATGTGGATGATGCCCAAGCAGTGACCTGGAAGCAAGACAAGCCCAGAGGTGATGACCTGGCAGAGCTCAGTGATGTGCTCAGTGTACATCACACACAGCACCATCTCCTTAGACACCAGTGGATGCTTTTGGAGATCACAAGATGCAGCTGGTCACTGCTCCCAATGGAGAGGGAATCATCTTGATCATTGTGTGAGGAAGTTTGATGTTTCCCATGTAGAAGGAATTGTTTCAGTGAGGATGGTAGAGGTGCCAGCTAGAAAGATTATCTTACAGCTGAACTGCCCAGGGATCAGGGGTTTACCTTGGCCCCCACCTCCTCCCCTGTGCTGGTTTACAGGCTGGGATCCACAAAAAAATTCCAAGGACTTTTTGGTGACAGCAGTGGATAGTCAGGATAACATAGTTCTCACTGCAAAGGCTGTCTACTGTGCAGGTAGGTCAGGCACTCTGGGGGACAGCACAACAGACACCATGCAGATGGCATTATTCCACCCCCAGCCCTGCAAGCCACCATCCCAGCTGGGACACAGGGTCTGCCAGGGGATTCCCACAGCTCCACATGTCCAACAGGGCACATCTTCAGGGCAGGAGAGCTCCATCCTCTGCCCCAAAGCCAGCTCCTAGCACAGCCTGAGCCCTGCAGGGTGGGCAGGCTGCAGCTCTCACCCAGCACACGTGCACACACTCCCACCCCTGGGCACCAGAGGGCTTATCTGGAATATTTAGACTCCTCTGCCCTCAGACTCAATGAAAAGCACATGACTTATTCCTGGTATTTGTCTTTCATCTGCAGGTAACTTCTTTGTCACAAGATAAATTCCACCTGAGAGCTTTGGCTCTGCAGGGGATGCCCAGGAGCTGAGGCAGAGCTCAGCAGGCTGTGGCTGAGACACTGGTCTGCAAAAGCCAGTCAAAGCCAAGCTGCATCAGGGGGACTCTGTGTCCAGGTTAAATTACTCAAGGACTAATTAACTTCCCCCCATTTGTACTCCTGCCTCAAAGCTTCTGTTGTAAGGGTAGCCCCACCTTTCCCACCTACACCCTGCGTTTCCCTGTGCCTCTCAGAGGGACACAAGGGCACCCAGGCCCTGGGAGGACAGAGATGACCAAGGTTCACACGGACTGTGCAGACAGAAAACACCCCCAGTTTCTCTCCTGCCCCCTTCTCCTGCCAGGTGGGGTGCAGGCAGGAATTCAGACCCCCTGCACAGTCACCTCCATCAAGAGCTCTGCAGCCTCACTGCTTTCCCCCTCTGGTTTTGAGGGGGGAAAAGCTTCTGGCAGTGTTCTTCTGCTGGGGGCCAGGCTGGAACCCTGCTCTGACTTACCTGTGCTCATTAAGACATAAAAATAAGACCTGCTTGTTACCCACACAGCCTGAGCAGGCAGCTGAAGCTCTGTGTCCCATCAGACATGGAACACTGACACTGCAGGCTCAGAGCATCCATCTCAAATTGCTTCCTGACTCATCTCCCCTTCTGGGGAACTCAAGAGAAAATAAGAAAGCAGCAACCAAAGCAACTATCTCCTTATTTTCTGTTTCTTTGTTATTATTTCACCATTGCCACCTGCTGTGCAGTGCTTTATGCTCCATTTCTCCCACTCTGGCTATTTCTAGCTGGAGAGCAGTCATTTGTTTTGTTCAGGTGTGGGAGGCATCTATGCACTGCTCCCCAGTGATGGGCAGCTGTGAGACCTGAGGCAGAGGAACACAGGGAACATCAGCCCTGGAGGCAGAACAAGCCTGTCTCACCCTGTCTCACTCTAAGAACTGGGATCTTCTGCTTTCTGATTCCAGGAAAAAGGCATGGAGGAGCAAGACTCATGTGAACCAGTATAGAGAAGCATGCTCCAATCTGTACCAGTACAGGGCTGGGAGACAGGGGCAGAATGAAGACCCCACAACCCAAGGGGAAGCAGCCAGCCCCCTGTTACACTTAGACACAGGTCTATGGGGCCAGGTTGGATCCAGCCAAGTCCTGAGGGAGCTGGTGGAGGTACTCAGCAAGCCACTTCCCATCACTTATTAGCAGTCCTGGCTAAGCAGGGAGATCCCAGGCGACTGGAGCTTAGCCAACATGACACCCAGCTACAGGAGGGGTCAGCAGGAGGATCTGAGCAACTACAGGGCTGGGGAGTGTTATGGAACAGATCAAATGCCATCACAGGGCATGTACAGGACAACCAGGTGATCAGGCACAGTCAGCACAGGCAGGTCCTGACTGACCAACCCGATTGCCTATGACAAGGGGACCCATCCAGGAGATGAGGGAAAGGCTGGAGGTGGTGTCTACCTGGACTTGAGTAAAGCCTTTCCCCACAGGTCCTGCACCTGGGCCATCACCCCAGGCACTGCTACAGGCCTGGGGAAGAGCAGCTGGAAGAGGAAAGGACCTGGGGTGTTGGCCAACAGTCAGCTGAACATGAGCCAGCAGCGTGCCCAGGGGGCCAAGGCAGCCAACAGCATCCTGGCTGGTACCAGCAACGGTGTGGCCAGCAGGACCAGGGCAGGGACCCTCCCCTGGACCCAGCACTGGTGAGGTACCCTGAGTGCTGGGTTCAGTCTGGGTCCCTCACAATAAGGACACTGAGGTGCTGGAGGGGGTCCTGACAAGGGCAGAGGAGCAGTGAAGGGTCTGGAGCAGAGCTCTGATGGGGAGAGGCTGAGGGAACTGGGGGTGTTCAGCCTGGAGGAGGCTGAGGGGGGACTTGATCCCTCTCTGCAACTCCCTGAAAGGAGGGTGCAGCCAGGTGGGGGGTGGTCTCTTCTCCCAAGGAAGAGGAGAAGAGGAAATGGCCTCAAGTTGTGCCAGGGGAGGCTTAGACTGGGCATTGGGAAAAAGCTTCTTCACCCAAAGGGTTGTCAAGCACTGGAGCAGGCTGCCCAAGGAAGCAGTTAATACCTCTAGAGCTGATGACTCACTAGACATGTAGACATGGCACTTAGGGACATGATTTAGTGGTGGACTAGGCAGTGTTGGGTTTACAAGTCGACTTTATGATCTTAAAGCTCTTTTCCAGCCTAAACAACTCCACGGTCCCACACAGCTACTCCAGAACAGCATCTTCAGAAGATGTGACCAGCCCAGGAGGTTTCTCTGACCTTAAACCAACTGCAGCCACCAATTCCCCTCCCCAGACTGGCAGCTGCAAGACCTTCCCCTGCTCTTCCATGGAGCAGCTCAGGGCTGCTCCAGCTCCCCTCCATTTCCAGCCCCAGGGATCAATCTGATGCCTGAAAACCAATTTTCTTCCTTTTTGGATTTCTACCAAGACCAACCCCAGAAAGCCTGTCACTTGCTTTATAAGCTCAGAGGAATTATTACAGCAGCTGCCAACGGTTCTGGGACACACACAGAGTCCCTCAAACCTTCATATTCATCTTCACAAGAGAAACCCAAGGATTTCTCCCCTCCCCCCAGCAAATCTCAAGGCTCCGATCCAGAAGCAGGTTGTATTGAACAGGAGTCCTCTAAGCAAGATAATCTCTGCTCATCACACTCAGTGTTGCTAAAAATAGAGGCTGGAGAGGCACCCTGGGATGATGTTGTTAGAGGAGTCCACTTGTGCCCATCAAGTACATGATGGTCCCCACCACAGACGTGATGCAGAGGCAGCCTCAGCATTGGCCCCAGGGTTTGACAGGGCAGCACATGCTCCAGTTCTCACAAAACCCAAGAGAAGAGACATTTTCTCTCCACATCCTCCACTGTCAAGGACCCCACTGCTGGAAACAGTGTACACATCTCTCTGGGGGCTGTGGTATTCAGGGTAATGAGGTGCTTCTACTGACTAACCCCTGATGCTGTGATGCTCACCCTGGTTTCTCCAGTTCCTGGCTCCTCCAGGATGCTGCAGCTGACCACACAACAAGGAGAAATTTAAGTGAACAAGATGAGCAATTCCTAATGCCCTTTTACTGAGGCACAAGACACCAAAGCTGGTCACCACCCCTTCTGCTTGCACCAGGGAAAGCGATGCAGGGAGCACCAGGGGCTTAATATCTCCTCTTACTGCTGCCTAAATATCCATCTTCATACAGCAGTCAGTGATCACTCCTTCCTTGGGTGTTTCCCTAGGCAGGGGGTGGGTAACACTGCAGTATCAGGACCTTATCTTCCCTTTCACAGCGGAGTCTTGGGGTCCAAGTTCTCCAGGCTAAGCAGGAGCAGTGCTTACACCAACCCCAGCAGCCAGAAGGCTGAAAGCAAAGCCAGTGACCCTGGCTGCAAACCCCTTTGTTTTGGCCCAACTCAGCCAGAACCAGTACAAAAAGACTCTGGGCAAGTCACTCAGCTCTCAGAAATGACTGTAAACTCACTGTGGATGTAATTAAGGATGAGTTAAACTGACCATGAGGACTGAGGGTAGCTGAGAACTTCATCATGCTCACAGCAGGTGAGAGCTAATGCTCAACACCAGAGCAAAGGCAGGACCTTCACTGCCCACACCCCAGAGACACAGAAATGATGACTCAAGATGACTCAAGTAGGGCAAAACACAGGATTTGCCATACACAGGTTTCACTGGGAAGCTCATCCTCAGGAACTGGCATCTTCTGGGGTGTATTTGGCCAGTAGGTCTGGGGAGGGGATTGTGCCCCTGGACTGGGCACTGGTGAGGCTGCACCTGGAGTGCTGGGTCCAGTTCTGGGCTCCTCAGCATCAGAAGGACATGGAGGTCCTGGAGCGAGTGCAGAGAAGGGCAACCAGGCTGGGGAAGGGGCTGGAGGGCAAATCCTCTGAGGAGCAGCTGAGGGAGCTGGGGGTGTTGAGCCTGGAGAAGAGGAGGCTGAGGGGAGCCCTTCTCCCCACCTCCCCTGCCAGGAGGGTGCAGAGAGGTGGGCGATGGTCTCTGCAGCCAGGGGCCAGGAGCTGGGCCAAGGGGCAATGGGCTCAAGCTGCCCCAGGGCAGGGTCAGCTCAGCTGGGAGGGCAAAGTTCTTCCCTGGCAGAGTTGTGGGGCTGTGGCACAGGCTGCCCAGGGAGGGGGCTGAGTCCCCAGCCCTGGGGGTGTTTAACAGAGGGGAGATGAGGTGCTCAGGGAGCTGGGTCAGCACAGGACAGGGACAGTTGGACTCCAGGAGCTTAAAGGGCTTTCCCAGCCCTGTGACTCTGCATTCAGCTCCTCCTTCCACTCACAACCCAGCAGCAGCCTCTAACACATCAGGACTAAATGAAATGTTACAGTCCCAACCCCCATGGCCAATTTTAGCCTTTTGCCAATAAGAACCCTTCCTTTTCCACAGCTCCATCACTGTTGTTGTCCTTTGTGACCTGAAGTTAAGCAAACAAAGCCCTTCACACCCTCCTCTCACTTTCCTTCTGACCACTGTGAGCACTGAAAGGTCACACAGCTGTGTCTGGGAAATCACTCCACTGCCCAGCTTCTCCTCTCCTGTGGCAGGTGCCTGACATTCCTCAGAGGGATTGTGTCTTCTGTGCCCTCTGTTCACCTGCCATCTCCTTGGGAGAGGCAACATGTGTGTGAAGCCAAAGCACCTCCCAGGGGTGGCTGCAGGGATCTTTCCCAGCAGCAAAGGAGCAGCTTTGGGGGACCCACCAGAGAAACAACAGAACCCTCTCTGAAGGGAACCCAGATACCTTGGGAGCACACCAGTGGCACTGGAAATAAGCCATAAACCACCCCCAGGGCAGCAGGAATAGCACAGTTACCGAGCTCATGGTGGGTCTTGTGAAGCATCCCACCCCTCACCAGCACCTCTGTCCTCCAGCAGGACCCTGGGCAGCCCTTAGCCTCAGCACACACAGGGGCAGGAATTAGTTCTGTGATAATTAGGCATCCTCCCAGCTTCCTTCCCCAGATTCCCACTTCTGGTGCTGCTCTTGCCACACCTGGGACACTCATGGATCCACATGGGTTCACGATACGAATATCCCTGATGTCTCAGGCATGTCTTGTGAGCAGCCCTGATCTAACCTAAGCCCAATCTTTGAACAAGAATGACATCTGACACAGCTTTTGTGTTCTTAGAGGCACTTGGAAGGTTTTATTTCAATCTTACATGGAAGGAAAGGAGATTTTCCAAGCCTGTGTAGCCACTGTGAAATTGCACTATTGTCCTGCAGCCAAAGCCAGGCTCCACCTCTACCCAGGGGCACCAACTGCTCCTATAGACCCTGCAACACACCTAACTGCCCCCCACCCCCCACTGCCTTCTGTCCTTTATTCCTGAGATACAGCTGCTTTGTGTTGCAGGCACAGCAAGGGTAAGTGCTGAGAGCTCGTTTTGAGGGAGAAAATCAAGGAAAACTTGTCTAACTCAGGAAGAAAGTGTAATTCAGTGAATAAAAACCTGGGAAAGTTCCCACCACTACCTTGATCCACAGCCCCAGCTCTGCCTGGATCAGAGAGGCACAGCCATGTACCCCACAGGGGTTAGCACACCCCAGAGAACATTTCAGTATGTCATCTGCAAGTGGCTCCAGAGAGCAATACCAGCCTTCCCTGGACACAAGGCAGGGAAGCAAGCAGACTGGGATGGAGCAGAGGAGAACAATTAACCACTCATCCCTGCAGTGGACTGCCCAGAAGCATTGTCTTTCCCCCAGCCTAGGAAAGAGCATTGTCTGCTCTGCTGTTTGGCACTGGTCATGGGACCTGCTCACGCTCCCAGTCACCACTTCACACCACCCCATTGCTTAGGGACATTTGTCTTGGAAAGGGATGGATGACACTGTCCACACTGCTGGCCTGAGAAGGGACAGAGCCACCCAGCAGCACTGGCCACCACGCTGCAAGGCTTACAGCAACAGAGCAGCAGGCACAGTGGCACGTCCATCAGCTCATCACCCACAGACCTGAAGTCCCAGGCTCATTCCCAGGGGAAGGGCAGTTCAGGAGCTCCCTGGCTTTTGAGGGCCTCACAGGTTTTACACCATTTCCACCAAGACCAACACAAGCACCCCCTCTCCAGCTTCCTCTTGAGCAGCACTGTCAGTACACACTGACTTGGCACTGGACAGGGAGGGACCTGAGACTGAAGCGAGCACAGAGCTGCTGTTAGTGAAGCCAACACACACTCCCACCCCCAGCAATGGCCACTGATGGGTCCCCACAGCTCCCCCAACACAAAGTGATGGGGACACCAGCTTCAGCCCCACCTTGTAAAGGCAAAGCAGAGGTTTAGCAGAGCCAAGTGCTGTGTGGAATGGCTTGCCCTGCAGAAGCACACATTGCCCATCATCTAGCCTGGAGATCTCACCTGTTTCTTCCATGCCAAGCAAGCCCAGGCCTTCCTAGGAGGAAGACACACCAAGTGCTGTTTGCAGGTATGGTGGCACAACCCAGCTGCCCAATATTCTCCACTTGTAGCTCTGCCAACCACCCAAATCCCCAGCTTTCTGCAGAAAGTTACCTCCTAAATACTTAAAAGTTGAGGCTATCAGTATTATTTGGTCAAGCACATACCCTGGTGGAGATCATTCATCCCCCCTGAGACACAGGAGCATCCCTTGCTGTGGCATGAAGGGAAAATATTCAGTGTTGGCAACACCCTTGGCTTCAGGACTAGTTGTGATCCCCACACTCCTGCTCCTGGCACAGGAGACCAGTACCAGGCTGCAGGCTGTGTCTCCTAAGCACAGGTTTGTAGCTGGAAATCACACCTGGTAGTGCAGGTGTGGGTTGGCAGCACTGCTGATCCCCCAGCCCACGGTGCAGGAACATGGGAGATTGTTATTTTATGAGTCCAGAAAGGATGGGTTAGCTGAGTCAGCCAAGGCACCCATCAGTGACTGAGCAATGAAAAGCATCAGCAGTAGCTCCTGCTTCCTCCTTCCCCACTAGAACCAGCCCAGCATCTGGTGCCTGTGGAAGGTCTCCTCTCACATAATACATCCCCAAGAATCCTTGAACTGTTCCCAAATTCAGCTGCCTGGCAGGTACAAGCACGTTTCAAGGAGCAGCAGCCAAAGCAGATTGCTCCTCACACAGCAGGTTCAGGGCTGGTGCTGCTCCTGCTGAGGTCAAATGCCAAGCTCACAGCTCCACAGAGAAAGGCTGCTGATCAATAGGAGAGCTGCACCACAGAGCCATCAATTCCTTGCCTCCAAGGGGACCCAGATCCTCTCACTCCAGCTGAAGACAGTCATCAAGGTGTCTGGTCCTTCTAAACATCCCCTAATTGCCTTCCCTGAAGTATTGGGCTCATTTCACAAAGCCTCCCTTCAATCTTCTCCCCCCTTATAACTCACTCCACAGGCAACACAGCAACACACAGCAGCCAGAGGGACACAGATCATCCCCACACCTCCTCATCACTCCAGAGGTCAGCTGCTGGGATGCACAGTCCAGTAATAAGAGGACTTAGACTGCTGCAAGTAACCTGGTCAGTAAGAGCACAGGAGCTTCACACAGAGCACCCACAGCTCCCACCTAGGAGGGCAGCAGCTTCACCACCTTCACCACCATCAAACCCTCCAGATGACTAAACAAAGCCACCTCATAACTCCCAGCAGTGAATTAAACCTCAATGACAAGACAATTCCCAGCCTCCTGCCTTCATTACCAGGAAGCAGGACATTGTATCACAGAAATAAACTCCCCAGGAGGGTTTATCTTTGATGAGTTTGCCCAGAAATCTGCCACTGACAGGAAAATTCACAGGGTTTTTCTGCCACAGGCCCCCACTGCTGCAGGGAAATAAATGAGCCCTGGGCTCTGTGGCAAAGCTATTCTGATTTTCAGCAGCTTTCAAGTCACCAACACAATCTTGTTCCATCAAGAGAAAAAGAAGGCTTAGTTCTGTACAACAAAACAGTGATAATATTGAGGCCAAAATAAAGCCCAGAGCTAAAAAAAGGTCACTGAACTCACACTGACCTAGTGAAAAGGACAATAAGAGCCTCCCTGGAGCTGTAATTCTCACTCAGCCATTCAAACTGCTCCCACACCTTTATGGACAGAGCTTCAAAGCTCAGAGGCAGAGCCCCAGGACAGCTTTCTTTGGGAAAACAATCCCTAACAACAGCTCAAACGAGGCACATCCCAAAAGGGTACACACCAACACATCTCTCCTTACCACTCAAGCTCTTCACACCTTCTTTCCAGCCTGTTCTCCAATTTTTTTCCCCCTAACCCAAGTGATGCCCTGACTGACTAGACACCATCACCCTCCAAGCCCCACAAAGAGAAAGACAACCAACCTGAGCCAGGGCTGAGTCCAAAAAGCCACCATCAGCAGCAAGAAGCCAGGTCAGCCTCCTCCACATCCAGGAAACACCTCCTCCCCTGCCCCCCAACCCAATTTATATGGAGAGCAGCTACTACCAGGTGTAGGCAATGCTCATCCCACCTCCTCCCCATGGGGCTGCACCTGGGGGGGTGACACTACGAGCCTTGCAGCAATCACCGAAGCCTGAGAGATGCCACCTCTGTGGGAAACACCCAGCCCTGCTCTGCTCCTGTGCCTCCCCAGCTCAATCACTGGACAGGACACCATCATCATCATCATCATCATCCTCTGAGGGCATTTTTCATCTTAAGGGGAACAAACCCAACATCTGAGAAGCCTCTGACTCCAAAAAATGACAATTCCATGTGGTATTTGTGCGGGTGATTAATCATTAGCAAACAACTTCTTAATTAAGGCTGCTGATTAAAAGATGTAAACATCAAAGCTGCACCTGCTTCCTAAATTGATCTGTGTTAAAGTGTAAATATTTGATCTATAGGCAGTGGGAAAACAGAATGTCACTGGTGTTTAATCTGTGCCGCTCGTTAGGGATGTGTATGAAGCTCTGGGACAGCAGGGACTGCATCCCAGCGTGGGACATGAGCCACTATGAAGAATGAGCCCTGAGTCAATTAAAAATTGAAGGCTGGTGCTTTCCTAAAGGAGAGAAGATGGTTATTACTGCTCCACCACTGTGAGAGTGATCCTGGAGTCAGAGATGAAGCTGGGCTCTGCTGTGACATCAAGTCCACCTTCCCAATCACACAGAATCACAGCATCACAAGGGACCCCCAGAGCCCCTGGGGTCCCACCCCCTGCCCAAGCAGGGCCCCTAGGACAGGGCACACAGGGCGGTGTCCAGACGGGGCTGGAATCTCTCCAGAGAAGGAGACTCCACACCCCCTGGGCAGCCTGTCCCAGGGCTCCCTCACCCTCACCGGGAAGAAGTTCTTCCCCACATTGGGGGGGAACTCCCTGTGCTCCAACTTGAGCCCATCGCCCCTTGTCCTGTTCTCACAGACACTGGGAAGGGGCTGCCCATTCCCCCTGCATCCCATGCTTAAGGCATTTATAAACATTAATAAGGTCCCCCCTTTGTCTTCTCTTCTCCAGGCTGAACAGCCCCAGCTCCCTCAGCCTTTCCAAAGAAAGGCTGAAGAGATGCAGGCGAGCGATAGCGCCCGTAATTATGTCAGAGGCTAAAAAAGGCCTGAAAACAGGGCCTGAAATGAGCACTGCTGCTGAGTCCATTATCTGCCAGACACTAAATGACAATAGTTTTACTGCATAATTGCACTTTTATTGCTTTATTGCACTCATTAAGAAGAGCAGCCTTTCCCTCTCTATTCCTTTCTGACTACTTGTCTCCATTGCTCCTGGCTGCTGGCCTAAATCCCTCAGCCAAACCTCTCTGCAGAGCAGCTGGCAATGGTCTGGAAGAAGCTGGCTGGTCCCATGGCGTGTCCCTTTCCTGTTCCCAAACACTAAACCCTGTTCGGTGCCGGCTCTGAGAGGCCTCAGCACTGATCTCCATGGAGCCCCTTGCTGTAATTGGCACAGGAATCACAGAACCACAGAACAATCGGGATTGGAGGGGCCTCTGGAGATGACCCAGTCCCACCCCTGCCAGAGCAGGGTCCCCTGGAGCAGGCTGCACAGGACAGCGCCCAGGATCACAGGGTTTGGATGTCTCCAGAGATAGATGGAGACTCCCCAGCCTCTCTGGGCAGCCTGGCCCAGGGCTCTGCCACCCTCCCAGCACAGAAGTTCCTCCTCAGGGTTAGGTGGAGCTTCCTCTGCTCCAGTCTGTGCCCACGGCCCCTCGTCCTGTCCCTGGGAACCCCTGAACACAGCCTGACCCCTCCTCCTGAGCCCATCCCTCAGGGGTTTCTCAGCACTGAGAAGATCCCCCTCAGTCTCCTCTTCTCCAGGCTGAACATCCCTGAGTCCCTCAGCCTCTCTGCCTCAGAGTGATGTTCCAGTCCCCTAAAGAAGGTCATTGCTGTGTCAGGAGGAAGGGAAATGGCTCCTGCATTCACGAGGGTGTGAGGCTCTGGCCATGGGACCATCACACATGAGGCTTTCACCTCTCAGAGTTTCTTTTTGCTTGCCAGACCAACCCCCAATCTCTGGATACACCAGTGGCTGTTACATCTCTGACCACCCCTAAACCCAACGGGTCAGCTCAGGCTGGGACTCTCCTCCTAATTTCTTTTCCTCCTGGGCATATTCCCCTCAGTGTGGGTCCGTGCAGAGCTAACGCTAGCAGGGGTGCTCTCAGGTGTTGTCAATGGCACGGCAGCCACGCACTCAACATGGAGTAAATCCCTAGTATAATTATGGTATTCTAACCTGTGCAACAGCAAAATGTGAATGTAGCCCTCAAAGATAGGTGTAGGGAAGACAAAGGCTTGTCACCCACCAAAGAAATGACTACCAAGGGAAGAAAATCTCCACCCTCAAGTCCTTGGACAACCTCACAGACTGAAATCCACAGTCCTGCAGTCAGCGGGGTGGGATTTTGGTCAAGACCAAGGGGATTTCTCCTACTTTTGGCAAGATGATCTAATCCTTTCTGAAAGGCCACATACCAGAGGAGCAGTAATTACCACCCTCTCCTCAGAAGGACACTGCCACTCGCTGAAGCACCGTTTTACACCAGACCCAGGACCGAATCTTCATGCACTAATAAACAACTGAATTATTGACACGAAGTGCATGGCTGTGCTTGTTCCGCTCGCCGTGAGGGTTAAGATTGCCAGAGGGGATGGAGAGTCCCAGCTTGTCCTTTGAGGGCTCGTCACACCAGGCACACTGTGGTTATTTGAGTGCAGGTCACACCGACTTGGCTCGCGCTGTTTACTCAGGAGTTACGTGCAGGCAGGAAGGACTCATAAAGTCGGGCCCAGGGGCTGCCCACTTTTTAAGGCAAAGCAGGGCCTGTGTTTAGAGTTCTCCACAGCACTTGGCATAATCTTTCTCATAAAAGGTGGTGGACTGAAACTCCTGTTGATCTCCTGTCGGGGAAGGCAGCAGGCCTGCCGGCGGCCTAGCTCTCTTCACCGAAGAAACAGGCCCCGCCAGCGGCCTGGCTCTCTTCACCAAAGACACAGGCCCTGACAATATCCTCGTGTTCCCATGAGACAGGAAAGTTCCTCATGCTGAGAGGATTTTAATCATCACATTCCCAAAACACAGTGGCCTTGCAGACAGGGTACAGACTGCCCTAAATGAAGACGAAGTTATGGGAAGGTACTTGGGAGTAACGGAACATGTTAAGAACCAGCCATAGTAAGATGGTCAAAACAGCAGGGGTGTGGATGCTTTTAGACATCCAAGGTAAACTGACAATGTTTAGCTATAAGATATGCTTAACAGACCTCATTACAATCACTAACCAATCAGTGGGGTGTAAACAGTGTATGCAGCCAATTAGCAGGTTTTTAGCTTGCCATTTGCAGTAACAAATGTCCAGAATCTGTGTGATTTCACCCAAGAAATGGCTTCACCTTAATTCATATCGAATTGGGTTTGAAGAGTGGAAGTAGAAGCTGGTCAGAAGATACTGAGGTGAGGCACGTGGAGAACTAAATATACTAGACTTGTTTGGTAGGCAGGGTCCAAAAGTTAGGGTAAGGCTAATAGAAACAGTAAGTCTGGCCAAAAAACCCAACAGGAAGGTGGGTTGAATCACTCTTCACTAGCACCCTGCCCACCCACTTCTTTGGGAGCTTTGGGTTGCTACACGTTGCCTATCTGCACCAAACCTGGTGTCTCTCACCTCAGGAGCAATGTGGAAGCCCCAGAGAAAAGCCATGAGAAGACTGGCTTTGTTGAGCATCATGGGACCATAGCACCATGCTTGGGCAGGAGCTACAGAAGCCACAACAAACTAATCAGCCCCAAATGAGGGCAATCACTGAGATCCCCACGTAATCCAGGCAGTAATCCCACCGCCAGCAGGAGCCAGCCACTGCCTTGGCTCCAGCACGCAGTGACCAACCAGTGAGAAGGGGAAATGTTACCCAGGGACTTGATGATATTTCCCTCATTTTGACTGGCATCACGTTTTGAAAGGGGCAGCCAGAAAACCAAATTCACCAGGTTGCTCTTGCTGGTAAGAGCAGCAAAGGTAAGAGCAAAGATATGTGCAACAGCAGCTGAAAAAGGAGTAACTGCTGTGGTTTGTCTTCTTTCCTAACATTTTAATGTCTGTAGGTCAGGGTTTTACTCCCAGTTGCCGAGATAAAGTGGCCCTTGGAGCCCTTAACCATTTTTTACTCTGTTCTGCTACAGGACCTCACTAACACCCAGCTAAAGCTTTGCTCAGCATCGCTGTCACACACAAGAGGGTCAACTCAAGGTGTAGCAGACATTGAAGTGATTCAGACTTGACCATATAAAACAGCCAGGGATCTCCTGGAGAGAGTCCAGAGGAGGGACAGAGATGCTGAAGGGCCTGGAGCATCTCCCCTGGGAGGAAAGGCTGAGGGAGCTGGGGCTGTTCAGCCTGGAGAGAAGCAGCCTGAGAGGGGATCTGATCAATGGGGATCAAGAGCTGAAGGGTGGGACACAGGGGGCCATGGGCAGCCTCTGCTCAGTGTCTGTGGGGACAGGACAAGGGGCGATGGGCTCAAGTTGGAGCACAGGGAGTTCCCCCCCAATGTGGGGAAGAACTTCTTGCCAGTGAGGGTGAGGGAGCCCTGGGACAGGCTGCCCAGGGGGTGTGGAGTCTCCTTCTCTGGAGAGATTCCAGCCCCGTCTGGACACCGCCCTGTGTGCCCTGTCCTAGGGACCCTGCTTGGGCAGGGGGTTGGACCCCAGGGGCTCTGGGGGTCCCTTCCAGCCCCTGTGAGTCTGTGATTCTATGATTCTGTGATTAACATCATAAATCCCAGACTTGAAATCCTGGAAGTAAAAGAGCCTCTGACACAAAGTTACTGTCCCAAGAAGGTGGGATCCCTCCCTGGTGTAAACTGGCATCCCTTCCCACCAGCTGACAGCAATGCAGCACTTACACAGGGCACGTTACTGGTCAGATCCAGGTAGAGAGCATTTAGGGCCTGGAGTATTTTATATCTTAATACTTTCTCCTAGGTTAGTTTATATCTTTATTGTGAAGACATTTACAAGAAGGTGTGAGTAACGTACTGGTAACAGCTGCCTTGGCACCACAAAGACACACATCTCTAGACAGGGTTGGAGAGCTCTGAATGCCAACATGTACATGTGGAAACAAGCAAAGCACTGGTGGCTCCCACAGGGTAGTAAAGTACAACCTCTAGAAGGAAGGCTCATTAGTAAAGCAGAGTGAAACCTGGGAACTGTCCAAAGGTGATCAGTGAGGAGTCTGGCTGCAGTGGGATGTTCGTCCAGACCCTGGTCTGGGATGCTGCAAAGAGCCAAAACCAAAAAGCAAAAAGCAATTCTCCCTAAATCAGCTGATGGGCACCCAGAGAATTGACAATGCTGTGACATGTAATGCAACCAAAAAGGTCAGTTCTTAGAAAATACTGCCCCATATACAAGAAAAATGTTGAGACCAACAGCCCCGGGCACTGAGAGGTTAATATTGGCACTGAGAGCTTAACATTGGTACTCAGCACTTCTCATCCCAGGGTCCCCAATTGCAGAGGGTGCAGGAGGGAGGTCAGGCAGCTGTGCCAAGATACTGCAGTGACTCAACGGGGCAGCTGAGAGGCTCTTCTGACTCCCAGCCAGGATGTTGTGCCCTCACACACTCAGTTGTGCAGGGTAATATTTCAAGAGAGCCGCTCAGCGTGCTGGAGAGCAGGGAAGTTGTATTAAGGGCATCAGTCAGGGAAGCAGCAATACATTATTCAGAGAGTTTCTTCGGCGTTCAGCTCTCTGCTAGATGCCAAGGCAGCTCTCCAGATTTTATTCTTTCAATTTAGTGGGAGAGCTGCAAGAAAGAAAAGAAAATCCAATCAATAATCCAAAGCTGCACTCTCTGCTATTGAAATAGAAGTGGGAGTATTCAGCCTGCAGCCCTGGGAGTCGTGTCGCGCCCTTTCGTTAAGTTTTGCCTGAGATGTCATGTTCCCCGTGCCCGTTCGTGGTGCAGAGCTGCCCCAAGCACTCAGTAATTCATTAAGAAGGGGTTTGGACTTTGATCAAGACTAGTAATTTGTATGTGATAGCCCAAAGCCCAAGGAGACAGTGCTGGGAACAGGCAGCACTACGAGGCAGCGGCAAATCCCGGCGCCGTTAATAACTAATGGGAAATAATCACTTCTCTGGGGCGGTGACAACAGGCTCAGTGCTTCCCAGCTGGGTGTGAGGGAAGTGACATGAAACCCAGGCCAAGCAGCTCCTTAAAAGCCAGCAGTGAAAAGGCTACAGGTGGAGAAGCACAGTCGTAAGCTGATCCAGACCATAATGCTACTTCCTGGGGTGAGGGACACTCTTCTGTAAGTCCTGCAGCAGTTGCTCAGCACATCATGTCACTCGTGTCGCTGGTGTGACCTGTGGAGACCAACCAGGCGTTCCCTCCATGGCCCCATGGCAGCAAGCTGCAGGCATGGCTACCCCGTTAGCCAGTTTGGCTACTGGGAGGGAACTCCCCCATCACTGGGAACCGGGCCCTGGGACAAAGACCCGGTGCTGTGCCCGGTGCAGCAGCCGTGCCGTGCCGGGTCGGGGTATATCATATACTACAGTATCTCCACAGGCCGTGTGTACATCACACCCTGGTGTAAAGGTGTAGCTGTGCATTAAGTCACTCAGGCCAGAGCTGCAGGTTACAAGCACATGCCCAGCATTAACTGAAGCCTTTGCTTCCACCGTGGAGCCCGTGGGCAGGAGCCAGGCTGTGCAGAGGCACCGGGAGCACGTCAGTCCCACAGCTCACAAAGCACGATGATAATGGGGCTCTGGGGGAAAGGGCCCTGCAACCAGGGCAAGCACTTAGACAGTCCCCTGCCAGGCACACAGCCTGCTTACAAGAAGGGCTTTTCACAGCCAAATGCTAATTGAATCACTCAGAGAGGCCTGAAATTGTTCTGCCAGGCTTTAATTTCTCTTGGTTTTGATACAGCTCTTCAGGGGACAGAGCAGGGTCCTGGTTTCTGCCCTGAGCACAGTAAGGGTGCCACACGCTCCTCATGCTGCCGACAGACCAGCTTGGCCCCCGCAGCCCTTGTGTTGGTTTGGAGGGGGTTTCCACTCAGAGTGAAATCAAGGCTTCACTGTCACCCAGGGTGTCTGTGCTGCTGCTTCCCAACCAGAAATCCCAGCAGGGTGCCTGCACAGAGCGTTCCTCAGACCCTCGGGCTGCAGGAAGGAAATCCCAGCGCAGCCAGGCCAGCCCCAGTTCCTTCATGTGCCGTTAGCAGAGCTACCCCTGCTCCAAGCACAACACCCTCAACCTCCCCTGGCAGGACCAGGGCTCTGCATCAAGGGCAGAGAGTCCAGCCTCTCCCCCCAGCCCCAACACTCCCAGCTGGGGGCTCCTCCTGCCCCATGGGGGCTCCTCCTGCCCCATGGGGCTCAGCAATTTTGGTGCTAAAGCAGTTTAAGGGCATTTTTGTTAGGTCCATGAGATCTTCAGGCGTGTTTTCGCTGGGCTTTGGGAAAAGGGGAGGTAGCACACCTGGGAAGAGCCTGGGGCCATACCTGTGAGAGCTGTCACCTCTTCCCTTGGGGCTGGGGTGGGCTTGGGGGCTGCCTGAGCCCATCCTTCTCCTTCAGACCCCTCATCCTGACTCGTGAGCGCAGCACCACGGTGTGTGCTCAGCCATGAACACCTCACCAGCAATTAACATCCCAGCACTAATCAGGGAGCGAATACTGTGCAGGATGTTATTTGTCTTTGTCCTCCTCCAGAGCTGGGACGTAGCCAAGAGCCCCAACCCCCCCTTCTCCCAGACACAGCCCCAGCCCTTGGTCCTTGTCTAAGGGGAGGCAGCTGCCAGCTCGGTGTTTGTTGCTCTTCTGTGAGTGGTGGCACCGACACCTGGCAGGAGCTGAAACCTCTGCCTGGGCAAAGCAAGTCCTTGGCTGCCACAGATGCTGCACATCTGGTGACAACTCATTCTGCTGCCCTAGGATGTGCACACAGGGACCATGGGATGTGAGGAGCACATTCAGAACTTCCCCAGAGAGGGACAAGGACCAAGGAGACCAAAAGCAAACCATGGGACACAGCAGTGAAGATCTTCAATCAGGAAACACCCTCCTGAGGACTAAGGAGGAGGACCAGCTTTACCACCAGCTCCCCAGGAAAGGCTGCTTGGGGCCAGAGGGCAGGGGGATGGCAGCCTGCTCCATGCCCAGGATCTGGCCCCACAGTGGGCTCTGCTGTTGTCTTTGACTCTTACACCTTTTAGGCTGGTGACAGACAAACAGCTGTTGCAGCCACCATCACCTGAAGCAGGGTTCAGGCTGTAGGTGCCAGCCTGGCCAAACCACCCCTTGTGATCTGGGTCTATTAGTCTTCTGAAGGTCAGCCACCTTCAGGGGAGGCAAAGAGCTGAAGTGCTCAGGCTGGTCTGGCTGCATCCAACAGCAGAACTTGGAGGTGTGATCCTCAGGCACTTGCTTATGGCACCTCCACAGCATCCGTCAGGTTTCTTGGATCACACTCTTGGATTCAGCCATGGGAAGTCCAGCCAAGCTGCACTTTCTGGACCTCATTCCAAGAGTTTCCAATCAGTGAAGAATTTAAACTCGTTGTGGAACAGCCAAAGAGGTCTCATCACTGGGGCTCTTCAGCTTCCTTGCCATTGTAATAAAAGGCAGCATGAAGACTCACCCATGGGTGGGCTCTCCTGATGCAGCATCTCATGTCCCCCTGAAGATGAATCAAGGGGAATCAACTTGTTAAAAGGGCAGATAATGGCAAGACAAGGGGGATGGATTAAAGCTGAAGGAGGGAAGGGTGAGATGAGATATTAGGGGGACATTTTTTACAGAGAGAGTGGTGAGGGGCTGGAAGGGGCTGCCCAGAGAGGGGGTGGGTGCCCCATCCCTGGGGGTGTTCAGGGCCAGGTTGGCTGGGGCCCTGGGCAACCTTGTGTAGCTCCAGGCCTGGAGGTTGGTGTCCCTGCCTGTGGCAGGGGGTTGGAGCTCTGTGATCCTTGGGGTCCCTCCCAACCCAGACCAGTCTGGGATTCTATGATTCCCTGTGATGGAAGTGCTGGTGACAGTGGCTGTGCTCTCAGCCCCACCAGTCCTGGGTACCACGCGGGGCTGGGGTGAGCTCAGGGCCTCTGGTCTCACACACCTGGTATCTGTATGGTGCACAAGTCCTACTGAATGAAACTGGCACCACCTTGATGAATTCCCTGGCTCCAGAAGCTGGCAGCGTGGCTGAGGTGAACTCAGAGAGCAGCTCTGTGCTGGTACCAGAGGGTGGGTGAGACCTGAGGCTGGACACGCAGCAGGGGCAGAGGACGCCACAGCTCGTGGTGCAGCAGATGCTCCCCTGGTTGACTCGCTGCATCTTCTGACCACCTGGACGTGAAAACCAGCCAAGTGACAAGAAACTCATCCCCAGCACCAGGACTGTCCTTGAAGATGGGACTTGCAGCTGCTGGTTTAATTCAGGACACGACGTGCTGACAGGTGACGCCGAGCAGTGAACCACAGCCCCGCTCTCCAGACAGCCCCGCTGCTCCAGATGTGAACTGTTAAACACAGGCAACAGAGAAGCTGTTTTATTCCTTAGATAATCTTCAAATAAAGCCCAGATTTGACTGGGAGAGTGCTCTCTCTTTGTAGCACAGGCTCCTAATTTGTAGATAAACCACTTTCCAGGGGATATTCATCAGCAAAGGGATTATCTGTACATTTGTGCCCGTAACCATTTGCAGTTCTGACTGAATCACCAACAGGTTTAGCAGCAGTGTGAGCAAAACATCTCCATCCACTGCAATAAGGGAGATGACAGGATGCTATTCATCTGCCTTCTCTAGTGAGTATCACACAGAGGGGCCTTCTGACAGCTTGGAAGGAGATGGAAAGGGAAAATAGGCAAGGAGGGAAGGGAAAACACATCTCCCTGTGAAAAATGTTTGTAGGAAAAGTGACAGCCTGAGTTCTGCCAGTACCTTGCACCCAAATCCTTACTCACTGGTGTATGCTGAGCTACTCTAACAAGGAAGGATGGCAGAGACAGAGAAACATGGACCCAAATCCCTGTTGTCCCAGCAGCCTCTTACATTCCACCACCCACATTTCTAAGCCCCATTCTGCAGAGACAGAACAGAGCTCTGCCATGCCAGCATGATGCCCTGAACATTGGGCTGCAGAGGAACCTGGGGACCTTCTCCCAGCTGCTGCTTCTCACACAGCTGTACTTCACAGACATCACTCTTACCCAGAGGTTCGAGCCCGGCTCTCCCAGCATCCGTCACCTCCAGGCTGCAAGCTGCTCTCTGCAACTCAAATCAGATTAAACAATCCCAGTGAGGGAAGACAGATGCTACCACCAAATTCTCTGGGATGTGGGAATTCCCACATTTCTATCTACAAGTCAAGATTTGTGGATCTCCACCCTGGGCCTCCCAACTGCTGGTATAATGGATCTCCTCATCGCTGTCCATTGTTTTCACAGGTGGTCTGTGCTCTGTGCTCTGCTCGGATGGACGTGCCCCACATCCTCAGCCCAGCTCCAAAGCTCTGCAGACACAGCCCTCGAGCAGCAGGACCCTTGGAGGCAATGGAGAGCACCCAGGGAGTTCTGTGTTATAGTCATCTTGATGCCCTACACAACTGTAAACACCAGTTACATTTGTTAGAAAACAAGCCTGTGACAAACCTAAATTCAATTCTCATTTAAACCAGATCCATTTCACCTCAAGTGTGGGACACAGGGGAACATGGGCAGCCTCTGCTCAGTGTCTGTGGGGACAGGACAAGGGGCGATGGGCTCAAGTTGGAGCACAGGGAGTTCCCCCCCAGTGTGGGGAAGAACTTCTTGCCAGTGAGGGTGAGGGAGCCCTGGGACAGGCTGCCCAGGGGGTGTGGAGTCTCCTTCTCTGGAGAGATTCCAGCCCCGTCTGGACACCGCCCTGTGTGCCCTGTCCTAGGGACCCTGCTTGGGCAGGGGGTTGGACCCCAGGGGCTCTGGGGGGCCCTTCCAACCCCTGTGACTGTGATTCTGTGATTCACTTCCTTTGATTTCATTGTCTTCCCAACATAAATACAGCAGAAACTATCCGATATCTTTTGGCAGTGGGCTGTTTAAGATAAGTAACACCACAGGCCCTGCAGACCGCGTGATGAAAAGGCTCGGTGTCATCATGATGACAGAAGTGGATGTTCCCAGGGTTGTGAAGTCCTACAGAGAACAATCAAGAAGGCAAGCTACGATCCCTCACGTAGCTGCAGGGCTGCCTTTCTGATGGAAATGAGGCATCAGAAACGCCTCAGAGAGGGTTTGATGAGGCTTTGCCTAACGAATTGCTGGGTGTGCCTGTGCGCTGGCAGCGCTCTGGGTTTGCTCAGCTGCTGAGGTGGGACACGTCTGCTGGGTCAGAGAACAGAGGGTCTGCTTTCTCCTCACAGAGTCACAGATCACAGGGGTTGGAAGGGACCTCAGGAGATCATCGGGTCCAACCCCCTGCCAAAGCAGGGCCCCTCAGAAATCATGTCCCTAGGCACAATCATGTCACAAGGAGTATGGGATGTAGCGCTGAACACTGAAGGCTCAGAGGAGGAGGATGGTTATCCTTTCTCACTGAGCTGGGGGACAGACAGGCAGGGCTGGGGGTGCTCATTTCCTGGCTGCCTATTCCAAGCAGGTCTTGCTTTGCTCAGCTGCCAGCCCCAGACTGGCACAATGGGGGGCTGGTCACTCAGAGCTGAGGGGAAGATGCCTGAGCAATCCCACAGAGCGCAGGAGGACGAGGGGTAAATATAGAAGGGACAAAATAATCCCAGCAGACTGAGGTGAGAAGCAGCAGCTGTGGGCAGGGACTGCTGAAGGACACGGCCGTGCTTGTGGCACTTCTCATCTCCCCTGGTGATGTGCCAAGGAACCTCTTCTGCATTTGCATCAGGTTTGAGGCCGGTTTGGCTGATAACACAGGGGAGGTGCTCAGCATATCTCCACTGAACACCCCAGCTGTAGTGCTTCACTGCCTGGCTGCTGAAAGGTGACAGCAGGAGATGCCTGCGAGATAATTGCACTATGTGTTAATTATCAGGCTGCATGAGGAAGCATTCATATCTAGCTGGATGCCTAAGTCACCAACAGGAGAGTCCAAATGCTCCTTGAGAAGAAGGCTCTGAGCGTGGTTGGGATTGATCCCTCCTGATGGACAGCTTTACTGATAGCACCTCCAGGCTAACCCACTGGAGATTCATGAATCTCCAGGGTTTTGGGGAAAAACCCACCCCAGAAACTGCTGGATATAGAAAAAGTGTGGCAGCTGTGGAAGTGCCTGGGAATTCTGCTGTTTGTTTGAATGGCATGAGAGCATTGCCCATGATGTTCCACTAAGGACCTCAGAAGTACCACACACTGTCAGCTAAGCAGGACCACAGTTACACTCAGTGACATGTGCAGGATAAAACCAGTTCCCCAAAGGGTTCCCATTAACAGGACTCGTTTAGTATGTACAGAGAGTTTTTGGGCCGTGGAGAAAATAAAGGCTCCAAAATCAATCTCTCTTTACAGGTAGATGATGCACATCTTAATGCCTCCATAACTCACTGGAACATTATCAAATGACTGGAGGAAACCCCATCACTCATTCCTGGGAAAAAACTACTCAGAGGAGAGATCACTGTGGGCCCGGGGGAACCTCATGAGGTTCAACACTGCCAAGTGTTGGGTGTTGCACTTGGGGTGGAGGAATCCCAGATATAGATACAGACTGGGAGAAGAGCTCCTGGAGAGCGAGAAGGACCTGGGTGTGATGGGGGATGAGAAACTCCACATGAGCAGCAGTGGCTCCTGCAGCTGGGAAGGGCGATGGGATCCTGGGCTCCATCAGCAGAGGGGGGGCAGCAGGGACAGGGAGGGGATTGTCCCTCTCTGCTCTGCCCTCCCATCCCCAGCTGGAGTCCTGTGTCCAGAGCTGGGGCCCAACACAAGGAAGATGTGGGGCTGTTGGAGAGGGGTCAGAGGAGCCACAGAGATGCTCAGAGGGCTGGAGCAGCTCCCCATGGAGAGAGGCTGAGGGAGCTGGGCTGGGTCAGCCTGGAGAAGAGAAGGCTGTGGGGGGACCTCACTGCAGCCTCCCCGTCCCTGAAGGGACCCCAGGAACAGGAGGGGAATGGGCTTGTTAAAGGGCAGAGACTGGCAGGACAAGGGGATGGAGTGAAGCTGGAGGAGGGAAGGGGGAGATGAGGTATTGGGGGCAGTTCTTTTCAGAGAGAGTGGTGAGGGGCTGGAAGGGGCTGCCCAGAGAGGGGGTGGGTGCCCCATCCCTGGGGGTGTTCAAGGCCAGGTTGGCTGGGGCCCTGGGCAACCTTGTGTAGCTCCAGGCCTGGAGGTTGGTGTCCCTGCCTGTGGCAGGGGGTTGGAGCTCTGTGCTCCTTGGGGTCCCTCCCAGCCCAGCCCACTCTGGGATTCTCTGATTCTGTGACTCTATGATCACCATCAGGAGTTGTTTATTCCTTTGCTTCACATAGACAACAACATCAGGTAATGCACCAAGAACTGGATTTTCTCACTAACTCCCTCTTCCTGCTGCTGTGGGTACCAGGAGGAAACGATGAAGATTTATTATGGAGCAATTTCCTCACAGGCTTGGCTGCAGTCCTTGGCAAAAGAAACCTACATCTGGGTGTCTTAATTTTACCTAGTGCAGTTGCAAAGGCCCTAAAATTTAATTCTTATAAAATCTGTGGTTAATCTTTGTGGAGTTTCCTCAGGAGAAGCTAAACAGAATGAAATTACAAAGCCACAAGTCAAACACCACCGAATATCCAGTTGGACAGTAAAATGTGAAGCACATTTGTAGGGAACAGGAAAAACCCAAAAGCAGAAAATGAGGCAAGCAAAACGACTCAGGGCAAAGTTTGACGTGCTGTCCACCTAAACCATGGGCTCTGTAATGAAAAGGGGAGTCCTCAGTAAAGCAGAGCTGTGATTATCAAAGTGCTGCTGAATTCCATGTTTCCAAATTAGCAGAAAAGCCCTTTAACAACTCAAATGAGTTACCTGGAGGTGGGGATCCTCCCTGTGGGCATCTCCTGCCCTTCTCCTGCTGCCCAGATCAGTAACCCAGGCTGGCATTAAGATGGTGGGGGTGGAGAGTGGCCCCTTTCAATTAGGCATCAGAAGCAGACTGCACCAGAGGTTTTGATAGGGACAGTAAGGACTTTCCTGGGGCAAACACTGCTGGTGTTTTTCACACCTAGATGGCTCGGTGACAGTTGCTTGCTGGGTTTCAGTCATCCCAGAATTCAACACATAAATGTCATTTATGGTGGAAATCACAGAATCACAGGGGTGGGAAGGGACCTCCCTTCCAACCCAGACCAGTCTGTGATTCTATGATCCCAGCCCTCTCTGCTTTCCCAGAGAAAAAGAGGCCAGAAAAGGAAAATGTCTTTGAAAAAGCCCCATTATCCCCACTCCCTGGGATCAGAGCTCCACTCTGTGCTCACCATCCCTGCTGGCCAGGGCAGCGTCTCAGCCAGTGCCCAGGTTGGTCCTGCTGAGGGCAGGGCAATCAGGGGGCACTAATGACAGAGGAGTAACGAGGACAGGGGATTCACAGCAACCTTTGCTGCCAAGCTCCCTGATCTTCCTCAGGGGTTTTAGCTCAATTCAGAGCACAGTGACTGTGACAATCACATCTGCCCCGCTCAGTGGGCAAGACTCAGGCTTCTTCAAAATGATGGAGAGAAATGACCACTGATATTGGCACCTGCTGTTGAGTTCAAACACTTCACAGGCAGCTCACACTGAAAGCAGGCCAGGGCTTTATCCCTCAAGGAGATGAGGAGGCTTTGGGTGTACATCTTAGGAAATTCTGCTTGGGAAATAACCCTGAGTAGATGTCAAGAGGTGTAAAAGATGAGTGTCTGAAAACAACCCCACCAACCTGCAAGATAACATGTATCTAGATATAAATCATGAATATGAATCCAGCAGAAATCCAGACTTGGGGTGGGGGGAGCGTTATTAAAAAGGCAGCTATTTGTCATTATTTGTCCCTTTTAGCATGACAAACACCCTTATTGTCTCCTGAGCCTACCTAATTGCAGCTGGGAGGTTGTTGCCATGGATGCCAGGAAGGTATGCAGATGCCTGGATCCCATTTTTAATCTCTCACCAGTTCTGCATCCGGAACCAGGGGCAGCGCTGCTGGAATTCAGACCAAAGGGAGCAGGGAGCTGCCAGACCAGACTCAGCCACTTTGCCACTGGGTAAAAGCAGAACACAATCATTTTGTAGCCCGAGCAAACCTGGTTTTTGGAAGACTTCAGCTGCTCCAGCAGCAAATGATGCTGTGGGGAAGGGAGCATCTGGAGGCCCCTTCCAACCAGTGTGATTCTATCAAAGCCAGTAAACCAGCAGAAAGATCAATGTTGCAACTGGGAGACCTTCCCTAGGCCCTGGGGTGAGCGAAGCCAGCACTGACAGAAGGCTGATTGGTGATGGATGTGTGTATGAGCTTGGTTTAGCAATCTACAGTTGGTATAATAAAATTTGGCAATAGAATTACATTGATATCAAATCCCTAAGGCTGGAAAAGATCTCTAAGGTCACCAAGTCCAACCGTCTGTCCAACACCACCCTGGCAACTAACCCACATCCTGGAGTGCCACAGCCACACGTGCTCTGAGCCCCTCCAGGGATGGGGACTCACATTCCCTCAGCTGGGAGGGCAAAGTTCTTCCCTGGCAGAGTTGTGGGGCTGTGGCACAGGCTGCCCAGGGAGGGGGCTGAGTCCCCAGCCCTGGGGGTGTTTAACAGAGGGGAGATGAGGTGCTCAGGGAGCTGGGTCAGCACAGGACAGGGATGGTTGGACTCCAGGAGCTTAAAGGGCTTTTCCAACCTGTGACTCTGTGATTCTCAGGGTGTTCCTTGGCCTCCCAGAGACTTTCCCCGGCTGTAGCACAGGCCAAGTGCCAGAAGGGGAGGACCGATGGGATCAAAAGCTCAGTCTGGATTTCCAGAGCCACTCTGGCATCTCCAGTATGTGTTTGAGCATCTGAATAACTCATTGCTCAGGGTGTTCTAACACAGTGTTTGTAGGTCAGGGGTTTCAGCGGCAGACGTGCAGCATACACCAACTGCTGGGAACTGCTACGTAGAGGGAAATTTAATCCAAATCTGGGAATTATTTGGAAAAGCTAAAAATAAACTTTAAAAATCCCCAGTGGATGTTGCATGTTCTCTAGGAAGGGGAGAGGATGATTTCACACACCGAATAATACAGGAACAGTGAGTCATCTGCAAAATCCTGAAGACATTTCAGCCACGGCCAGGGGGATGAGGCTGTGTGGAGGGACTGGGGCTGAAAGATCACACTTCCAGCCCCAAAGGACTGAGAAAGCAGCTGGAAGGGGTAACACCACCCTGGCACGACTGCACAACCTCCCCTCACACTGTGTCAGTGACATGGAGCTGGACCAGTCTGACTCTTTGTGGTGCAATACGAGCTGGGGAGCTGCTTTGGCAGGGGGTTGGACCTGAGGAGCTCTCCAGGTCCCTTCCAACCCCTGTGATGCTGTGATTTCTATAAGGCTGAGTGGTAAGGAAAAGCTTTAAGCTGCAGTGAGGATGAGGCTCTGCTCAGGAGGACCGGTGCAAGGCTCCATGTCAGGGATGGGGCTGTGGCAGGGGGGTTGGAGCTCTATGATCCTTGTTGTCCCTTCCAACCCAAGCCATTCTAGGATTCTGTGATGGGCTGTGTAGATGAGGTGCTCAGGGATATGGGTCAGCACAGGCCAGGGATGGTTGGACTCAGTCTTAAAGGGCTTTCCCAACCTGGTGATTCTGTGTCTCCAATGCAGCCACAGACCAACCTCAGAGTCTCACTGTGACAGGGTCCAAGCACTCTGCTTGTGTACTTCACAGATGGGGAAACACCATGCAGGCCACTACTCCCAGTACACTCCAGTTCAGCTCACAGCACTCACTGGTGAGCCCCACACGCCCCAGGAGGAGGTCTGTCCCCTTCTCTTCTGGGAGCACCACTGCCTGCCTCCCAGCAGCAGCCCTGCTCTTCCCCACCATCAAGGCAGGGCTGTGCTCTGGCAACAGTCCTGCTGTTTCCAGCTGCATTCTGTTCAATAGAAGCATCCTCTGAAATGACTGGACCAGGCTCTGCAAAATCTCATCGACCTCAGAACACCTTTCTTTCTAACTTTCTTTCTAACTCTTCCATTAGTGGTGGTTACAGGAGGCTGGAAACGGGAGCAGCTGTTTGCTCTCCCACCCACCACGTCGACAGCTGGAGGAGGAACAGGACAGACCTTGTCTGACTGCTCTGTGTAACAGGCACCAAACCCCAGTGTGAAGTACCACAGGCTGTGTGTTAGCACAATGGGGGGTTATGTGTTCTGACTCTAAGCTGTCAGTCAGGACATACCTGCTGTGCGGGTGGCTGCTCTGTGTTCGCAGCGTTGAAGAGCGGCCCTTCCATGGACACGGGTTCATGGTTACCCTGCAAAGCACCAGGTGTAGCTCAGGTGAGAAACAGGCAGGATATCTAACTGCAACAGCCTTCTGGGTGGGATGAGGTGTGAGGGAAAGGTACTGCTGGCCAACCCCTGATGAAAAATCCCACGTGCTCTTTGGAGAGCAGGGCAATCCCCCCCCCGCCCCTCCCTTGCCCCCAACTTCATGCTGCTGCTTTCCAACAAAGCTCCTTTTCCAGATCAACCACCTAATCACAGAATCACAGGGGTGGGAAGGGACCCCCAGAGCCCATGGGGTCCAACCCCCTGCCCAAGCAGGGTCCCTAGGACAGGGGCTGGAATCTCTCCAGAGAAGGAGACTCCACACCCCCTGGGCAGCCTGTCCCAGGGCTCCCTCACCCTCACTGGGAAGAAGTTCTTCCCCACATTGGGGGGGAACTCCCTGTGCTCCAACTTGAGCCCATCGCCCCTTGTCCTGTCCCCACAGACACTGAGCAGAGGCTGCCCACACCAGAGGATGCAGCCAGAGCACCCCAAGCAGCCCCTCCTGCTGGGTGGTATCCCCTTTAGGAAACACCAACCCACCAACTTCACAACTTTAATGGATTCACTGAACCTCTGCCGCAGCCAGCGATGCTCACAGTGACTGTCACGGTCCAGGACCATCCCAGGGACTGAATAAAACTCCCAATAAGATTAAGCTCATTTTTATGCAGGAGCATTACAGATGGAAAAGCCTACTTGCTGTGACCCATTAGAAATTTAACTGTTCTGTGATTCCATGATTCTATTCATAGTATGTTTGATTCTCTTACATGGAGAATACTCATTCCATGTCAAGCCAGGAGCATCAGAAACAAGGCAATGCATTTTCAGCAGAAGCCTGATGACCAACACTCTTCTGTGTGGCACAGCTCCACTTACCCTGATTTTTCAGCTTAAAATCCCAGCAGACCATTACCCACAGAGACAACACCCTGGATCACAACACCCCGGATCACAACACCCCTGACTCCTTTCTAGATGCATTAAGAGGTTTCCCTAAGAAGTGAACCCCAGAACTGCAATCAGGTGCTGATGACAGCACAGCTGGGGGAAGAAAGAAACAACAAAAAAAACCCCACAAAACCCAAACCAGAAAGAGAAGAAAATAAAAAGGTATTCAGGAAGGTTATTAAAAACCTTCATTTGCCTCCCAGAGGGAAAGGCCACGCTTGGGTATGGAGTGAGCTGCATTTCCATGGCTATTTCCCAGCAGCCGTTTGAGGTCCTGCTCTGACTTCTCCATCACACTTGACATTCACTTGAAAGGCTGGCATTGTTCCTCTCAGCTCCAAAAGCCTTCCTGCAGACAGGTGCCGGAAGTGACAGCAGCCTCCTTCAGACCCAGGGAGAATGCCCAGGCATTAGAAGATTTATCTGCCTCCTGCTCCCCCTGTTTGTGATTTAAATGCAGCTCTATTGCCCTTTAAAGCTTTATCCCTGTGCTTTTATCTTTAGCTTCATTAGTCTCTTTAGAACACATTTCAGACGGGCTTCAAAGCTTTCCCATGTAGAAAATAACATTTGCAGATAACCCAGGCTGCTATTTTATTCTGATTTTTCTCACATTCCCCCCCCTCCCTGCTTTTATTTCCAGTATCTAAAGGCTTCAAAGGTTCTAACTGTTGGCTGAGAGGGCTGGATGCTATTAAGCAGATGTCATTACTCTCTTAGGTTTTTAACATTTCTCTTGAGAGATGTTTTTTTTTTCCCCAACTTTAATCCTCTCTTATGACTTCAGGATTTGTTTTTCAACCAATAGTCCAGAGTACATTTTTATTTCTAGCACTTGCTAGTAATGAAATACGGATTATTTGTCTTAAATCCATGAATTCATCAGCTATCCAGCAGCAGGATCAAGCAAGGAGCATCGCTGCGCTATGCTTCATGGCATGACTTGTATGAAACAAACCAGCATATGAACACAATAAAGTGGGAGATGCAATCATTTAGCACAGAATCCCTTTATTAGCTTTATCAGACTCACTAATGAGTCCCTTGCATCAAATCTAACCAGCATTCCACTGGAAAGCAAATCATGTGGAAGAAGTCCAACAGTTACAAGACCTGCAGACACACAAATTGCCTGGCTGGGAGTGAGAATTCCCCTGGGCACACACCACACAGGAGCTGTGAGCAGCTCCCTGAGGGGAAAGCCACTTTTTTTCCTTAATTATCAGACACTTGGGCTTTGCATTGTGCCTTGTCTTTGGCACAACTGCCTCTCATCCTTCATTTGGCACTGGGTTTAGGTTGTACTGCACCTCACAGCACCTGATAGCTCAACTCTCCTCCTCCTGAGCTGACAGAGGTGTTGGAATTCAGCTGGTCTCCCCAGAAATTCCTAAATCCCCTCAGGAATCTCGAGAAGCTTCCAGAGCCAAGATGCTCAAAGAAATTTCAGCCCCCCTAAAGCAGACATAGAATCCCAGAATCCCAGACTGGTCTGGGTGGGAAGGGACCCCAAGGATCACAGAGCTCCAACCCCCTGCCACAGGCAGGGACACCAACCTCCAGGCCTGGAGCTACACAAGGTTGCCCAGGGCCCCAGCCAACCTGGCCTTGAACACCCCCAGGGACGGGGCACCCACCCCCTCTCTGGGCAGCCCCTTCCAGCCCCTCACCACTCTCTCTGTACAAACATCTCACTTCTGGAGACATTCCTGTTCTGTTTCCTCTGACACCCCTCACACAAAGTGCTCCCTGGAAAGAACACCCTGTTCACTCTCAGCTTGAGGCTTTTTTTGGGGAAAAAACATTACTTTCCCTCCCCCACCACCCCCTCTGGATCCATCCTGCTCCAGGTCTGCTGTTTTCCATGATGCCAGTGCAGGTGGAAGCAGAACACAGTCACAGTAACATGCCATGGTAATATAGCACCCAGCCTCAAATACCATCCCACAGGTTGTAAGGACACTGCTGGAAAATCTGAATGCATTGCTCATGAAGAGTGAAAACTAAATGAAATTATTCAGAGGAAGAAATAAGCTGCAAAGAATGTGTGTGGAATGTGGGGAAAAGCTCCCTACAGTGCTTTTCAAAGGAGACTAGGGTGATCTGCCTGGAATAGATCAGACTTCCCTGGGACTCCTTGCAAGGAAAGAATTAAAAAACCCACCAAACAAATAAACCCCCAAACAAATAAACCCCCAAACCTAAAATAAAACCCCTCAAAACCAAAATAAACCCCCCAAAACCAAAATAAACCCCCCCAAAACCAAAATAAAACCCCCCAAAACCACAACATCAAAACATATTTTAAAAAATCCCAAACAGATATATATATATAAAAAAATCAATTCAATGCTTGAATAACTTATGAAACTCTAATGGAGAAAAAATACCTCCTTCTGTATCAGTTCAAGCACACCCCTTGTGGAACAATCAGCTGCAGCAGCAAACCAAACCCATAACTAGCTTCATGCAGAGTCTGATTTCACCTGGTTTTGGGCTTGGTTTTCTTAATGTCCAGAGAGATTTCCTTAACTGGATGTGCTAGAAGCCAGTAACTATCATCTCTCCAGAAACTCAGGCTCTAGTTGCTAAGGCAACCCTGCCTTTCAGTCCTGCTTGCTCTTGGCTTCACACACCAACAGTTGAAAAGACTTCACCAGTGTGTATGAAGCAGGACAGAATGCTAAACAGCCCTCTCAAATTAAAACCAAACCAAAGCAAACCCTTACAAGTGTTGTTTCCTGTTTCCCTTAACAAGCTGCTCCTGGTTTATCGACTGACTCCTGAGGCAGACAGGCTGGAAGCTTCCCTTACATCTGCTTTTCCAGCCCAGCCTCGAAGCTCATAGCATGTACAAGCCCTCACTCTGCTGGCCACACCACAGACTGCTGTGCTGGCTCCCAAACCACAGCTGTCTAGCAGGCACCTACAGAGCATCTGAGAGCAATTTATTGTTTACTTTAGACAGAAAGTTTAAGCTTGTGCTGCCCCCAAACTGGGGAGCAGCCCTGGGAGGCTGGTTCCAGTTGGGTGCTTATGATCTGCAGTGTGGTGCTAAGGAGCAGCCACAGCTCAAAGCTCACTGGTTCTGCATCTCCACTCAAGGAGCTCATGTTTGGCTGCAGGAAAATGGGTTTCACTGTAGGTACCCTCAGAGTGCAATATCAACAGTGCTGGGCAACAACAGAGTGGGTGGAGATCAGATGTTATTATACAAAAATGAAATCTCCCTGGGTATCTACTCTCTTCAAACAGGAAGACAAGTAACACATGAGACACAGTGTAACTCAGGAGAAGGAAAAGCATTTGCAGCTGTAGGAAGTACACTCCAGTTCCAGTTGTTACGTAGCAGCAGCAGCAGCAAGATAACCATGACATCACTCTGACAAATAAACTAATGCTCACTGTGGCAGCAGGTCTGAGCTTTTTTCCTCTAGACCCCTCTAGAAGTGAGTTCCACAAGCTCTTGAGCACAGCTGTTGGGTATTGACTCTTGGTTTAGCAGTACATCATCTCAGGGAAAGTTGTTTAGGTAGGAAAAGAAGTCCTTACACATGGCAGCACCAAGAAGACAGCACCAGTTTTTGAGTTCTGACTAAATCCTCACTCTCACTACACCATGGTTAAGTTCAGCTCACACTGCACTCAGGCTCCTCAGTCCTTCACTCCACTACAGCTGCACCAGCTGCCCCCACAGCTGCACCTTCCCAACCAACCTGCACCACAGCTCCATTCCATGTTGCAATGGCACAACCCCCCCCTGCTCTGCCCTGCTCAGGCCCCACCTGGAGTGTTGTGGGAAGTGCTGGGCTCCCTGGGATCAGACAGCCAGGGATCTCCTGGAGAGAGTCCAGAGGAGGGACAGAGATGCTGAAGGGCCTGGAGCATCTCCCCTGTGAGGAAAGGCTGAGTGAGCTGGGGCTGTTCAGCCTGGAGAGAAGAGCCTGAGAGGGGATCTGATCAATGGGGATCAAGAGCTGAAGGGTGGGACACAGGGGGCCATGGGCAGCCTCTGCTCAGTGTCTGTGGGGACAGGACAAGGGGCCATGGGCTCAAGTTGGAGCCCAGGGAGTTCCCCCCCAGTGTGGGGAAGAACTTCTTGCCAGTGAGGGTGAGGGAGCCCTGGGACAGGCTGCCCAGGGGGTGTGGAGTCTCCTTCTCTGGAGAGATTCCAGCCCCGTCTGGACAGCGCCCTGTGTGCCCTGCCCTAGGGACCCTGCTTGGGCAGGGGGTTGGACCCCATGGGCTCTGGGGGTCCCTTCCCACCCCTGTGATGCTGTGATCCTATGAAAACAGGACCATGAATTATTTGGAATTTTTCCTCCTTTACCACTCCTCCAGCCTCTTCTCCCACTTCACTGAAGTATCTATAATTTATTTATTGAAGTACCTATATATTGAAGTGAGTTCACAGGCAGCATTTTTAGTATTAAGGTTGCCTGATTACACACAGAATTTGAGCTGTACATTCATATTAGACCCATTTCCTCTAAAAACAAGAGTAGTTTGCCCAACTTTAATGAGTGCATCATACTTTAAATAATGCACATTTCTGCAATAATCACCTGAATAATAAATAATCACAAAATCCTGCTCCTAAATCTGTGATACACTGTAACAGCCCTACACATTAACTGCTGGGCTTTAACAGCCACTGAGCAACAGGACTTCCTGACTCTCCTCTGAAAGTAAAACTAAAACTCAAACATAACCACTTCTTAAACCATTGCAAAGGCTCCCAGCTATTCTGGCAGCCCACACAGACAACTCTAGCACAAGCCAAATCATAGCCCTCATTAAGCTCATTAAGCTGTCTGGTGAATATAGTGTATCCCTGCAATCAGCAAAGGAGGAAACCTGCCTGCAGGCCCTCTGCAGAGCCCAGCAATGAGAACACACAACAGCTGGAACACAGCTGGCTCTGTCCCAACCAACTGCTCAGCTTTGCAAGATGTTTTCAAGCAAGAGATCAGTTAAGGGCTGTGTTTCTTGCAGAACTCTTACCTCTGTGGTCTCTAGGATATGATTCCATCTCTGAGCACAGACTGGTAGGGGTTTCTATGGTGTAATTGTGACACAACTTGTTGCCTTTGCAAAGGACACAGTTCAACCCTCCCTAGAAAACAGAGAAATCATCCTGGAATTAATTCACAAGCACAAGTCTGTAGAACTTTTTGCCCTCTGCTCACAGCACTGCTTGCCTCCTCCCTTCTAAGAACAAGTGAAGAAAACACCTCCATGAAACCATGTCTGAAAGTGGCTTTTCCAGAACTTTAAACCCAAACATCTTTCCTGCAGAAGAAAGTGCATTAGGACAGTGGACAGGGGATGGTGTCCTGTCTGTTGGGAGCTGCTGCTTCAAGGTAACAAACCCCCAGCAGAGCCCAGGCACCTTGCTGGGCACACAGACACACCTCAGGTAACGTCTGCATCTTCACAGCTGCTCAGACAGCATCTTCTAGAGAACACCAGCTAGGAAGAGTTATGAATTCCAGGGGTTGGAAGGGGCCTCCAGAGCCCCTGGGGTCCAACCCCCTGCCCAAGCAGGGTCCCTAGGACAGGGCACACAGGGCGGTGTCCAGACGGGGCTGGAATCTCCCCAGAGAAGGAGACTCCACACCCCCTGGGCAGCCTGTCCCAGGGCTCCCTCACCCTCACTGGGAAGAAGTTCTTCCCCACATTGGGGGGGAACTCCCTGGGCTCCAACTTGAGCCCACTGCCCCTTGTCCCATCTCCTGTCCCCTGGCTGCAGAGACCATCGCCCACCTCTCTGCACCCTCCTGGCAGGGCAGGGGAGGTGGGGAGAAGGGCTCCCCTCAGCCTCCTCTTCTCCAGGCTCAACACCCCCAGCTCCCTCAGCTGCTCCTCAGAGGATTTGCCCTCCAGCCCCTTCCCCAGCCTGGTTGCCCTTCTCTGCACTCGCTCCAGGACCTCCCTGTCCTTCTGATGCTGAGGAGCCCAGAACTGGACCCAGCACTCCAGATGCAGCCTCCCCAGTGCCCAGTCCAGGGGCACAATCCCCTCCCCAGACCTGCTGGCCACACTAAAAATAATCACTTCAAACTTACAGTTCAGTTTGAGGAAGTAGCAGTGACTGGCAGACAGAGTTTTGCACTTACAAGCACATTCAGAATCACATCCTAAACCCCAGAACATCAGGAGGTGGATGAGACCTCGAAAGATCATGTATCCAACCCCCCTGCCAGAGCAGGAGCACCCAGACTAAATCCCACAGGACCTATAAAACAGTAAAGCAAGGCCATGGGTTTTCTATATTATTATTATTATTATTATTCCTGCTTTTGGTCCTGGCAAAAGCTAACAACAGCCTCAGCAAATTCAGTGTGTTTCTTCACAAAAGGACAGCTGAAGCTTAATAGAAAGAGGCACTGGAATTGAGAAGCAAGGAACGTGGTGCAAGTATCATTTCCCTCCTGCCTTTGTCCCCTTCAACACACAGAGCTGACAATTTGCTTAATCTAATTAGCTTTTTTAATAACTTGCCTACAGGAGCCAGCTGAAAGTGTGAAGATAATGCTTACCTGGAGGAATCTGAGGGCTGCACACACTGCTCTGCTCTCCCACACAGCACTCAGCTCACCTTGGACAACCAGTTGAGAACTTAATACCTTATTCAGCTGAGAACTTAATTAGTGACTCTCACCTAAACCCAGAGAAATTAAGACTAATTAGTACTCTTTCCTCCTGAATGTGGCATTTCATATTTAGAGAGTTTTAAAGTAATCTGTGTGTTTCACACACAGCTAATTGAGCTCTGACATACCCAAGTGCTGCTCCTAATTAAGGGATAACGAGCTGACTTGATGGGGGCATTGGGCAGAGAGGAAAGGCAGTGGTCTAACTAGGAACAGCTTCTACCCACACCCCCAAGTTCAGCACAGCTGTGCCCCTACAGTAGGATGATCCTGTTGTAGGCTCACACAGGGTGGAACTCTGGATCCCCATGGGCTCACATGGTAAAGGGATCCTGTTAATCATCACATGGAACTTGAGACTCCTACTGAAGGGAGTTGGTAAGCAGCAGGAGCAGGACATGTGTCCAGAACCCTTCCCCTTGAGAAGCCAGCACACTTGTTTGCAGGACCAAACCACCCCCAGCACGCTACACCTGCAGGGCCACGTTCACAACCGACTTTGAAAAGCTACCAACCACCACAGACTGTGCCCAGCTCTATTTAGAAACTCAATAACCCATCCAGCTGACACTGCATGTACACAGGTAGGTAAAAAGATTGACCCCTGCTGTACAACTTTTGTCTCAATACAATCAACTCCTCCCCACCACACTTTCCAGTAGGTGTGTCTGTCCTTACACAGCTCTAGCCACATACCACATGCAAAAAAAACCACCCAACCCCAACAGTTTGACTTTTTTTTTACCATTTTATTGAACACCAAGAGTTACATGTTATTCTCAGCTGAAGTTACAGGCAGTTTTTAACACTGGGTTAATGTTCAGCCCTCCTTTCAGTTCCTCCCCCTCTTCTCTCACCATTTCCAGCACCAAATCTGACCACAAACTGATGGGGTAGAGGGACCAGGTCTGAAGTGTAAAGGCAGGTTCTGGAGCAGTGCAGAGGGCAGGTAAGAGAAGACATGAGGAAAGCATGAAACTCATGTTTTCCATAGTCTGTTGGCTCAAGCCAGGCTCTAGCAAACTCAGCTTATATTATCTAAATAAAAAAGCAAGGGGCAGTGGCTTTTAATTAAGATGAATTAAGCATTCACAGCCAGGCTGGTTGGGCTTTGGGTACCCTGGGCTAGTGGAGGCTGTTCCTGCCCGTGGCAGGGGTGGTACTGGGGGAGACCTGAGGGCCCTGCCCACCCACACCAGTCTGGGGTTGGGTGGTTACTTTGAATCCCTACCCACATCCATTACACTATCTAGAACTGTATTTTAAAAACCTTCTTATTCATAAAAAAATGGATTTAATAAAAACACAGCACAGACCCCATGACAGAATTTGAGGCAGCAGAACATGATCCCTAAAAAAAGAATAAAACCTCTCAGGCTTCTTTCACAAATCTTCTTGGAAAGGGTAAAGGTTTCAGCTTCTGAAGAAGCCCTAATTTCACCTAGCTTTGGTGAGACTTTTCAACTACCTGAACATAGAATGGCCAGGGCTGGAAGGGACCTCAAAGATCACAAAGTTCCACCCCCCTGCAACGGGCAGGGACACCTCTCACCAGCCCAGGCTGCTCAAGGCCTTGGGCACCTCCAAGGATGGGGCAGCCACCACCTCCTGGGCACCCTGTGCCAGGGCCTCACCACTCTCAGAGGGAAGAATTTTTTTCCTAATATCCAATTTCAACCTACCCCTTTCCAATTTAAACCCGTTCCCCCTCACCCTATCACTCTGTGCCCTTGTAAACAGTGCCCCCCACCTTTCCTGTAACCCCTTCAGGGTCTGGAAGGTGCTGCACGGTCTCACCAGAGCCTTCTCTTCTCCAGGCTGCACATCCCTCACTGTCTCAGCCTGCAGAGCTGCTCCACCAGCACCCCCAGACACCCTAAACACCAGCGACTGCCGTTTCAGGCAGCACCCTCCTCCCTTTCTGTGAGAGGGGGGGAAACACTTACACACTGCCGGGGGCAGGAGCTCCGCCGCGTCCCAAAGCCCCCACAGGCCGCGGAAGGCCCCAGCCCGCGGGAAAGGGGGTCGCTACCACCCACCCCTCAGGCCGCATCCTGCCCACCGCGGCCTAAGAGGCCGAGGCCGGCCTGGAGGCACTAGGCCCGGAGAGGCCTACCTCAGCCCCGGGGCGGGAAGCGCTTCCCCGCCTCAGAGGGGGCGGGAGCTTCCTCCCCCCTCGCTGAGGAGGGGTCGGGCCTCTCCTCCCGCCCAGCTCTGCCCCCGAACGGGGCGGGAGGAGAGGCCCGACCCCTCCTCAGCAGCCGCCAGCGAACACGTCCCGCTCCCCCCTCCTCAGGCGGCACCTACCACCGCCGGTCTAAGGGGGGGAGACAGACGAGGCGCCGCTACCCCGCTCAGCACATACCAACGCGCGAAGGGATGGGGGGGAAGAGGGGGGGTGATACAGCCAATAAGGCCGAACCTCCGAGCCGGCGCGTACCACAGAGAAAGGGAGGGGGGCTGTGGAGAGAGAGGATGCCACCTCTCGGTCAGTATAAGGGAGAAGCGATGAAAGCGATGCGTTCGTCTTCCTCTCCCCGCCCCCCCCCCCCCCTTCAGGCGTTCGTGGTACCGCCCGGCTCCTCTCGGGCCCGCCCCCCTCCCCTCGCCCACGTGACCGCCTCCCAGCGTTCCCTCCGCTCCGACCCGCCGCGGCTACTTCCCCCCGCGCGCCAGCTCCGCGGCCCGCCGGGCCTGCGCCTCGGGTCCCGCCGGCAGCGGCCTGCTCCCGCCGGGGGAAGCCTCCGCCAGGCCTCCCCGCGCTCCCCTCCGCCCCGGCCGGCCGCCTCTGCTCTCCGGCTTCCTCCCTTCCCCGCCGCCGCCGCCCTTCTCCCGGCGCGGGGCCTTCTCCATCCATCCATCCGCCCGCTCCTTGTTGCTGCCGCCGCTGGGCTCCGACGCGAAGGGAGGCGGAGAAGAGCTCGTCGCGGCCGGGCCGGCGGCCAGGATGTCAGGTGGGGACTCGGCGGCGGCGGCCGCCACCGCCTCCCCGCAGCCGCTCCCCTTCTCCTTGCCGAAGCCCCCTCCCCTCATGCAGCTGACGCCGGGGGACGCCGTCCGCCCCGTCGCTTCCGCCGCCGACCAATCGCCGAAGAGCACCCGGCTGGCGGGACGCCCGGATTGGCCGGCCGGGAAGCCAGTCAGCCTGCTGGCCCCCTTGCTCCCGCCCCGCGGGGAGCCCGAGCCGCTCATGCCCTTTGGCCCCTCGTCGCGGCAGCCACTCAGAGGGCGGCTTCTTGGCAGGTGCAGCGGGGGCAGCCTGCTCAGCCCCTCGATGCGGCCCGGCGGCGTCGACCGCGGGTCCCTCATGGTGAGTGGAGGGGGGGGGGCGGCGGGGGGCTGGGCCGCGCTGGGCCTCCCCGGGCCGGGCCCTGGGCCCCGGGGCCGGGTCTCGGGGCGGCGGGCCCGGCTTTGTGGCGCGAGCGGCGGGGGGGAGCTGCGAGGCGCTGGGCCCTGGCGAGCTTCCGCCTCCGGAGGCGGCGCGTTGGCTGAGGGGAGGCACCGCCCGGCCCGCCCCGGGCTGCCCCGGCCCCGCGGGGGGCTGCCCGCGGCACCCGCCGGGGCTGGGCAGGCCCCTCGGGAGGCGCGGTGGAGCTCGGGGAGGGCCGGAGGGGGCTTTGGGAGGGGTGCTGCTGCCGCCCGGGGCCCGTCCGAGGCTCGGTGAGCAGGCAGGCTGGCGGTGCGTGGCCCGGGGCGCTCAGGGGAGGTGGGGAGGGGGGCTGGGAGGTAGCAGGCCCTTCCCGCTGCTTGTGTTCTCAGCGCGACCCGCCCGCTCCCAGCCTCGAGCCCTCCGGTAGGAAGCGGTGATGGCAGAATTGGTGTTAAACGCGTCAAAACGAAGCGTTTGGGGGGTTTCTTTCTGCCAAGGCCCTTTCTAAAGTGTTGTTTAGCTGAGGAGTGGGTTTTGCATCGGTTAACCAGTGTGCTTTCCTAAGCACAGCTCTGCATGTGTGTTTTCTTTGAGTTTAAATGCTTTTCGGGGTTTATCCTGAGGTAGTCTCAGAGCTCTTGCTTCTGACTAGAATAGAAAGTGCTGAATCAGTTATCATAACTAAAAAAATCAGGGGTAAGTGTCTTTACCCATCTCAGTGCTGGCACTGGGACCATACCAAGCCTTAGAGCAGCAACGGGACTCAAGGTTTTAGGAGGTTGTGGGGACAGTAGTCAGTGGAGAAACTATTTCAGGTTGGGAGTAGAAGATACTTTGTTTCTCTGACTGGGGTGCCACAGAGTTACTTGCACTCATCCCAGCTGTGTGGAAGAGCATGCAGAACCAGTTGTGTTCCTAAATGCAGTATGTCTTCTTGTGATGCCATATGGTTACATGATGAAAAGTTAGAGGGGTTTTTTTTTTCTTTAGGATGCTGGTTTTGAAGCTTTAAAAGGATTTGTGGGTTATGATTAACTTTGGCCCTGGGGGACCCATGAAGGACCCTGCATGCTGTTCTGCAGCATCCCTCTGAAATCACCCAAAGCCATTTTCAGCTCAGAGTGGAGCATCTCGTTGTTGTTAATGCCTCTGGGGGCTTTGGGGTGGCTGACTTCATGCTGCTAGCTCTCACTTCTTGCTGCCTTTCAGATGGGACACCCAGGCATGCCACATTACCCTCCCATGGGCATGCACCCTATGGGCCAGCGACCACCCAACATGCCTCCAGTTCCTCATGGCATGATGCCTCAGATGATGCCCCCCATGGGAGGACCACCAATGGGGCAGGTAAGGCACTTGGACAAGGTTCTTCTCTCTTTCTTTCCTCCATGATGATGCCAGGTAAGCCCTGAGGTCAGTAAGTCTCACACAGGTTAACAATTCAGGGTGTTCTGTGCCTCAGTTCCTGTTCATGCAGAAACATCTCGTTTGTGATGTGTAACTTCAACTGTAAATAGCCCTGGGTATGGAGCTGTGATTTGTTTCTTCTTAAGGCTTTTTGTTTGGGTTTTTAATGCATTTTAAAGAGTAAGGTCTCAGCAGTGCATGCTAGAATCATGAAGTGGTGGCTCTTCTCAGAGGTGGTGAGGGCAGAGAACTCTGTGTTTCTTTAATTCTTTAGCTCTCTTCTGTGCAGAGGAAAATTAGAGGGAGATGAAAAACAGATCTTAAATCTTTGCAGACTTCCTTCTTGAATCCTAGAGGGTGACTGAGTTCTGTGGCATATACTGTTGTTGCTCAGGTCCTGTGATTGGAAAAGAAACTTGGCCATTCAGCTGGACAGGTGTGAACCTGGGCTGACAGAGTAGCCAGAATCCTGCCCAGGCTCTTCTGCAGACTCCAAGCTTTTCTTTTAAATGATCAAAGACCTTTTCCTGTCTGGTTTCTGATTAAATTCTGAACTTCTAAAAGAAGCAATTCTCTTCCTGACTATAAGAAATGTTCTGGTGGCACTGCTTGTGGCAGTGGCTTGCATGAGTAGAAACTGATTGTCATGGACTAGATCAGAAGGATGGAGTGGACTGGAACAGACAGAGGGTGGCAAGAAAGATTGGTCCTTGGAGAAAAAGCCTGCAAGGTCGTGTTGGTAACTCAGAGTGTGTACTTCTTTTTAACTGGTGTGTAAAGGCTTGGCAGGAGTCCCTTCAGAGTGCTTGTGCAGCCTATTTCAGCTTCTGGTGTAAAAATCATGCAGGTTTAACAGAGGAGGAGGGTTTGAGGGACAGCAAGGTAGCTAACAGCCATGAGCTTTTGTGATTGTTCAGTGGAAACTTAAACACAATTCTGTTTTATTCTTCTGCTTAGCAGTTCTTTTGTAGTTCCTGTTCTGCTGTTCTCACTCCTGAGTATTGAGTATTTCAGTCTTTAATGTTTTAGTGAGCAATATAGAGAACTCAGGGCTCTTTGTTGTAGAATAAAAAGCCAAGTATAAATGTCATGGCAAAGAGATCAGAGGCTCAGTTACCCTGCAGCCTTTAGGGATGGGGCAGGGCAGTGACATTTCCACACCAGAGCTATTGCCCTGGCAGTGTCAGACCATCCTGGCTTGTTTCCTTGAATGATAAGCTCTTTCTTCCAGTATCTTTCAGTGGTTTATTGGTGAGGCTTTGCCAGACTGGATGTTTTATAGCTTGTTCCTCTCCTTTCTGAGGTGAGCCCCTGTAGGAGAAGTTTCTTTGCATAGGTAATAGCAATGGCCTGTCAGCATCATTCAGAGGAAGGTCTTTCAGAAGAGAATCCATTCTCCTTCCCATTTTTTTCCCCTTCAACTTTGGGTTAGTGTGAAGCAGAAATGGAGCAGCACACAGGGTGTTTCCAGGACCTGGGCTGGGGCTTTAAGAAGTTGCACACACTCAGAGCCCACTTAACCACAAGTAGTGGTGGGGCAAAGTGCTTTCTCCTCCTGCTTCTGCAGGAGGGTAGGCAATAGGAGGGGCTGCCTTCCAGGCTTTCCTTCCTCCCAAGAAAGCCTCGTGGCTTTGAGGGGGGAGCAGTAGCCCTATCACATAGCCCCCTCTCTGCATGAGGGGAGTGGTAACCTGGTGCTGTATCCCTGAAGATACAGGGGGAAGGGGTCACCTTGGCCAGCCTGCCAAGGGCAGTGGAGGTGAAGGGGTGCAGGGGGGTTGCCTTGTGGAGGCCTGTTTGGGATGAGTGGCCAAAAGTTCATGTTTGTTGTGGCCTGAACAATATACTTAGTTCATTTGCCCACTGCTTTTACAGCTTGTTAGTTCTTAAAAGCCAGGATCAGCAGAAGTAATGGGAAACATGCAGGTATTGAATGTGTGCAGGGTACCATTGCTAGCATCTGCCCAGGGCATCATTTCAGTGATGCCTAACTGCAGCATAGCTGTCCATCCCTTTCACACCATAAACATACACACTGGACAAAAGCTACCTTATCTGAGAACATCAGACCACCCAGCACTCTCAGATCCAGGGCTGGTCTGGAATGTTTCATTTCTGTAGCACAGTACCTCCTCATTTCCAAGCTTACACACTCCTGGATAGTTTGTCTGTATTGAGGGTTTTTTTCCCTGGACCATTGAAAAGGATTTCAGAACACTTTTAGAGCTTTGATGTTTAAATTTAATAGCTTGCTTCATCTTGAAGTTGCTTGCAGAAATTGATTCTTCCACTATTCCTATTTGTGAGGCAGGAGGAAGGGAGAGACAGGCTGAAAGCTGACCAAAAGTGTGAGCAGAACTGATTTTAGGCTCTGAGTTACCTTCCCTTGGTTGAGTTTGTTCCATGTGGCCTTGGAATTTTGGAGAAACCCTTCCCACCCTTTCTTTTTCCTGCTTTAGCTTGGCATTTCAGTAATATCCTATAACCAGATCATCATTTGCTGTTGTCCTTCATTAATAATTCCTTATCAGACTTTGGAGTACTTTAGACATGTTATTCCTAATGCCAGTTTTGTGGGAGTGAGCTGGAAGAGTGTGATGAATTCCACAGACCTGGCTTACTTGTGGCTTCCAGGTGCTTAAAACTGGTTGGGTGTGGGGTTCTTAAATTAAAAACTAGTGCCAAAGAACTGCTTTTAAATAAACCCAAAAGAATCCTCCTAAAATATCTACCTCTAAAATGCTGTGTGATTACAGATGCCTGGAATGATGCAGTCAGTGATGCCTGGGATGATGATGTCTCACATGTCTCAAGCTGCTATGCAGCCCACGGTCCCGGTGAGTTGTAGCTTTGCCTGGTTTTCCAGGGGTTTGTGTCACTTGGGTCACTTGTTTTCTTCAGCTGGACTGTGCAAAAGGCACTGCTGATTGCAGTGAAGGTTTATTTATGTGTAAAAAGCTTTCTGTGAGAGGTAGAGCTGGTCATACTTGGTGTCCTGATGCTTTTCATCCATCTTTTAAAACGTTTTTGTATCTCTGTCTGCTTTTGCTGCCTCTTCTCTGTCTGGATTCTGCTTCCCATGATGCTTCCAGCACCCCTGGTCTTCCCTTGCCCCTCACCTGCTTGTGGCTTGGCAGGAACCTGTGTGAACTCTGGCTGTTTGGAAGGTTACTATGTTACCTCATACCTGACCACTATATATCTCATTTTTATAAGAGTTTCTGAAATCCCGTGTGAGATCTTGAGTAAATGTGATTTGAGTAAAGCTTGCTGAGATCAGTAAAAGCCTGAAGAAGTTATGTGGGTGGAAACAGGCAGGTAAGTGGACAGGTTACAGATAGAGTCTTTCTCTGAAGTGGGAAAGGCTAAATTTCCTTCCTATTAGCATCCTCTCTTGTAAAAGGATTTCATGTCACCTGGAGTTGTGCCAGATGACCCAGAATTCATGTGAGAGAGGGGGTGTTAGTTGTCTGAAGAGTGGAGAAGAGTTCAGTGCTTGGGCTTTATCAGACACTAGAGAATCTGCTCGTTAATGAACACGTTTATTTCTTGCTGCTGGTGCCTGTTTAATGAGATGTGGGTGTGTGTCACAGCCTCAGTTTAATGCAGTGATGGTCAGTAGCTCCTTAGGCACGTCCTTGGGAGCCAGGCTTCCTTAGTTCCTGTCCATGTGTTGCTCCTTCCTAGTGCACCAAAGATTGTAGAAGGGGTGCTAGTGATTTTCCTCAGTTTCCCTGACAGAAGATGTTGTGAATTGCCATGAGTGCTGCTCATGGGGAAGTTGGGAAGACTTTCAGATCATGAGGGGAAAGATAAACATGTTAACAAGTGGCCTGGCCAGAAGAGACCTGAGAGAGGAAGGAGCAGTGCTAAAACACTCTAATTTGGAATTCTACTGTATATTTTTTACATACTTTGGCCAGATCACTTGCTTTTCTAATACTGGATTAGGAATAAGTCTTGCTTTAGGTAAACTCTGTGGTTATATGATATTTAAGAGGAAAAGTAGAGTGGCAGAGGGCTCCAGCTCTTAATTTTGCCCTTACCCTTCTTGTCAGTGATAGCAGGAGCGTGCTCACACCTTTCTGCATGCATATGAAAAGGCATTTGTGTGTCAGGGCAGCTTCTCCTACCTATAGCATGCATGCCACAGCCTGGAAAGTACTTCTAAGAAATAAAAGATGATTTCACTGCTTCTTAGTTGAAAATAATTTGTTCATGTGTAAAAAGTCATGACTCCTTAGCAGCCCTGGTGATTGGCTTGGTAAACTTGGAGAGCTTGTTGACTTGCTTTGCCTGCCTGATGGAAAGTACTTCCACCAAGTGTAAAGTGTGATTAAGTCTCACTGAGGCCAGCTGGATGAGTTGTACTCACATCAGGGCTCTTTGGTCTTGGCTCTTTCACCCAAGAGTGGTGGTCTTTCAGCCTGCTCCTCTACAGGTTCAATAGCTGTGTTGTGGCCTCTGGAAGTGTTCACATCCATGGCTGATTAGAACCAGTGTAATTCCTAAAAGCTATTTCAGGCAGATTACTGACCTTACAATCCACAGCAAATCAGGATGGGGTGGCAGCAGGGACAGGGAGGGGATTGTCCCTCTCTGCTCTGCCCTCCCCAGCTGGAGTCCTGTGGCCAGAGCTGGGGCCCAACACAAGGAAGATGTGGGGCTGGTGGAGAGGGGTCAGAGGAGCCACGGGGATGCTCAGGGGGCTGGAGCAGCTCCCCATGGAGAGAGGCTGAGGGAGCTGGGCTGGGTCAGCCTGGAGAAGAGAAGGCTGTGGGGGGACCTCACTGCAGCCTCCCCGTCCCTGAAGGGAGCAGAGGAACAGGAGGGGAATGGGCTTGTTAAAGGGCAGAGACTGGCAGGACAAGGGGGATGGGGTGAAGCTGGAGGAGGGAAGGGGGAGAGGAGAGATTGGGGGGAAGTTCTTTGCAGAGAGAGTGGTGAGGGGCTGGAAGGGGCTGCCCAGAGAGGGGGTGGGTGCCCCATCCCTGGGGGTGTTCAGGGCCAGGTTGGCTGGGGCCCTGGGCAACCTTGTGTAGCTCCAGGCCTGGAGGTTGGTGTCCCTGCCTGTGGCAGGGGGTTGGAGCTCTGGGACCCTTGGGGTCCCTTCCAGCCCAGACCAGTCTGGGATTCTGTGATTGACTGTAGGCATAGGGAAGAGAACATGCCTGAAGAGTGACTTGCTGGAGACACAGGTTGGACACCAGCCTTCCTTAGCTCCTAGACACAAGCACATGCACAGGGTAGCTCAAACAGCTCATAAGCAGAACACCCTTTAAAGGCCTAAATTTTGCCAGCAGTTCACCTGCTTTAGTCTGTTGGATAATAACAAACAGAATTAACCCAGTATGATTTGTGTTCTCCTTCTAACAAATTTTGCTGTTTCCCTTGGGTTGTTTGTTAACAATGTTAGAAGAAGGGAGCTGAAAGACAAACCCCAGCAGCAGATAAACCCAGGATATATTTTTGCCCAGATCAAACAAAAGAAACTGGGAAAACTCTGACCTCTTAATCCTTTCTTTCCTTAGTTTGAAAGTATTTAAGAAAGGATATCTGTAAGAGCTTTGGTTATTTGCAAGCGTTTTGGTGAATGCAACACTAACACATTCAAAGGCTTATCCCATGTAATTGGAGCAGAAGCTTAGTAATCTACTCCAGAAATTCAGGATCTCCTTTTTCTTCCCAACCTACTCACTTGGGAGATAAAGATGGGTGTGGGAACTATGACAGGGGACCCCTGGTGTAGTTTATTGTGTATATTGTCTTTCTGAAAAGTAGCTTAATGTTCCTCATTGCTTATTTAAGGAGCAGTAATTACTCAGTGGGGATGGGAAGCTGGGAATCCGTAGTTTAGGCAGTAGAGCGTTTTTGTTGCTGAAAGCACTTGTTTGGGGATGTTCTGTGTTTGTTGATGATTTAATTACACGTGCACTCAGTACTTAAATGTCTGTTGATTGTTTCTACAGCCAGGGGTGAACAGTATGGATGCACAAGTAGGTAAGTAAGAACAGTTTGTTACCTTTTCGAAATATTTCACCAAAAATGGTGAAACTTTAAAGAAAAAATATATATATAAATATATATATGTGCACACTGTTCTGTAACATGTGGTTTAGCACTTCAGTAACTGACTGCTTGGATCCCCTGAAAAACTTGTTTTCTTTCAAACACTGATTAATTAAAGAGTCTTTATGCAGAAAGATAAACAAACCAACCCCCTTTTTAATTATTTTTCTCTTTTAATTTTATTTTTCAGGTGTGACACCTCCTGGAACTCAGGTATGTGAAAGCCAGAACTCTAGAAGATTGCACTGTGCATTCCTGGCTTTGCAGCTCTAAAAGTAAACCTTGTGTCTTACTTTTCTTCCCATATGGAGTTGCTTTGCTTATTTGACTGCCAGTCTGTAATTAATGTTGGTAGCTACAGTGTGTTTTCTCTTCCCTTTCCACTGCTTGCTGAGTGCTGCAGCCTGTTTGTTTCTAGTCCTTCTGATTGCAGGCCAGCAATATGTTTTTCTCTGCTGTTTTTAGGTGTCTCTGCCCTACCTGAGCAGGGAGTGAATCATAGCCTAGACACCAGTGTAACTCCAGAGCTGGCTGTTTCCCAATTCCAATCTCTAAGTGTTGGACTAGAGAGCTACTCAGTGTAGACTTGGGGCTTTATTTGCAGTGAAGAAGACTGAAGATTGTTCCTTTTTGTGCTTTTCTTTTTTTCCTTCCACATCAGTGACCAGTTTATGAGCAGTTTTTAGCTGGCTTTGATGTTTGGGCAGCATTCTGCTTGTTGCACGTTAATGAATATTTTACTTTGACAGTTTGAATGTGAGAAGCAGAATTTGATAGGCAATGATTGTCCCCCTTTTGCTGTTCCTAATGCAGCCATCCTTAGCAGGAGAGTCAAGGTTCTGATCTTGTTCAGTCCTGTGTGGTTTACTGGAACCTTTGTTAGCATCATCAGCTACCAAACACTGAAACAGTAGAACAGCCTCAGTGTCTTTTGTTTTGGGTTTTTTTTGAAGAAAGGAATGCTCTAACCTCAAAAGGTTGGCTTTATTGGTTTTGAAGCTTGCTAGTAATTTGGCTTAAGTTCCCTCTGCCCTAGATGTCTTGGTGTTATTTGCATTTGCTCTTGTTAGTGTCTGTGTTTGTGGCGTGACAGTGTAATTCAGTAGTGTAACTAGGACTAAATGCTGGTTGCCTGGAAGGTGATTGAATGTAGTTTGAGCTTGTGAAGGTGGTGGCTTGCAGGCCAAACCTCCTTCCTTGGTCTTCCACCTTTCCATCAGATGGGAAATGTCTGATGGAACAGAGCTGGCGCAAAGTAATCTCAAGCTTTAAATTGGTCTTTCATGGCACCTTGAATGGCCACGAATAACTTTCAGCCACTGTCAGGTTTCCATTTAAATTCTGTAAATATTCAGTTACTTCTAGAAAGGTTTCTAGACATTTAACTTTCTAGTTTTTGAGATGATGGAGAAAATATTTTGGCCAGATAACTGTTTCTACAGATTTCTTCTCTTGGTTATGTGGCCTCCAGGATACCCCAATGTAAGTTTCTGCTTTGAAATCTGGGGACCTTGTACCTGGTTTGATTATTAAATGTCAGTGAAGAGCAGTTGTGCTTTTGAGCTCTGCATTCTGTGGCATCAAACAAGGCAGCTGGACCTGTACAGAAGTTTCTTCTCCTCAGCCATTGCCAGTGACTGAAACAGTAGGTGGCTGAAGCTGTGTTCCACTAGCCCTAATTTCAGAGGGCTTAGATGAAGAGCACTAGGAAGGTACTCCTCAGATCAGGATATTCTTGAAGCAAATTTTCCTTAGGTTTGAAAATACTCTGGGCTTCTGGGACTCTACCTTAGAGGTGTTTGTGTCCCGTTAGCTCAGAAGGGCGATGGGATCCTGGGCTCCATCAGCAGAGGGGTGGCAGCAGGGACAGGGAGGGGATTGTCCCTCTCTGCTCTGCCCTCCCCAGCTGGAGTCCTGTGTCCAGAGCTGGGGCCCAACACAAGGAAGATGTGGGGCTGCTGGAGAGGGGTCAGAGGAGCCCCGGGGATGCTCAGGGGGCTGGAGCAGCTCCCCATGGAGAGAGGCTGAGGGAGCTGGGCTGGGTCAGCCTGGAGAAGAGAAGGCTGTGGGGGGACCTCACTGCAGCCTCCCCGTCCCTGAAGGGAGCAGAGGAACAGGAGGGGAATGGGCTTGTTAAAGGGCAGAGACTGGCAGGACAAGGGGGCTGGAGTGAAGCTGGAGGAGGGAAGGGGGAGAGGAGAGATTGGGGGGAAGTTCTTTGCAGAGAGAGTGGTGAGGGGCTGGAAGGGGCTGCCCAGAGAGGGGGTGGGTGCCCCATCCCTGGGGGTGTTCAGGGCCAGGTTGGCTGGGGCCCTGGGCAACCTTGTGTAGCTCCAGGCCTGGAGGTTGGTGTCCCTGCCTGTGGCAGGGGGTTGGAGCTCTGTGCTCCTTGGGGTCCCTTCCAACCCAGACCAGTCAGGGATTCTGTGCTTCTATGCTCATGTTCATTCCTGCTTCCTTTTTCTAATTCCTGCCTCCTTTTCTGGGCTGCTGGCTGGGAGGGGGACGTTGAGAGACTCTTGATCCTTCCTGTCAGAAGCGTTTCTTGAACACAGTACTGCTTTCAATGTGTTTAGATGTTTGCCTTGCTGCCTGTGCTGCTGAATTAATGTCTTTTAATGTATGAATTCAAGTGAACAACTATTAACCAGAATGTCTTTTCAGAGCTCTGTTTTGTTTCGCCCTCAGACAACACACCCCGTAGTTTGCGCAGCCCAGCAAACCGCCACCTCCAACAGCTCTGTTAACGAGGAGCACTCTAAACAGGTTCATCTGCTTTCCACTAGTACTTAACTTTTAGTGGGGTTTAGATACCATCTCAGTCAGTAGTTATTCTTCATCTTTAATGCTTGGGGTTTGGTTCTTTCCCCTAGAAATCTACCTGGACAGAACACAAGTCGCCCGATGGCAGAACGTATTACTACAATACGGAGACGAAGCAGTCCACGTGGGAAAAGCCAGATGATCTCAAAACACCTGCTGAGGTAAACCAAATCCAGATGAAGATTGCTGGACTGTGTGAGACTGTGTGAACACAAGAGTTTGCTGCTGTAACTCTCAGGCAGGAGGGTCGCTGTGCCAATAGATTTTTATTTTAGTTTAATTTTCCCTCCCTGAGAGCCAACTTGAAATCAGAAATGTTGCCAAAATGTTGGTATGGCATCCCTTGTGTTGGTGGAACTTGAGGCTGCGACATGGACAAAGTTCTCCAACAGCTTTATCAATTTTTAGATAAGTTTTCTGCATTAGCTGTCTAATACTTGAATCAGCAATGTGCATGATTATCACTGGAGAGGGTTTTCCTGGGGAGGTATATCACAGAATCACAAGGTTGGAAAAGACCTTTAAGCCCATCGAGTCCAACCATCCCTGTGCTGACCCAGATCCCTGAGCACCTCATCTCCCCTCTGTTAAACACCCCCAGGGCTGGGAACTCAGCCCCCTCCCTGGGCAGCCTGTGCCACAGCCCCACAACTCTGCCAGGGAAGAACTTTGCCCTCCCAGCTGAGCTGACCCTGCCCTGGGGCAGCTTGAGCCCATTGCCCCTTGTCCCATCTCCTGTCCCCTGGCTGCAGAGACCATCGCCCACCTCTCTGCACCCTCCTGGCAGGGCAGGGCAGGTGGGGAGAAGGGCTCCCCTCAGCCTCCTCTTCTCCAGGCTCAACACCCCCAGCTCCCTCAGCTGCTCCTCAGAGGATTTGCCCTCCAGCCCCTTCCCCAGCCTGGTTGCCCTTCTCTGCACTCGCTCCAGGACCTCCGTGTCCTTCTGATGCTGAGGAGCCCAGAACTGGATCCAGCACTCCAGGTGCAGCCTCACCAGTGCCCAGTACATTGCCTTGTATTCACTGATCCTCTAGCTATTTCTTGGCATAGTGCCTGTGTCTCACTTGTAGCTATCCTTTTAATTTTAAAACACCATTGTGAGTTTGATTTTTTTTCTGTTTTCTGTCCATTAGCAATTGTTGTCTAAATGTCCCTGGAAAGAGTATAAATCTGATTCTGGAAAGCCCTACTATTACAACTCTCAGACAAAGGAGTCACGCTGGGCCAAACCCAAAGAGCTTGAGGACCTTGAAGGTAATGTGCATGGAAATGGGCAGGGAGTGTGGCAGTGAGTTGCAAGCTGTGTGTGTCCTTGACTTTGGGCAGAAACTTGCTACTGAAGTGTATCAGTCAAGCTTCTTTTTAATATGAAACCTAGTTAATTAAAGTGTATGTAAATAGAGCTAATGCAGGGTGAGATGTTGATGGAAAGGTCTTGTCCTGTGTCCTCACCACCTCATCACTGTCCCCTTTTGCCATGACACACCCTTAGTTCTTCCCTGTTTCTGTGCTGGCAGCCTCAGCTCCCCCTCGTGTCCCTGAACAGGAAGGGATTGGGAGGTGTGGTGCTGGGGTTGGTCAGGGCTGTGTTAGCTCATGCTTCAGGCCTTTGTTTTAGGGCTCTTGTAGGGTTTGACTCCTGCAGCCAGTGGTCCTTTGGAAACTCAGAGGAGCTTAGTAGGATTTGTGCCCAGACTGGTGGGGGAAGATGGGAGGCAGAGAGGAGACTGTACTGATCCATGTTCCCTTGGGAATCTGGGGTAAAAGGGTGCCAGGCCTCTGGAGTGCAATGTAGCGTTTAATTCCTGAAGGATTACACTTTGGGTTGGTGTCTGGGAAGGATTTTGTGAACAGTGGTGAGCTGTATACTTAAAGCACTGGTACTGGCTGTCTCCTGAAAGCCAGAATTGTGTGAAAAGCCTTGACTTGACCAAAATTATTCTGAGAAACTATGACCAGGCAAAAACATTAGTAACCTGTAATTGCTTTTTTGTATTAGAAATGCTTTTGTGCTCCTGTTTTTTGCTTTTAGCACATTTTTGTTTAGCTTTGTAGGGAGATAAGGACTTGATTAAAAACCTATAAAATCACTGGGGTAAGAAAGGAGCATTTTAAAAGCTTTACAAGGAGTAAGCAGGGTGACAGCATAAAAGAGGAAAGATCTGTTTCTGTTCTTTTAGCTAGGAGTTGAAATAATTACTTTAAAATGAGTAATTCTTCATACACCCTAATATTTATTTGAAGGAATTTCTGAATGGTGTTGGAGTTGATTTCAGCCTTTAAAGGGTACAAATATTAAAATATTAAAGAATATACATTTTTAAAAATATAAACCATAGCAAAAATATTGAAAGCTCTGCTTTTAAACCATGCTAACAGTAACTTTTTGACATGCATTTTGAAACTGTATTCTGATTGCTTTTCCCTTTCTTCCTCTAGCAATGATTAAAGCTGAAGAGAACAGGTATGTCTCTAATGGGGTGCTGATGTTTTGTCTGTGGAGCTGTCTGCTTCTTAAGAGTCTTAAAACATTTTCCTTGCAACTTTGCATTCCAAGTAGTGGCTTTGTACATAGGAGCTCAGGCAGTGTATTCTGAGTCTCTAACTGAAGAGATTGATCTATTAGCTGCAGAGTGTGAGGAAAGCTTTTACTGTCTTTGAGCTAAGACCATGTTGTGTCCTTCTGAGAAGCCTTTGTAACAAGACCTAAACCTCTCACTCTACTTACTAACTGAATTAAACTCCTTAATGGTTTAGGGAAGCCCTTAAGGTGCCCTGTGCTTGTCCATAACTGTTCCTGGTTTCTGACACCTGTAGCACAAAGCCTGAAGAGTCAACCACAGCAGCATCAGCTCCAGCTGCTGCAGCAGAAGCCACAAACACAGCCAGCACAGCCACCACCGCTGCCGAGCCTGCTGCGGGCGCTGCCGCCACCGCCGCCTCTGCAGCACCCGGAGCCTCTGAGGCAGAAACTGCTGCAGCTGCTTCTGCAGCAGAGAGTGAGAGCACTGGCACTGCCACAGCTGAGGAGCAGGGACAGGCCACCTCTGCACCTGCTGCACAGGAACAGAGTGGGGAAGGCGCAGCGACCGCAGCGGATGACTCCTCCAAGCAGGACGCCTCCGCAGAGTAAGTGAAGGCAGAAAGGGTGAGGCTTTGCTGCAGTGTTGTTCTTTCTCCTGGGATCTGGTGTATCTTCAGTTTTCAGTGGTCAGGCTTTGGCAGTTAACTGTTTCTTCAGGGACACTCCTACTGGCAGCAGGGAAGCATGGCAAGTAAGAGAGAGGAAGGGAATTTTTTTAAAAGGGCAGAGACTGGCAGGACAAGGGGGATGGAGTGAAGCTGGAGGAGGGAAGGGGGAGAGGAGAGACTGGGGGGGAAGTTTTTTACAGAGATAGTGGTGAGGGGCTGGAACAGGCTGCCCAGAGAGGGGATCCCTTCCAACCCAGACCACTCTGGGATTCTATGATTAAATCTATTTTTAGAAAAATTTAACACTCTCACCAGCCTTCTCCCAGAGCTCTAAACCCCCCAGTGAACATCAAGGGTGTGAACAAGGTATACATTTTTGATAGCTATTAGTTTCCTGGGGTAACATTATATGCTCACCCTGTGTGATTCCTCTTCTCTCAGTCTCTGCAGTTGGCTGCCATTAGAAGGAAACACAGTACTAAAGGAATACTAAATGCAGTTCTATCTGTTCTGCCAATAATGAGATCCTTTGGGTTTTAGTAATGGAGGAATTGATCATGCAGAGAATTACAGCTTGGCGCTTTTGTCCTAAACAAAAAAGAAAACATGCTGAGGGTTATTACAGCCAGCAAGAAATTAAGGGCAAGAGGCAAATTTTTAGGCACTCCACTTTATGTTTTTCTATAATATATAAATATTCTGGCTAAATTTCAGTGTTTTATTCTTACAAATCATGTTCTGATAACCTGAAGAGGAAGGCAATTGTGTGAGTGATAATTCTTTTCTGAATCATTTGCTTATTTGGATCTGTTGTGTATGGTGCCTGTAAGGGAAAGTCTTGTACAAACTGTGGTGTTCATCATGTGCAGAGTTACTATTTTTCTTTGAGCTGCCATGTAATAAGCTCATTTCTACTGATTATGGTGGCTTATACATCTTCAGTGGCTCTAACTTAGGAAAAAAGATGCTTAAATAATAAAACCACTGAATTTTTTATATATATATATAGTGCTGTGAAGAAAGAGGATGATGATTCCCAACCAGTGAAGAAAACCTACACATGGAATACGAAGGAAGAAGCAAAGCAAGCGTTTAAAGAGCTGCTGAAGGAAAAGGTACTGTGGCCAACTGATCTTAATACTCTGTGGAACTGTGACAGCTGCATTTCCCAGACATTGCTAGACTTTTTTTTTGAGAAGTCCTCACTCTTGTGGAGGAGAACTTTCGAGCTAGACAAATGAGGGAAGAGAACACTACAGTGAAAACAATCTGTGTTTAAGTCTTTTTGAGCTCTTTGGGTGAGGGGTTGAGTTTTGCTCAGGGCTTTCAGTGGAGTTATTTCATGTGTTCTTCCTTTTACATGATCCCCACACTAATTCAAACCTTTTGGTTGTCCAGAATTCAGCCTGGAACACTCAGTGGTTTCACCAACAGCTTCCTTAGGTGCTTCAGAGACAATGCAGGGGTGAATATGGAAAAGGGACAGACAGAGATGCTTGTGCAGTGTTTCCACAGGCTGGTCTGACTCAGACACATGTTGTTTTCCCTGTGAAGTAGTAATTCTAAAACTACATGCTGTGGAAATGAGGGTTGCCAGTATTTTGTCTGGCAGTGAGGTACATTTCTGGTAAAACTGTTGCCTTATTGTCTGAGCCCTCAATTTTTTAATCTTCATTTCAGAGATGGAGGTGGAGCAGAATTCAGATGAGACTCTGGTTTTCCCTCAGAGCACATGGGATCTGTTTGGTTTGTGTAGTGAGTCAACAGAGTGGTGCAGCAGACAAACTTCCAGGAGAAGTTATTGTAGGAAGGGCAGTCATCCCACAAGGACCTTGTTTGGTTTGCTGTGGTAACTGTTAATACAAAAAAGAGTAACAAAGAATGTTGTCTTAACCTCAGCAGTGTAGTGCTTTTCCTGGGGGCTGTTCCTTAAGGAATTGGGTCGTCTTGGATGTTGGTTCCAAATCTAATGGATTGATGATTTGGTGTCTTCACAGCGAGTCCCATCCAATGCTTCTTGGGAGCAAGCTATGAAAATGATCATTAATGATCCCAGATACAGGTACTGCTCAATTCTTTCCTCATTACATCTCTATACAAATCCCATTTCAGGTCCTTTGATTGTTCTGATTGTTTTAAGAGATGTTAGTGCAGTGGTGAACATGTGCCATTGCCAGGGACTTTTTTATTTCCTCCATAAAGAAATGCAAGTGCTAGGCTTGACTGCTCATTTGGAAAAGATGTGGCTGCTGTTGGTTGCATTTTGTGCTGTTTTGGGAATAAAAACATGAATTCACAGTGGTGGAGCTGAAGGCTTCCTAGGTGACTTCTTGGAATGGGTGGCTGCTGCAGACATTGGCAGGAAAGTGTTTGATACCCATGACAAAAAACAGCATTGTAATGTGGAATGTGACAATGCAGCCTGGAGGTGTGAGAGGAGCTTGTGGTTTATTTCCTGCTCTGTTAGCAGGTGCTGCTTTCATTGCCTTTTGTGTAATTATCTTTTTTGGTTCTTCACTTTCCTTTCTCTAACTGGATTCCCCTTTGCATAACTGACACTGTTTTCTTTTCCTCTGACACAAAGTGCTTTGGCCAAGTTAAGTGAAAAGAAGCAAGCCTTTAATGCTTACAAAGTTCAGACAGAGAAAGAAGAGAAAGAAGAAGCCAGATCCAAGTACAAAGAAGCTAAAGAATCCTTCCAGCGCTTCCTGGAGAACCACGAGAAGATGACATCCACCACCAGATACAAGTAAGACCAGTGCTGAGGGAACTCCCAGCCTTCACTGTTCATGATCAAATCTTGCTGGCCTGCTCTTGATGCATGCTGACCTTTGTAAGCACTCAGCTTGGAAAGCCTGTCACTAGGGCTTGGGGAGGAACACAAATACTCTCTTTTTCATAGACTGTATTTAAGAGCCAAGTGAAAAGCAATGGGTGATGTGCTGATGGTAATGGCTTGAGCTTCTAATAAGTAGAAATAGAACACTGACAGGAATCTTCTAATCCATCTGCCATGAAGAACAGAGTAGCTCTGATGGCTTGTTCCTGCCCAGAGGGAGGTGTGTCTGATTGGTAAGCCTGTCTCTGAAAGCTTCAGTACCTGATTGCAGGGGATGTTTGCTAGAACAGCAGCCTGCACATGAGCTAGCCCTCAGATAAACGTACTGAAGTCTTGCACTGCAGGTGAGCTTCCACATAGGTGGAGAGGAGCATGTAGTGGCATCAGCTTTAACTTTTAACTCTTTCCTTTATAAGAGTTAGAAAGGTGCCACACAAACATTACTACTAACACTAGAAAACACAAAAACATTACAACTTACACTTAAAAACATTCCTAAATGAGCTTAGTTCATTTAATGTTCCAGTTAATCTCTGATGGGACACGTGAAGTCAGTGTTCAGCAGTAAATGACCACGTGCTTTGTGTTCTGTGCAGGAAAGCTGAACAGATGTTTGGGGAGATGGAGGTCTGGAATGCCATATCTGAGCGGGATCGGCTTGAAATCTATGAGGATGTCTTGTTTTTTCTGTCTAAGAAAGAGAAGGTAACCTGCAACTCTGCCATCTCTAAATTAGTTTGTACCTTTTCATAAAGAAATCTGACAAGCAGCACAGTTCTGAGGGCTGTTCAGGGACAGTCGAAGTGCTGGCAGCAGGGAGGGGTCTGCAGGAAGGGCATGGAGAACCAAATGGGGACATTGCTGCATTAGTGTGACCCAGGCTGTGCTTACCAGTGTATTCTATCACAGGGGTCAGAAGGGACCCCCAGAGCCCCTGGGGTCCAACCCCCTGCCCAAGCAGGGTCCCTAGGACAGGGCACACAGGGCGGTGTCCAGACGGGGCTGGAATCTCTCCAGAGAAGGAGACTCCACACCCCCTGGGCAGCCTGTCCCAGGGCTCCCTCACCCTCACTGGGATCTGCTGGGGGACAAGACAGACCCCTGATTAGATTCTGAAACACCAATTTCTTTGGAAGGTAGTTGTTCTTAGTGAGATGTAGAGCTGCTAACTGCAATGTGTTTAATTTTTAGTTTGATTTTCATAAATTACATGGTAGCTTTTATTCTGAATGGCCCTGAACCAGTCTGTGAAACTGTCATGGGCCAGTTCATGTTCCCTGCAGCTTGGAGTGCTGCCAGCACCCTTGGGCAAGCAGAAAACAGGTGATTAGAAACAAATACTGTAGCAAGACTGTTTCTAAATGGATTTAAGTGAGACTGGTGTGAAGGTCCAGGCTTCCTCACAAAGGCAGAGGCTGCTGTCCCCACAGTGCCACTTACTGATTGGGCTGAGATGGGCACTTCTGGTCTGGAACTGCTCTTCAGCAGCACAAGGATGCAGATACAGAACCTCCACTGAATGTGCTGGCGCTGTCCTAGCAGTGTCTGTGAAGAGCAGCACTGTTTGGAGAGCTTCTCCAGCTCTTGGGCACAGTCAGAGTACAGACAGGCGTTACCTGGGGCTGCCAGCAGCAGTGAGCATGGGAATGTATGTGCATCTGAATTGTCTTGTGTTGCTCTACACATAAAAGGCTAATTTTGTGTTTCCTTGGAGAACAGATGTTTATCTCTACATCCTCAAATTTAACAGCAAAGGAAAACAAATAAACAACTCCTTGTTCTCCTCAGGAACAAGCCAAGCAGTTACGGAAGAGGAACTGGGAAGCACTGAAGAACATTCTGGATAACATGGCCAACGTCACCTACTGTACGACTTGGTCAGAGGCTCAGCAGTATCTGATGGACAATCCCACGTTTGCAGAAGATGAGGAGCTTCAGAGTATGTAAAAAGCCTGTGTGTCCCTTTGGGAAGGGGAAGGGTTTGTCTCAGCAGCCAGGACTCCTGACACGCTGTGATGGCTGCTGAGCACTGTGTGAAGGACCCTGTGTTGTCTGGCTCCCAGGAAACAGATGTCAGCTTCAAAAATCATTCCTGATTAATCTCAATGATAAAGGAATCCCTCTTTTGTGGGGATTGAATTGCCTTAGTAGTTTCTAGCCTTTGAAATTTGAAGTAGTATTTGACAACCTAGTCTGTGTTGCAGATACTGATGCTGCCTTCAACTAGACTAGAGTGAGGTCCTGCAGGGTTTGCTTTCCTACTGGCAGTAATTGTTTCTGTTCTAAGAAGGTGGTTTCCCCATTATAAGCACATTTTCCTTCTGGATAAGTCAATCCTGTGTTTTAAGAGCAACATGTGAATTTACACAACTGCTAAAGTGCTTCACAAAGATACTGTCTTCTGTCCTGTGTTTAAGATACGCAGGGTGATGCAGGGCCATGCACAAGTGCTCATCCACAGCACTCCTCTGCAAGGCTTCTGTGCTCTTACACAGAAACACAGGGATTGGAAGGGACCTCAAGAGATCATTGGGTCCAACCCCCCTGCCAGAGCAGGGTCCCTAGGGCATACCATGGCTCTGATCATCTGATCATCTACCCAGGCTGGGAAAGGTTGGGTGTTGCTGCTGTGCAGGTCTTCATGTGCTCAGTAACACTTCTACTCACAGTAGCAACTGGCAACTCTTACAGTATGAAACTGCCCACAGTTAGTAGGAAGAAGCACCTGATTTTTACTCTCATGGCTCTGGTGTGATCTGTTGCTAGACATGGACAAGGAGGATGCGCTGATCTGCTTTGAGGAACACATCAGGGCACTGGAAAAAGAGGAGGAGGAGGAAAAACAGAAGAGCCTGCTCAGAGAAAGGAGGAGGCAGCGTAAGAACAGAGAGTCCTTCCAGGTTGGTGGGCCTTGTCCTAGGCTGCTTGTGTGATCAGCTGGTCTGTGCAGGGTGGGCTGATGGGTGTGTGTAATGCCTCTGTTCTCAGCCTTGTAGCATTTTCTCCCCAGTGTAATGTGGCTGTTGGTGAGACAGGGGAAAGGCAGAAGAAGTAGGTTTGAATGGGAAGGAAATGGAATTGGCATGTGGTAGCTGGTGGAGGAAGGCAGGAGGGAACAATGATGTAAAACCATGATGTTTTTTTAGTCCTATTTTAACAAAAACCTGAATTCCAGTTATCAAAACTATCCATTCCAGCTGCTAGCCAAGTGTGACTATGAGAAGTGACCACAGATTCCCTCTTTTGCTTGTATTTTGCAGCTATTCTTAGATGAACTGCACGAGCACGGGCAACTACATTCAATGTCCTCTTGGATGGAGCTGTACCCAACCATAAGCTCTGACATCAGGTTCACTAATATGCTTGGTCAGCCTGGTAAGAACACTGTCTCTTCCAACCCTGTAGAAAGTGAGGTAACAGTTTGATGCAGGGCAGAACAGAACAGGGTTATTTGTATATTTTTTTTTCTAACTGTCTAAAAAAATGCAGCTCTTTTATTAGAGCTAGCTTTTGACTTATCTAGTTTTTTCATCAGGATCAACAGCACTTGACCTTTTCAAGTTTTATGTTGAAGACTTGAAAGCTCGTTACCATGATGAGAAGAAGATCATAAAAGATATCTTAAAGGTGAGAAGGGAAAAGCCCCCAGGAGGTGGGTTTTGTTACTGGGTGATGGGATTTCGTGTGTCAGTGCTGAAGTGAGAGGTCCTGACTTGCCTGATGAAGCAACTTTCTTGCAGGACAAAGGCTTTGTGGTTGAGGTGAACACTTCCTTTGAAGATTTTGTTACAGTCATCAGCTCAACTAAAAGAGCCACAACGTTAGATGCAGGAAACATCAAGCTGGCTTTCAACAGTGTAAGTGTTAATTTATGGCAAGGTTTGAACACTTGAAATCTCTTCCAAAAAGACAAATTGGTGCTTATTGTCACTGTCTGGCTGTGGCTACTTCTGTAATGCTTTGGTGACAGGAGCTGGGACAAGGGGCAATGGGCTCAAGCTGCCCCAGGGCAGGGTCAGCTCAGCTGGGAGGGCAAAGTTCTTCCCTGGCAGAGTTGTGGGGCTGTGGCACAGGCTGCCCAGGGAGGGGGCTGAGTCCCCAGCCCTGGGGGTGTTTAACAGAGGGGAGATGAGGTGCTCAGGGAGCTGGGTCAGCACAGGACAGGGATGGTTGGACTTGATCTTAAAGGTCTTTCCCAACCTTGTGACTCTGTGCTGTGCTTTAGTTGCTATGATGCTGAATAGAGAGTGAAGATTGTGAGTGTGTCTTTAGTCAAAACAGAAACACTTCAACTGGAGAAATCCCATGACAGGAATCAAGTTATGATCTCTCACTCACACACAACGTTTCTTGTGAGGGGTTTGTGTGTGTGTTTCTGTACTTGGGGCTGGCAGGGTGTGTGAGCTCTGGTTTAGGTTCTGTTGGAGAAGCAGTTGGTGTGTGCTTTAAAGGAAGCAGCTGGCTCACTTTCCTGGCTGCCCAGTGACTAACACAGAATGCTGAAGGTGAACTGTCGTTGGGCTGCCCAAAAAATGCCCCAAAGTGAATTATTAGCCTTGGGGTTTGGTACCTTTCAAGTGATGGTGGAACTTGGGTTTGATGCAGCTGCTGGAGAAGGCAGAAGCCCGTGAGAGAGAGAGGGAGAAGGAGGAAGCTCGCAAGATGAAGCGGAAGGAGTCTGCCTTCAAGAGCATGCTGAAGCAAGCCACCCCTCCCATCGAGCTGGACGCTGTCTGGGAAGATGTATGTATCCCCTCCTCAGCACTGACCCTTCCCAAACCACTCACTGCTGCAGGCTCCTGCTCCTAGGAGTAAACTGAGAGTCTCTAAGCTCTTGGTGTTTCTGTGTGTCAAACTCAGTCCTGTCACTTCTGCAGTGACACCTGTGAGTAGCTCCATTCAGTCCATGGGTTCATTTAATACACTTTAAAACCAAAAAACCCCTAAACCCAACCAACCTATGGAACAGAACCCACCACCCCCAAAAGCCCTAATCACACAGAGCCCCTGAACTTCATTTAAATGGAGAGAAAGCACTCTGCTTAGTGAAGTGTCTGCCTTTGTTCTTGAAACCCCTTCCCCTCAGAGTGTACTTTGTATGATGGTGCATGCCCTGAGGAGCTTGTGGGGCTTGGGTGGGTCTGACCCTGTGTGCTCCACATTAAGGTTTGCTCAAGAGGGTTGTGGTGATGAAGGTGGCACACAGAAAGTCCAGCCCTGTGGCAGCACAGTGACTTCCTTCAGCTGGTGAAATGTCCCTGCTGGTTGGCTCCCTTTCACTTCTGACCAGCTGCATTTCTTTCCTACAGATCAGAGACAGGTTTGTAAAGGAACCAGCCTTTGAAGACATCACACTGGAGTCTGAAAGAAAAAGAATATTTAAGGATTTCATGCACATACTAGAGGTAATTATTGCTTTAGGCTTTCCTGATTGGAGGATACAGGAAAAACTCAGAGTTGATAAGCTCTTGGGTCGTTGGGGGAGAGAGGGAGTTGAATGGATTCTGCTGACTGGTGCTGCTGTGGATGGTGCTGCATAAAGGTAACGAACAATAAAACCTCATCCTCCAAGTGAGGAACACATCCCAGGTCTTTGATACGTGGTGGTTCTCTTATCTGCTTCTCTATGAGACTTCTAGAAGTCAATTCAGCATCAAAACTGCTTGGTTTGTACTAGAATAAATGTGTATTGCTGTGATTTCACCCAAAGCTTGATGACACTTCTGCAGTGTTTTGTTTGCTGGAGGTCTGGGGGCTCAGGACACCCAAAGCTCTGCAGATGGAGCTGCTTAATTAGTGTTACTGCAGCCTGTGCTCTGCTGAGGCGCAGGAGGGACGCTGTGGGTTATCTCCCCTGTGGATGGGCTGGCTGAGAATGACACTGCACTCCTCCTCCTCGAGCAAGGTGCTGACTTCTTCCTGGGCAGCATGAGCCTTGAGCCCCAGCCCAGCTTCTCTGGGAGTTTGGGTTTGTTCTCTGGAGTTTGTCAGTGGATTTTACCATGCCTTTATTCCAGGGTCTGACCTTTGGCAAGGCAAGGCCTGCAGTGCTCTCTAGGCTGCCTTGAGCTGGGGCTTTAATTGGGAGCACTGCAATCAAGATGCAGGTACCAGGAGCTGTGTGCACCCTCACCTTTGAAGCTTGCTGCAGCCTTAGCGCGGCAGCGCAGCGGCTGCGTGGGGTTTGGTGTAGGGAGTGCTGGGTTTGCTTTGATTATAGCTGTAGGTGCCTTGGGGGTGGTGAGAAAGAGACCTGTGGTGGTTTGCTGTGTGCTGTAGCCAGAGTGACGTTTGCCTTCCCTTGTACCCAGCACGAGTGTCAGCACCACCACTCCAAGAACAAGAAACACTCGAAGAAGTCGAAAAAGCATCACAGGAAGCGCTCGCGCTCCCGCTCGGTGAGGCGCTGCCCCCGGTCCCAGGGTCTCCTCCTGTCCCTCCTGGTGATGCTGTCACCTTGCTGATGGTGTTGGGTTTGTGCCTGCAGGGCTCAGAGTCTGAGGATGATGACAGCCACTCGAAGAAGAAGCGGCAGCGCTCGGAGTCCAGATCGGTCTCTGAACGCTCCTCCAGCGCAGAATCCGGTAGGAGACCGGTTGGGGTACGGGTGGGGTGATGGTGGCATCGTCACTGGGGGACTCTGCTCTACCCATGTGTGTTTGTTTCTCCTCCTGTCTGCAGAGAGGAGTTACAAGAAGTCAAAAAAACACAAGAAAAAGAGCAAGAAGAGGAGACACAAGTCTGTAAGTGCCAGTAACTGAATTTGCCATGGGCATCCCGAGCCCTTACAGTTTGAGTAACCCTCTTTGGGGGTCAGTGACCACCCAGCTGTTGTAACAGTGTGATGTCAGGCTGGAGGAGGGTGGTGGTGATGTGGTGACTTCGTGTTGCACGTACACACACACACACATTCTGGGTTGTACCACTCCCCTGGCTCCAAAGCACTTCAAAACCCATGTGGCTTTTGTCTCTGTGACATTGGAGGGTCAGTGGTAGCTGTGTGGGTGGGCAGCACTCCCAGGGGGGCTGTGAAGTGAGGGGTGACATGCAGCACAGCTGGGATGGAGTGTGGAGTACAGCCACAGCCCTGCCAGCAAGTCCCTCACACAGCAGGTGACAGTCCAGCCTGGCAGCTTCAGAGCGGTCAGGTCTGGGTCTGGCCAAGCAGCTCTGTAACAGCAAAAGTGTTTCCCAGGTTTTCGCTGTTTCCAGAGATCCTGGGGAATAAACATACCCTGGAGGGATGTATTATGGGGTGTCTGGTGTCCTTGCACTCACTGGGAACAGGGGCAGTTCCTCTGTACTGAGCAAACCCCTCTCCCCCTCCTTTGGGGATGTTTATGTTACTGCAGGATGTGCTTGATCCAGCAGCTTTCTGGGATGGGCTGCACAAAACAAAGCCAGACTTTCCTGAGCTGTGCTGCTTCTGTAACTCAAATGTTACTTTTAAATACAGGAAACATGACTCTTTCCCCCTCTGTTTCCACAGGATTCACCAGAGTCGGATGTGGAACGAGAAAAAGACAAGAAGGAACGGGAGAGGGAGAGTGAGAAGGACAGAGCCAGGCAGAGATCCGAGTCCAAACATAAATCTCCTACTAAAAAGCGACCTGGAAAAGATTCTGTAAGTTTCTTTGTTGCCTTCTGGCCTGGTGCTTTGGGCTTTGTACTGGTGGGATGCCACAGGGCGGTACACAAGCTTTGCTGGTTGCTTTAAGGTGCTCAAGCTTTTCTTATGTTCCTTTTATAGACACCAAGGACACTGCTTGCAGAGCTTAATCCCAGTGATCCTATTCCCTCATCTAATGGGGGTTTTAATTGCTGGGTGAAATTACTGTTGGTTAAGGTGCTGTTTCTTGTTGCTTTTCTCTGGGGCTGCTCAGTCTGGAGAGAAGCAGCCTGAGAGGGGATCTGATCAATGGGGATCAATAGCTGAAGGGTGGGACACAGGGGGACATGGGCAGCCTCTGCTCAGTGTCTGTGGGGACAGGACAAGGGGCGATGGGCTCAAGTTGGAGCACAGGGAGTTCCCCCCCAATGTGGGGAAGAACTTCTTGCCAGTGAGGGTGAGGGAGCCCTGGGCCAGGCTGCCCAGGGGGTGTGGAGTCTCCTTCTCTGGAGAGATTCCAGCCCCGTCTGGACACCGCCCTGTGTGCCCTGTCCTAGGGACCCTGCTTGGGCAGGGGGTTGGACCCCAGGGGCTCTGGAGGGCCCTTCCAGCCCCTGTGGTTCTGTGATAAAGCATGAATGAGGCTCATTGGGTTCCAGCCACGCTGCAGTGTGGTCCCTACTGTGGCACATCCGTGTTCAGGAGTGAATCACTCTCCTCCCTCCACCCCGGGGCCGGGTTGGCCTGGGCAGAGCTGGGCAGAGCTGAGCAGCACCCCTGGCTGGCGGCTGACGGGCCGAGCGGCTGCGCAGGGGGAGATGGGCCTGGGCCAGGCTCAGCTCTTGTGTTTCTAGGCAGGGAAGGCTGGGCTGCCTGTGCTGGTGGCTGCTGTCCTGCCTTGCTGCAGGCCTTTTGGGTGGCTTCTGCCAGGGGCTTCAAACATTGTTTTCAACACATAGAAGTGTTCAAATGAAAGGTCTGAGCTCCTTTTGGTTCAGCATCTTGGGGGGGCTCTTCAGGAGAGAGCTGCTTGCCCCACTCTGCTTGCTGTCCTCATTGTACTGTATTTGGTAGTGCCCCTTACATCCTGCCTTTGGAGAGGAGATGGGAGCACATGTCTGCTTGGGAGGTTCTGGGCTTAAAATAAGCTGCTCTGGCCTCCAGGTACCTTTGGAAAACCCGATGTGGTGGCATCTTGGGCAGTGTGAGCTTGGGTGTGGTGAGCAGAGGCAGCCTGCCCACAGAGCTCAAGGGGCTGTGGTTCCCCTCTGACCCCCCTGCTCCTCCTGGCTGCTGCCATGCTCAGGTTTCCAGTGATGCTGGGGCCAAGCAGAATGGGGCTTAAAAGCATCTCAGGGCGTGGGAAGTGTGTGCCAGGGCTTCAGCTGGCAGGGAGCTGTCTGCACCCTGTGTTCCCCAGGGCTGCCTCTGCTCCCACCGGGCAGGAACAGTGGGGCACAGGCTGGAAGCAACTCCTGACCCTCCCTTGCTTCTCTCCGCAGGGGAACTGGGATACTTCTGGCAGTGAGCTGAGCGAAGGGGAGTTGGAAAAACAGAGGAGGACACTTTTGGAACAACTGGATGAAGATCAATGAGAACATTATTTATACCAAATATGTTTACATTGTGGCATAATAAAACAACAACAATGTCTGATCCGGGACGTGGGTTCTGCTCTCCTGAGTGCCCCAGGCGCAGGGACCGCGGGGTTGAGTTCCACAGCAGCAGCACTAGAGCGACAGGCCTGGCTTAAGGGAGAGAAAGGAATGAAAGGGGGTGTGGGAAGCTGAGCCCCTGTCCTGGTGCTGCCAGGCAGGACGGGGGCTCTGCTGCTGCTGAGGGAGCCCTGCGAGGGCAGCGCTGCCAGGGGCTCTTCTGGGCCTTGCTGGAGCAAAGCCCCTCTGGTGGGTCCTTCTTCTGGCAGTGGTGATGCTGCTTCCCTGGCTGCTCTAGGAGATCAATTTTGGTTTTAGAAAGAGATTCTTAATATAGTTTCTTGTTTTACTGATTTGATTTTGAAAAGGGGAAGGCAGGGGAGTGATGAATCCAGTTCTTCCTCTGTCTTGCAGGACAGTACATGATACTGGAGTAGCTCTGTTGTGAGCTGTGTCACCCCCCAAATTCCTGTTGAGCTCTTGGGCAGGACTCACTCCCTGGCTGAGATCTGTGTCCCTGGGGGCTCGGAGGGAATTTGTATGGCAACATTCTCAAGCTGAGGCTCATGTGGGTGCCAGCAGAGTCCTGCCTGTTGCCCCACCGCTGTCCTGAGCAGTGACAGGGCTGCTTCAGCATTTATCTTCACATTAAGAAAATGAATTGTAACTGTTCTTAATCTGTTGCCTTAAGAACCTGCTGAAGAATGTCCCACTGCAGCCTGGCAGCAGGACCCTGTCCCCCCACAGACCCTCCCTCTGCCAGGGAAGCTGAAGCCCTGTCTGTGCCCTGTGTGCCCTGAGGAAGGTGGTGCCAGCGCTGGGGGCTGAGCAGTGCTGCTGGGCTGCTCCCCCCTCGCTGCTGGGAATATTTTTGTACATTTTTATCACTGATTAAACCTTGTCTCCTAGTGTGTATTGTAGTATTTATTTCTCCTTTCAGTACTCTGGTTCTGGCTGTTGTGCTCGTGGTCACCCTCACGGGGTAGAGTTCAGCTTCCTTTTCAGCACATCCCTCCCCACAGGCTCCCTTCACCCCTGCTGTCCCTTGCTGGAAAACTCCTGGGACTGCTCTGAGTGAGGGAAGTGCTCCCTCTCCAGAGCACCTGCTGAGCCCAGGGTTTCCCTGCACAGCCTAGAATTGCTGCCTCACCCAAGGGACCCATCCCCAGCTTTGGGGAAGGGGAGGTGAAGGGATTCAGTGTAGAGGGGGGTGTGTCATGTCACAGCCTGGCTTGTCTGACTGTCCTGTCCCTCTGTGACGTGTAGCTCCAGGCCTGGAGGTTGGTGTCCCTGGCTGGAATGCTGTGACCCTTGAGGGTCTCTTCCAGCCCAGCCCAGTCTGTGATTCTATGATGATCTGTGTCTCTGCACCAGGCACCCACCTGCTGTGGGCCCAGCGCTCCTGTCCTGGCTCCACCACAGTGATGAGCAAACTGCTGCTGCAACTGCCTTCCCTGGAGGCTCCAGAGCCCCTGGAGCTGTGGACACAGAGTGAGGGGTCCAATAACCAATACGGACACACAGAGTGAGGGGTTCAGTAACCCATATTGACACATAGACTGAGGGGTTCAATGACCCAAAGCTCTGGCTGCTGCCCCCCCTCCAATCCCACCCCAACCATGACAAACCCCCAGGGATGATCGGTGTAGTAGTGTAAATAGTTTATTTACTCTTATGCCAGGAACAGACCAGGAAAGTAACATGAACTGCTTTATAAAACACTCCTAATATTGCTAAAAGAAGCAGATCTAGCACTAGAAAAATATTAAAGAGAACATGCCAGCCCTACAGTGACTTTTTACCTTCAATTAAAAATAGAAATACCTTTGCATGTGAGCACTGGTGCTTTTAACCCTTTGCCTAACAGTTAATTACATTAATTGGCAGCTTTCCTTAGGCAGCTGAGGCTGCTCTGCTGCTGGGGAGGGAGGGAGGCTGGGCATGTTCTCTTTAGCTGCAGGAAGGTGGCAGTTTGGGCAGTAAATTCCTGTAACTAGGTGAGCAGAGGTCAGTGTGGTACCACTGAGCCCCCCAGACTGGCTGTTGAGTTAAATATAAAACCAAAAACTATAAGTTAAAATAACATCCCGATTGTATAGCACAGGCTGATGCAGTATTACTGGGGGATTTTTTTTTTCTTCTTTTAAACAGTATTTACAATATTACCCAGAGGCCAAGGTGGGAGTCAGAGAAGTGTAAAAACCATAAAAAAACTGCACCGATTTTGTAGCAAAATATCTGTACATTTAAAAACAGATTATCATATAACTACACAGTATCTGGGGAGGGAATAAAAAGGGACCTTCACCAGTGGTTCACATAAGCACAACGTAAAAGAAAAAGGAGTTCAGTGGTTAAATACTATACAATAAACTTTACAAGGACCGAGAGCCCCGGGCGGGGACGCTGGGAGCACGAGGCGGTTTGGAGAGAGCAGAGCTTGGCCCAGCCCTTCGCTGCTGAGCTCACGTACCCAGCCGGCTCCGTCCTGCTGCTCTGGGACACTGGTGCCACCAGCCATGGAGGGGTGCAGGGGGCTGCGGGTGCTGCAGTCGGTCTTGGGGCTCTTTGGAAGCCTTAAAAACCGCGCTGGTGTAACCTCTGAGTATCAGGACTTCTAGGCTGGGCTTCCCTCTGCCCTGGCAGGGAAGTCGAACCAGATTGTCCGAGGGACTCGGGGCGGGTTTCAGCCCCAGGGAGCTGGGCACAGGACGGGTCTCCGCACCACCACCGAGCTGCAGTGGGCCTAACACTGATTACTGGCTGTTAATACCTTAGTGCTAATTAATAAATACACTGTTATGCCAAAAGCTGCCTCCATGGTGAAGAACATCCCTGTGCCGCAGCCACCCGGCTGGGTTCAGCACCCCTGGCCCCACACCATGGCCGGCAGCACCCAGAGGTGAAGACTCGTTAGCTGATGATGGCTGACACACATGGGACTGCAGTGTGTGTGTGTGTGGGGGGTGTCCATGTGTGGCAGGAGAAGGTTTGGGGCTCTGCTTGGAAGCATTTGATATTAAAGCCCTTGAATGTCTTCCCTTGTTGTGAGCTGGACCCCCAACACCACCAGCACATGCGGGAGGGAGCGCCCAGGGCGGGCAGCACAGGCAGAGCACAGCTGGGATGGGCACCCTGGTGCCTGTCACACCCCCCCCCCACACACACACGCACAACCCATGGGGGTGCTGGTCAGGCTGAGAGGAGACCAGTCACTAAACTCATCTCTCATCAAACCCAACTAAACCCCCACAAAACAAGCTGTATTTTACATTTTGGTTACAAACACTGAGTAACGTATCAGTGTCCAAAGATACCCAGTCAGCTCGAGTCCTATTGCTTGGGTTAATTTGAGCAGGTACTTCAGGTTTAGGCACTTGTTAGCTAGGGTAGAGCGGAGAGCCCAGCGCTGGCGCTCCCGGGCACTCCTCCAGGCCTCCCAGCCCCTTTCAGGGGGGAAAGGGACCCGTTCCCGAGGCTGCCGCTGGGGCAGGACAAGAGTTCCCAGGGCCAAGGCACGGCTCAGGCGCCCCCTTTTCCTGGGCAGCCGCGGGGCCCCGGCTCACATGGTGATTTCGGCACCGTTGGCAGAGCGCAGGGTCTGGTCATCGAAGCGCCGCCGGACGCTTCTCCTCACCGCGTCGGCCCGGCGGTACGGCTGGTTTCTAAGATCTGCGGAGAGGAGAGCGGCGTTGGTCAGCAGGCAGGGCCCCCCCTCAGCACACAGACACACACACAGTCTAGACAAGGAAAGGTCCTGCTGGAAGCCAATCAAAGCAGCTTGTGTAGGAACAGGAGAAGGGACCTTTGAACCCAGCCAAGAGCAGAAGGGAGCAAACGCTGCTGTGCCCTTTTACTACGCGCCCAAGCAGCAGGTAATACTGGTGAAACTGGGTGGAGTTACGGTGTCACGGTAGCATGGGCATCTCCCACCCACGGGTTTAGTGTTTGTTATGTCAGGGAGAGGGGCAACACCGACTGAAACCAGTCAGCTGGAGGTACACCTGGGCCCTTTGCGGCCTCCCAGTCACTGGAGGGGCTGAAGGGGGTTTCTGGAGCGGGTTGGAGATGGGTGACCCAAGGCATGATGGTGCAAGTGGTCGGGGGCACAAGTGGGGGGGGATGGTCCCTCAGCACCCTCTGCTTTAAAGCTGGGCACTGATGGAAAGCAGCTCTCCCACTGCATCTGGCTTGCAAAGCTCCAGCTGCCACCCTCTCCCACTGCCACCATCTCACCTGGCTGCAGAGATGCTTCATTAGCCGAAGGCAGCGGGGCAGCCAAACCCCTTCCTCCTCCTCCTCCTCCTCCCTGCTGCTGCTGGGGAGGCAAGAGCTCGGGGTGGGGATGAAGAGGAGGGGATGCTGAGCAAGCAACGCATGGAACAGCGGAGCAAGCTGAGAGGGGTGTGCTGGGGAAAGCCTGTGACATGAGCTGTGACATGAGCTGTGACATGAGCTGTGACAGGAGCAGCTGTGATACAAGGAGCACACGGTCCACTCGAAGTCTAATTAAATATTAGTTAATTAGTTAATTTCTCTCCTGGAAAACCAATTTGCATTGGACTGGGCAACCCCCCCACCCCTCCTTTTCCTGGCTGATACATCCCAGATCAAACACCACTCTGGACCGTGGCAGCTCTGGGTGCAGCCTGGCAGAAGGTGCCTCAGCTCGAGCTGCCCGCTCCCCGCTCGGAGCTGCTGGTTGTCCCTCTGTCCCACCCTGGGGTCAGTGGCAGTAGCAGGACCCAGATGGAGGCAGCAGAATTATCTGGGGGTGGGGGGGAGAAGACGCTGTGCCTCAGCTAAAGGAGAAAGGGCCGGAATGGAGAGGGTGTGACAAGAGTCAGCAGCCCGGGGTCCCTGCCGGGGGGGTGGAAGTGAAGGGTCCCAGTCTCCACTGGCCTTTAGGCTCTCACCAGTATTAGCTTTGCCACATCTACCAAGAGGCTGCCTGGCATACAGAGAGAGGAGGAAGCTAAGTAAAAAGTGATGCTTGCCAGCTCTGGGTATCCTCCACCACCGGTGTGCTAGAAGAAATCCTTACCCTCGAGTGAACATTGGGAAATTTAGTGATATTATTCTTCTTTAGGGCTAAACAGAAGAAAAAACAAAAACAGAAACAAAAACAAAACAAAACACAAAATGATGGTTAAGTAAAAAAATGGGATGGAAAATGAAGAGCAAGTCATGTCAGCGTTCCAAACTCCCAGGCACTGTGAGCCCACAGAGCAAGCGGGGGTACGGCCAAGGCTCCGAGAGGGGTTAGACACGTGGGGAAGGGTCAGGAGGGCCGCCCCCCCCCCCACTACCCCAAATTCCAAGCTGCTTTGAAGATTGGCTCCAGGAAGATACTACAGCAATGAACTGGACAGAGCAGATACCCGCTGAGGTGAGTACAGTCTGCAGGTTTATTAGAAGCATTCACAAAGTTACACGTGGTGAAAGGGAAACACTGTTGTCTTCTTAGGCCACTGAGCCCTTAAAGGAAGACAACAGTGCCAGAGACATGCTGGGTTAGACACCCCCTGACACGTTACACCACAGGACACACAGTGAGCCGCTCAGTTCCGTGTCCAGCCTTGTGCTGTCACCACCTCTGCTGCTCCGGCACGCAGCCGAGCGCTTCCCCGGCCCCGCTCCTTCCCTCTCCCCACCCCGGCTCATCCCCAGCAAGCCCAAGCCTGGCACTGCTGGAGGTCCCAGTGACTGGGAGCTGGCTGGTGCCCAGTGATGGGCTCTGGCTTGGGTTGGCTGCAGCTGGCACGGAACTGAAGGCAGTTAGAGGTGGATGTGACCGAAGGAGGAAGGATTCTCACGCCGTTCACTTCACCGCGCCTCTCCCATGCAGACAGACATGCAGGTGCTGGTTAGAACATCCACACAAACAGCCCCTTGCAGGGGACAGACAACCCTAGAGACCCCCCTTCCACACCAGGAACCAACCCCCAGCACGTCCCACCGCGGTGCATGCAGCCCGCAGAGCGTGCGCTGGCGTGTCCGGCCGCCGCGCTCCGTGCGTGTTACACGGGAGGGTGGGCAGGCAGGGCACGACCCATGGGTGGAAGAGATGACATAGAAAAGCCAAGTGACCCATCGCTTTTTGACTCCCCAGTTTGACAAACTGTAGGAAACCCTTCTCGAGCCCAGAGAAGGGCAACCAGGCTGGGGAAGGGGCTGGAGGGCAAATCCTCTGAGGAGCAGCTGAGGGAGCTGGGGGTGTTGGGCCTGGAGAAGAGGAGGCTGAGGGGAGACCTTCTCCCCACCTCCCCTGCCCTGCCAGGAGGGTGCAGAGAGGTGGGCGATGGTCTCTGCAGCCAGGGGCCAGGAGATGGGCCAAGGGGCAATGGGCTCAAGCTGCCCCAGGGCAGGGTCAGCTCAGCTGGGAGGGCAAAGTTCTTCCCTGGCAGAGCTGTGGGGCTGTGGCACAGGCTGCCCAGGTTGAGTCACCTTCCCTGGATGTGTTTAAAAAAGGGGAGATGAGGTGCTCAGGGATCTGGTTTAGCTCAGGATGGAATTGGTTGGACTTGATGATCTTCAAAGGTCTTTTCCAACCCAGTGATTCTGTGAAACCCAGCAGGGAATCTACCATGACCTCCAGCACTTGCTGTTCTATGGCATCTGTCCTGAGGGTGTGAGATGCCTTTGGCACGCAAGGATGGCCAAAAGCAAGGCACAGAGGTGATGGGATGGGACAGAAAAGTCACTTGAGACACAAGAACATGCAATGGAGGTGACATGAATACAACAACTCGAGGTGGACGCCGGACATCGGGATACACTCAACATTCACATGGTCCTGGCTGAGATCCATACAAATGGAGAAGTATCGGGGGGGGGAAAAACCTCTACAGCGACCTTTGTGTTTTCTAAGAGCATCAGATGTGAAAGAGGAATAGTTTAGTAATGGAATTCCTCAGTGAGAACAGGTTCGCAGAAGAACCGAGAGCCCCGCTTGGCGGTTCGAGCTGTAAAGGGCACAGTCTTCAGCACTGCATGGGAACAACAGGCAGACAGACAGACAGACAGACAGACAGCCGTGAGCAGCGGATCTGCGGCATTAGTACAGCGGCAGCGCTCGGGTGCGGCTCCCCGGGGCGCTCCACCCGCTCCTCGGGCACCGCCGCCGCGGCCCGGCGTGGGGGGGGTCTGGGGTCACACTGTTTGCAGAGGGGGCCAGGGGACCCTCGCTAAGGGTGCTGCAGGACAGGGTGTGTGGCTGGGCAGTGGCACAGCTTGGCTGTGCACCCAAGGGGGCACCAGCCCATCTAAAGTGGCACATCTAAAGTCCCATCATTTCTGTGCCACCACTGGAGACCCCAGGACCAAACTCCAGTGACCTCAGTCCAACCAGCCTGCCTGGCCCTCACCTTTATGTCTCCTGCCTCATGGGCCCCAGAGACCCCCAACCCTGGGACCTCCTCTGCACAAGACCCTGGGAAATGTTTGCTTTGAGTCTGGTGCTCACTCCCCTGGATTGCCTTTTGCGTGGGGACAGGCTTCTGCCAGCCCACCCCACAGCACAGGAGAACCGCTCCTCCAATTAAACCAGCTTCCAGGAGTGCAAAGGAGCTGCAGGAGTGGTGGCAGATCAGCTACTACAGTGACTCTGCCCTTGAAATAAAGAAAATGACCTGAGGAAGCTATTAAGCAGGTTAAAGAGTTGTGGAAGCTTCAAGCATTTCAGCCCTAGTCAGGCAAAAGTCCCCCAGCTTTCCCTGGAGAGCAGTAAAGCAGCTCTGCTCCCCTCCTGCAGGAAAGACTCACATGAAAACCACTCAGGAGCAGAAGCCAAGGAAACCCTGCCCAAAACCCTTCCCTTGAGCTGCTGTGCAATGCCAATGCTGCACTGCCGAGCTATCGGGGTGTTGAACTCCCGTCCTGTCACTCCACAGGTGAGGAACGTGCTGTGGAGTGAAAGCATCACGCTCAGAGCAGCTGGACAGCCTGAAAATGATCTGACTCCTGAGCAAAACACGGTTCAGGAGGCAGCTCTTGATCAGCAGGTCTTTGCACTGAAGCCCTGACTGCCCCTGGCCCTGAGAGCAGGTTCTGCCCCGCTCCCTCCAGTTTCAGGTCATACGTCGTTCGGGTTTTGCTGCCACTGCACTGATGTGGTACAATCCCTGTTAGTACATTTTAATGAGAACAGAGGGTCTTAATGAAGTTAAACATCCATTATTTGTTCCATTTATGGGGAAAAAAAGGGGTTCTAGGAAAGATCTGCACAGCATGCACATCCCCACCGGAGCACCCGCCGAGGCCAGGCCCTGAGCTGGCTACTCTAAGGATCAGAGACTGAGTACAGACCCACATGCTGCAAGAGGAGAACCAAGAACCAGAGTGTGTGCCCGAGCCTGGGCAGGCAGTGGGCACAGAAGGGCAGGTTACCAGGGCCTGTGTGTTACGTACCATCAGCAGGAGCATCTACACCTGGTTCACATCATATACACACATCCTAAGCTGTGCTCAAGTGACACTTGGCTAAGGACACGGAGCACGGTAGCTACTAGGCAGATACACAGCTGTGTCCTCTGTGGAAGGGGCTGGGGTTACAGAACAGGAGGTGTTTACCTGTTATAATATCTTCAATAGCACCGTCCTTCCCTTCGTACACATGCCTGTTGTCCTTGACTTGCCGCCGCCGGAGCTCTGCAATCAGCTCCTGCTGCTGCCTCTTGGTTTTATGTGAAGGGGACTGAAAGCAGAGAGGAGAGGACTCATGAGGACCGACCTCCTGCCACCCTGCTTCTCTCTTCCTGCCCAGTACCCATCAGCAAACCCTAAATCCTGTTGTTCTGCCCAGTTTTGTGGGACCAGGCAAACAGGCGTGTGCAGTTAGCTCATGGCCCAGGGAGAGGATGGGCAGAGTCCCAGGTTAACCTGGCTGCCAAGCTGCTTGTCCTTCTTACACCTGAAGCCCCCATCCAAACCTTCTCATCACCTGGACCTGGAGCTCCAAGCTCTTACTGCTGGAAAGCATGAGGGGAGCAAGGAGACCAGGCTTTCCTTCCGAGGGCAAAAGCTTGGCTGGGATTGAAGGTCCCAACAACATTCTCTGGCAAATCTGAAATGTTCCCCCAGGAGATAAAACCCACCCCAGGGAAACCCCTCCAGAAGGTAACATGGGGCTCAGTCTCACAGCCATGCTCCAACTGGGAAGGACAGGGACAACGGCTCCTTGTCCCTACGCAGTGGGAGGCTGCGCACTGCACGCCCAGGAGGTTTTAGCAGACACAGGGCCAGAGCAGAAGAGAGTTTAGCTAATGGCAACGTGGATGAGATGGCTTTCTGCCTCTGCAGTTTGTCTTCACTTCATCCTGCAGAGCTCAAAGCAGCAGAAACACACCCCTCTGTTCTTTCAGCTCATTTGGTTCCCTTCCCATAAGGAGAAACTCCCAGCGACTCACTGGGAGGCACCTGGAAGCTGAAGAACTGAAGCTCCTACACAGAGCTGATGTTTCTCCATGAGCAGGGAAAGCCTGTGAGCATGACAGCTCTGCCCCTGAGGCCTTTCTGTTTCGTACCTTTTGGTCCTGTTGCTCCATCAAAGCTTCCTGCTCCATCAGTTTCTCCATTAAGGCCTGCTCCTGCTTTTTCCTCAGCTCATTCTCTTCTTCTGCTTGCTGTTCAGCACAAAAACCCCACAGGTTAAAGCTTCCCACTGCTCATCCAGATCCTGTATTTTACAGGTGAGCCAGACTGTCACTTGCTACCACGGGGCTTTCCCAGGAACCACGATTAGGAGGAACAGTGGAGCTGCCTCTCAACACTGGGCTGAAAAACTGGGCTAGGAGAGACCCTCCTAAGTGGCCCAAACCCCCCCTCCCAGTCCCCAAAAGACACACAATGATGGGTTACAGGCATAAGCTGCAGCCACCCCCTGACATCTGATTTCTGAGGACTTGTCCTGCATCTCAAGACAGCCCCATGTTATGTTTCAGCCCTGGAAATAACCCCAAGCCAACAGTTTGTGCTGTCAAGGATGGTTTGCATGGCGTCACAGCTAGAGGGAGATGTGAGCTGTTTGGTTGGGCACCCTAAGCCACCCCAGTGCTGCCCAGGGTTCAGAAGGGCAGAAGAGAAGAGGAGGATGCTCCTGTTTACCTTGTAGGCCTTCACAAACCGGACAAACACTGGGAAGAAGACTGAAGGGGGTGTTGTCTTGGGATTCTCCCCAAAGTACTTCACAGCATCATCAAAGGCATCCTAGGAAAAGCACAGACTCATTGCATCACCCATATTCCAAGGTAACCTCAGCCCCCCACTTGCTGCGGTGTTCAGGGTCTAGATTTCTCCTGTGTGTGAAGCCCCTGGCTCAGAGCAGCTTGTCTACACCGAGTGCTTCAATTTGGGAACTACCACCCAGCATTGCTGCACCTTCTCCTCCCGCTGTGTCCAGAAAGAACACCCTTCACAGTGACAGGTCTCACTCACACCAGAGAACAAGGAGATACCTGGGCTATTTTGGCATCATCCTGCAGCTTCTTGAGCTTCCCTTCGTTGTTCTGGATGAAGTCCTTCAGCATCGTGTTGTGGTCGTGCATGGTGTACTCGCGCTTGGTCAGATCCAGGCCCCTCTGCAGCTCCTTCACGTCCAGGAGGACGTTCTCAAGGGATACTAGGACATAAAACAAAGATGCTGCCTCACTCCTGCTGTGCAAATGCCTGAACCCACAGCTCCAACAATTCCTCCCCTTGGAAAGAGCACCCACAGCCCATGGGTGTTGTGCTGTGAAGTCTCTCTGTGGCCGGGCACGGGATGGGGATGGTACCTGCAGCAGCCTTCTCCACGTAATGAAGCTCGTTGTAGAAGAGGGACACGTGCTGGTACTTCTCCTTGACCACGTTTGAGATGTAGTGGAGCAGGGTCTGCTTTCTGTCTGTGGACTTTGTTTCTAGGAGCTGGGGAGAGAAGGGAAACACGTCGCTGGGTGGAGGGGCAGCAGGCTCCGACTCCACGGGTGCTCCTCCACCTGACAGGGAGGGCTGTAAAAGCTCAGTACAGCATTTAGCAGGTGGGTTTTCAAGCTGCAGAGCCTCTGAAGATGTGTGGCCTTCCAAGGGGCCCCTCAGGACGATGAGAAGCAAAGCCAGCTCATACCACCAGCAGCCACATGGAAAGCATTTCCTCCCAGAAGGCTCTGCCCTCGGCACCGCCGCCTGACTCACCAGGTCTAAACTCTGCAGTTTAAATCCATACACAGCTCCTCTCTTACTGCTGTTCATGTAGTTTCCAAGGGCCAAGATTATCTGCCAGGATGAAACAGGACACAGCCTGAATTTTCACAACAAGTGCAGGATGCTTTAGAAACCTCCAGAAAGGTTTAGAACCCATCAGCACCCAGATACGGATTCCATACACAGAAAGATTCCATGCACAAGGGATGGATGCACTGGATGAGCTATTGAACAGATCTAAAATTGGACCTACCTCCAGTATCTTCTTGAGCTTCTGGGATGACTTTATGGAGACAGATGCTGCTATTATTGCATGGAGTTGCTGCAGGTAAGCATGGAAGAGCTTTGGTTAGCACACGCCCAACCCACGAGGAGAATTCAAACTGAAACAATCACATTGTGACCCACCCCACCCCCCGTTGTCTGTCCTGGGTGCTAATCCTGCCCTGACACGTCAGGATTTCAAACAATTCACTTGCACCACAGATTTACCACACTCAGATGTGGCTGGGTAAAACTATTCCCATTTCAGTCCTTAGGGCTCTGAAAGATACATCAGGTGGAATGGGACACACTGCAAAGAGCCCACGGACCAGTACTGGTAACAACTTCCCCTGGTGATACAAACAACTGTATTTTAAACTGGTTTTAAGCTTCTACAGGGTCAAGGAAGAGGATGGTTTGGAGCAGCCCAGGCTACAAGCTGCCACACACACAGCACCCACCAGATCTGACTCACTGATCTATGAAAACACGGACAAATGGAGAAATCCACTCTTGGAGTGTTCCCAGTTGTGTCCCCACGAGAAGTCCCCATCACCCCACAACACTCAAGCCATCTCAGACAGATTGAAATCCCTCTGCCCTCCACCTCCTGCCCCACAGCAGCGCGCGGGCGCGATGCTCCCGCCAGCCGAACCCTTGGGAAGCCCTGAGCCCCACACAGCCAGCGCGGCGCCCCGGCGTCCCCAGGGCTCGTCCCTCACCCACCGGGGTCAGCATCTGGATGCTTTCTGCAAAGTTGCCTATGAAAGCCATGATGGTCATCTTCTGCATCAGCCTCTCGATCTTGCTGAACTGCATCATGAAGCGGTCCTCGTCGGACAGGTTCTCGATGGGTTTCCTCTCACGCTCGTAGAGCCGCAGCACTTTCACCTCGTTCTCCGTGGGCAGGAACCGCATGAGGCACTCCACAAAATCCACTGGCAACGTTTTCAGGTCAAACCTACGTGAGGAACCAGGAGGAGGGATGTTATCCTGCACAGAGTGGTGACAGGAGATGGGACAAGGGGAAGGTTGCTGTACTCTGCATTGGTGAGGCTGCACCTGGAGTGCTGGGTCCAGTCCTGGGCTCCTCAGCATCAGAAGGACATGGAGGTCCTGGAGCGAGTGCAGAGAAGGGCAACCAGGCTGGGGAAGGGGCTGGAGGGCAAATCCTCTGAGGAGCAGCTGAGGGAGCTGGGGGTATTGAGCCTGGAGAAGAGGAGGCTGAGGGGAGACCTTCTCCCCACCTCCCCTGCCCTGCCAGGAGGGTGCAGAGAGGTGGGCGATGGTCTCTGCAGCCAGGGGACAGGAGATGGGACAAGGGGCAATGGGCTCAAGCTGCCCCAGGGCAGGGTCAGCTCAGCTGGGAGGGCAGAGTTCTTCCCTGGCAGAGTTGTGGGGCTGTGGCACAGGCTGCCCAGGGAGGGGGCTGAGTCCCCAGCCCTGGGGGTGTTTAACAGAGGGGAGATGAGGTGCTCAGGGATCTGGGTCAGCACAGGACAGGGACAGTTGGACTCCAGGAGCTTAAAGGGCTTTTCCAACCTGGTAACTCTGTGATTCTGTGAATGCTGGAAAAGTAAAAGTGAGACAGCCACCAGAGGCAGCTCTGCCTCCAACATGGCTCAGCTGCACATGGGCCTGAGCCAGGAAAGCCAGAACTGTGAGGCAGCTGTGAAGTTCCTCCTGCCCTGTCTGGGGTGGGGGGCACAGCCCTGCACATGCAGCTCTGCACAAGGAGATGTGACCAAGGGTACCGTGCTGACATGGACACTGCTGTGGGACAGCCTGGTGGATGGGGCCCTGGGCAGCCTTGTGTAGCTCCAGGCCTGGAGGTTGGTGTCCCTGCCTGTGGCAGGGGGTTGGAGCTCTGTGACCCTTGGGGTCCCTTCCAACCCAGACCAGTCTGGGATGCTATGATCCATGAATTCAGAACCAGTTCCAGCCTTACTCCTGGAGTTTTCCAGATGCAAAAGCATGGACATAACTGCCAACTCCAAGCCGTTCCACTCCCCACAACTCACCATCAACCTGGGCAGTCTTTCCTTGCTGACATGGGTTTTACTTACACATGAATAGCTTTGCAGATTTCATCTGCTGTCTTCCCAGCTTTCCTTAGGGTAATGGCGAGGTTTTTGGCCCTGTTGGCATCCAGTAACGTGACTTTGTTTGACCCTTTCTGAGTTATCTTCTGTTTGCTTGAAGTAAGATCAATGGCTGGACCTTGGGCTTTTGTTTTGAATATTTCTTCAAATTCATCCACGTTTAAATCCTGAAAAGGAAAGAAAATGATTTATCCCTCCCCTCTGCAAACACTGAACCCCACGCTGCTGGAACTGCTCTCTGAACCCTGGGATGCTGTGATGACATCAGAGGGCTTTACTGGGGGCTGCAGCAGGTAATGAACCTGAGTTGGTGACGGGGAAACCTGGCCTCCACCTCCAACAGCCCCACACATGATTGAAAGTTCAGGAAAATATGGGGCTTTTCCCAGCCAGGCAGCACCTCGGGGCGCGGGGAACATGCCAGACCCACACACTGGGCTCTGCCTCTTCACACCTCCAGCCCTGGCACCCACCCGACGTCGCTCCTGCAGACTGGACCAGCAATTTTAGGCTGGGAGCAAATGCATCTTCCTCACCTCAGCTGATCCACCGTGAATAAATTCACACTTTATCCCTGACACTACCCACTACCATCCCTGATCTCAAGCAAGGCGCCTGCACTGACCTTACACCCTTCTTACCGGGTACCAGGGGCCACCGGAGGAGCTGTTGAGCAAGATACTTGCTGCAAGCTACCCCTGCCAAGACTGATAGTTGCTTGTGCTACAGGCAGAAGGCAGCAAGCAGCACTCGTACCTCCAGGATCCTTTCGTCATCTATTTCATTGAAGACGGTCCCATTGATCTGGTTGGGTTTGAGGGCCACCCAGTTGAACACCGGCATGCGGAACTTGGTCTTGATGGGCTTCTTGATCTTCACAGCTGGAGGCAGCAGAGGAGCAGCAATGATCAGTTCCCGCCCTGCTGAAAACCACCCCACATGCCCTGACTGTGGCTCCCGAGCTGGGATTCCAGCACCAGAGGAAGAACTGGCCAGAGCTCAGTTGTCACACTGGCCAGGCTGGGAAGATCCCACTGCCCTTGGCTCTGCCAGGTCCAGCCTCTGTGCACCCCAAGGCTGGGAGAGCTTCACTAAAGGATGTTCTTCCTTTGTTACCACGTGTTCTCCAGATTGACTTAAAAGCCCAGGCTGGTTTTAAACACTACAGAAAATGGAGAGAGTGGTGGGATTTAACTCTGTCCCACCAGCTGCAGAGCCCAGCCTGGTGTGAGCTGATGCACACACAGCCCAGCTGTGGTCTGTGGTGCAAAACTCCATGCAGGAACAGGCACCAGGAAGGAAAAACACTCCATTCATGGGGTTTTGGTACAGGAGCTGCAGCAGGGAAGTGATGCTTCTCACCAGGCTCGTCCCTGAATGCAAACAGAGGTGGGCTGCAGCACCCATGGGTGATGTCACAGGTTTCACCTCCTGGCGCTGGGGAGAACCATGGAAGGAAGTGGTGACTTGCACACTAAGGAAATGAAGGCTGGCAGCTCTCATTGATCTAGTGCTGGAGCAAGGAGAGCAGCACTTCTCTATCACCCCTGTTCCTAACAGGCCTGGAAAGCCTGTGAATCGTTCCCCTCATTCAGATCTGATTTCTTTGTATCTTGCTGTAAACATGGAGTTGTCTGTTGCTACAAAATCAGGATGTTCACTAAAGTGATTAATCACCAACTGGCTCCTGAATTACTCAGAAAATCAAATGGTTCTTTCCAAGCTGCAAGCACGAAACAGAAACCCTGGTCCTTCCTCTCCAGGGCTGGTGAAAAGCCCCTCAGCCCACAGCAGCCACTGGCAGAGGCACGCAGGGCTCAGCCCCTGCAGCACACCCATGCAGCTCCACCGCTCCCCCAGCCGGGGACGGATCGTGTTTGGTTATTCAGTCCAGTGCTGGCCCGGGATCCCTGCCTGCCCTGCATTCGTAGCAGCACTGATCTTGCTAAGTATCTGATGCTCTACAGAGAGGGCAGATTGTTTCCCTGCGGTTTCGGGAGGTGGCAGATTCCCAGGTCGCAAAGCACTTAGCAAATAATTATTAGGCCTGGAGCATCTCCCTTGTGAGGAAAGGCTGGGTGAGCTGGGGCTGTTCAGCCTGGAGAGAAGCAGCCTGAGAGGGGATCTGATCAATGGGGATCAACAGCTGAAGGGTGGGACACAGGGGGCCATGGGCAGCCTCTGCTCAGTGTCTGTGGGGACAGGACAAGGGGCGATGGGCTCAAGTTGGAGCCCAGGGAGTTCCCCCCCAATGTGGGGAAGAACTTCTTGCCAGTGAGGGTGAGGGAGCCGTGGGACAGGCTGCCCAGGGGGTGTGGAGTCTCCTTCTCTGGAGAGATTCCAGCCCCGTCTGGACACCGCCCTGTGTGCCCTGGCCTAGGGACCCTGCTTGGGCAGGGGGTTGGACCCCATGGGCTCTGGAGGGCCCTTCCGACCCCAACAATCCTATGGTTCTGAGGTAGCTAATCACAGCCTCTGTACACTTCCCTTCCTCTGCCAGGACAGGGCCCTGGGGAGGTGACATCCCGGGACTGATGCCGCTGCCGGCAGTGCGGTGGGCACGCAGCGGGCATGTGGGCACAGCGGGGGCCCAGGGCTCGCCAGGGCACTCGCTGCTGCTCTGTCCCTTTAGAACCAGCCTGTCCTGGGCGTGACCGGCACTGAGAGGATGGCTTGAGGATGGCTCAAATAAACCACAAGTCTTCATCACTTCCTGAAGTGCTTTGCTGAATCAGGGCCTCCAGGGTGCCAAATCTTGATGGCTGGTAGCATCCCCAAAGCTACTGCATGCTCCAGCCAGCACCCCCCACAGCAGCCTCCCCCTCCCCACCCCCCCAGGGGCACACACACAGGCACAGCACAGGGGGAAATGCAGGACACAGGTAAATACTTAGCAGAAAGCAACCTACAGAAGAGCTTGATTGGCCCATCTTACCAGGAAGCAGAAAGAACAGAGAAAATAATGTTAGTAACAGTCAGAAAAGCACAGTTTGTTATTTCACCAACTCCTCTCTGAGCTGGAAGGTTCCTGCCCCGAAAAGTGCCCCATCTCTGGGGGTGTTCAAGGCCAGGTTGGCTGGGGCCCTGGGCAACCTTGTGTAGCTCCAGGCCTGGAGGTTGGTGTCCCTGCCTGTGGCAGGGGGCTGGAGCTCTGTGATCCCTGGGGTCCCTTCCAACCCAGACCAGTCTGATTCCATGATTCTGCACAGCCACTGGATCAAGGGAAGGCACTTTCCTTCTCCTCACCCATCAAAGGGGAAAACACCCATCCCACCTGCCTCTGGGCATCTCACCCATGTGAAGAGCTCTGCTGTGGGGGCTTGTCCCTGCTGTGGGTGCAGCTCAGAGCAGCCACACGTGGAAGTGATGCTTGCTCTGCTCCACTCCTGTCCCCACATCCTACAGCAAAGTCAGGCCAAGGCACGGTGTCCTCACACAGGCTGGAACAACCACCCTCCAAACACCACCGCAGCCAGAGCCACTCAGCCCTGCAGAACACACCAGGCAGGGACCAGCCCGAACCTCAGCTGTGTCACACCTTTTCTGCTTGCTTTCCCTTTCCTCAGGCACCCTGGGACCCTCTAGCTCTGGGATGCTTTTCACTCTCAGAAGAAGGCTGGAATACTTCATCAGGTTTCCGAAAAACTCATCAGAGCTCCTCAGTTTCTCCTTCTAGACTCTTGAGATTTCTAAGGGGGGGTGAATGGTGCGATACCAATTAATATTTGCTTGTTGGGCATGTGTCAGAGTCCATAAAAACCTGATTAAAGACCACCAGCACATTCTTCTTCCTTCCAAGAAATTACAAAAGGTTTGCCATTGTTTTTTGCATGGATATTTCTTCAAGGCCTCGGAAATCAAAACCATGACGCTCTGTGTTCCTTTCAAACCCATATTTTGTTTGCTTACAGCCAAAAATGATCATATTTGAAAAATATTTTTGGCAACAGCTTTAGTTTTGCTGGAGAAACCGTCTCTTCCAGACAAAACCAAAACTGGTCGCTTGATAAATACTTTTTCCTCTTATAAACCTGAGAATAACACCAGGAAGAAGTAATGAGTGTTACTTGGGTGACTAAAAGCAGCCACGTCCCACCTCGGTACCCCACGTGCTCTAGCTGGGGTGCACCGACCTGGCTCTGCTCACTGCCAGCAATCCATGGCACTGGGGAGACACGTGGGCGCCTTACCTGCGAGCCCTGAGTTGAACACCACGGTGGGAGAGGATGTCCCAGGCAGGGGGGGTGCTGATGGTGGGGGTGGTGGTGGCAGTGGAGCTGCAGGAGCCGTTTCCAAAGCTGGACCTGGGAGAGGAGGCGGTGGCGGTGGCGGTGGTGGCGGAGGCGGTGGTGGAGGCGGCATCGGCACCGACACGGGACCGTTTTGGACTATGACATGAAGGAGAAACAAGGTGTTGCTGTAGAAAATGCTGGAAGTATCACAAGCATCCACAGGAAAAGACACAACATCCTCCTCGTCCCCTGCTATGGGTTTCCACTCCAGCCCCAGCACTTGTTGGACCCTTCCTGAGGGAAGGAAACTACTAGGAGATGCTGGTGATGGTTCCTATCAGCTGTGGGGCTCAGGAACGGATCAGCTGAACATGGGGACAGCCCAGAGAGAGCAAACAGAGCTGTGGGACTCCAGCATCCTTGGCTGCTGCAAGGGGCTGTGGGCTCTTTACGACTGAGGGTGCTTCTATCAGCACGAGGCTGCTGTGCCCATCCCCAGGCACAGGGAACTGCACCTCCAGCTCCTGGCCAGCCCAGCTCCTGGGGACAAAACCCTTCTTACCTGCCTCAGGCGCTGCTGCTGAGGCTGGTAGCGGTGGTGGAGGAGGGGGTAACGGTACCGAAGGTGCAGCTCCGGCAACCGGCGCCACACACGTGCCAGCCGCAGCCTCCGGCCCTGCCGGCACCATCCCAGAAGCCAGAGCAACGGGAAGAATAGAGATGTCCCCATCACCCTTCTTCTGGATCTTGATGGTTCCCTGCTTCTCCAGTTCATGGATCTTTTTCTCCAGCGTTGACTGTCGCTGGATGGCCTCTTCTTTCTCTTTCACCATTTTCCTCAAGGTGTGAACCTGGGTGTTGGCGTCTTTGTAGATCTCCTGAGGGCCCCACACAAACAAGAGACCTGTGGTTGTAGTCACAGGACAGAACACCAGAACCAAAAGAACAGCCCAACCCGGGGAGGTCGCTGTGCCAGGCACTATCTAACAATGAGCTCTGATGCAAACCCTATGTCCTCTTCACTGGTAAGGCAGAATTCCTGTCAGCATTTTCCCCAGGTAGCTACAAAGATGATTAAAGGCCTGGAGCATCTCCCCTGTGAGGAAAGGCTGAGTGAGCTGGGGCTGTTCAGCCTGGAGAGAAGCAGCCTGAGAGGGGATCTGATCAATGGGGATCAATAGCTGAAGGGTGGGACACAGGGGGACATGGGCAGCCTCTGCTCAGTGTCTGTGGGGACAGGACAAGGGGCCATGGGCTCAAGTTGGAGCACAGGGAGTTCCCCCCCAATGTGGGGAAGAACTTCTTCCCAGTGAGGGTGAGGGAGCCCTGGGACAGGCTGCCCAGGGGGTGTGGAGTCTCCTTCTCTGGAGAGATTCCAGCCCCGTCTGGACACCGCCCTGTGTGCCCTGTCCTAGGGACCCTGCTTGGGCAGGGGGTTGGACCCCATGGGCTCTGGGGGTCCCCTCCAGCCCCTGTGATTCTGTGATGCTGTGACTCTGTAGCAGCAAGGCTCTGTATGGTACCAAGTCCTGAGAGAAGTCTCACCAACACCCAGGGGTGCAGAAGTTCTCCTCATCACTTGCTCATGGTGCCTCTCATTTCTTTTGCTAGACTCAAATATGTAGTGTAGGCACACGACCTTGATTTTGAGTTCAACAGATTCTCTGACACTTTGCTGGTGGTCCTACCTATGGGCAGATGTTGGCCATGAAGGGAAGCCCTGACCTAGAGGGGAGACTGTACCTGCAAGCACAGACCCTCAGAAGGAACCCTAGAAGCTCCACACTTTGGGATGACACCCAGGCTGAAGTTAGCACTGTATTCAGTGCTTTTGCTACTGAGTTTGCACACCAAGAAATAATGAGTCTGGATTGTGCACAGGGTGCTGGGTGCCCTTCCCAGCACAGACACAGCACTTGCTCCTGAAGGACTCCAGCTCGGGGTCTGTGTCCAGCTGGGAGGGCACACACTAGCAGTTCTACTTGAAACCTGCCCTAGGTTCAAAACCAGGAAGCTAACAACAGTCAATCAGGAAGGTATCAGACTTCAATCAGGAAGGTGACCCAAGCCACTTGGCCCATTAAAAATGTATTTGCCCCAAACACAAAGCACCCAGGAGACTGCTCCCCACAAGTGTGGCACCCAGCCAGGGCTTCCCCGTCGCACTCACCCGAATCACATCTAGTTCTTTGTTCCTCTGCATAAGCTGCTTTTCCAGTTCCACAATCTTTGCCATGGCTTCGTTCTCCGTGTCTTGGAGTTTCTCTGATAACTGTCATTCAAAGAAACAGATGCTACAAGTGAGCAACAGCAGCTTTGTCAACTGAAATGGCAGCAATACTGAGTGGTACGTGGTAAATCACTGATGCTCCCCCAAGCCCTGAAGTCTTTGGAAAGAGAGAGGGTTCCTGTGTGTGGTTGGGGGACACTACATGCTCCACTGAAGGTCCATGCTATCCCTCAGCAGGTATCCTGGCCAGACCATACCTTGGTGCCTGCTAAGAGAGCCTACTGGGTGATAAAGCCCTTCACATGCAATTGTTTTCAGACCTACTAAGTCTGACCTAAAACCCCAACACCCCACGGAACACCCCAACAGTGCTGCTGCAAAACCAATAGATGCTTAAGTGGTGGAACCTACAGATATCATCTCTCACTGTGAGGCTGATTGGATCTGTAATGAATAAAAGAGGGTTTTTTTTACTGTCTTTTGATCTAATTCAATTTTTTCCAGCCCCACAACCCTGGGATCTGAAAGCCACACTGCTCTTGTTAGATTTTCCACCACCAATCATGCCAACTCAGGGACGGCTGCAGAGGTGGTGAGGTGGCACCAGTTGCTGCCACTGGAGATACAACTTTTGCAATTCCATTATAATTCTATTATAATATATTAATAGATTACTAATATATTACTGTTACTATAATACACACATAATGTATATTAAAGTATGAATATATTATTAATACACAGGACAGAAAATAATGGCCATGCTCCTGGGATGAGTCCAGTTGATGTACTGAGATCAGAAGCAAGCCCTTCAAAGTCTGCCACCACAGTAAACCATCAAGTGTCCAAACATCTAAAAGGAGAAGATCTGTTAAACAAAAAAATGCCATTTCTGCTGCCTGGCTTTTCTCCAGCAGGAGAACACCTCAGAGTGGGAAATCCTGCCCAGCAAGTTGCCTTAGGAATGTATTTATTCTACATGATGGCCATATAGGACTGGTGACAGAATGACCTTCTACGGTGTCTTTTGAAGTACGGAAAACATCTGAAGTTCACAGCAGCCAAGCCATGTTTTCTGGACTAAAGTTCCTGACACCAAGAAGATATGGGACAGTAAAGCTGTGAGCAACCACTGGGTATCTGCACAGCACTGGTTTTCAGTCCCTTACCTCTCTTTAATGCCCAGCCCCACACTACCAAGGCAGTGCCACTCCTCTGTAGGAAGCTGGGGGCTGTGTCAGGAGAGTACATGACACAACAAGACATTTTCTCATCAGGTCAGCAAACAGCTTAGGAACAAACCATGCCTGCTCTTCCCCCTCCGAAATGGGCAGTAGCAAAGCCCGTGTGCAGACTGGGCTCTGAACTTAACCAGAGATAAAGGTGACAAAGCGTGGTACTAACGTGGGAAATGTTTTCTTCCAGTTCTTCAACCCTTTCCAGGGCTGCATTCTTGGTTTCAGCATCCTCCAGTAAAGCCCCCACGTCAAAAACATTGTCCAGGTAGGCTTGAATTTGCACCTGCAGCTTGTCGCTCTCCGTGTGCTTCAGTTTCTGCAAGCCCAAGAAAACAGGGAGCGTCTTACCTTGTGTTACTACCGAGGATATCACTGCTTTCCTCCATGCCTGATACCATGGCAAGCTCTGAATCCACCGCCCAGCCCTTGGACAGGGCACGGCCAGCAAGTGGGCAGCCAGCACTGGCCCTGCTGCTGCCTGCGGTGGCCAGCAGGTAGAGGTGAGGCCATCGCCTGTGTTTGGGCTGGAAGCAGCTATGTGGCCCTGAGCAAATGCTCTGCTTGCTCTATCTCATTTGGCACTGGGCTTGCCATGGTCATTTATTTACCTCTGGAGAGAGTATTGGAGCACACTTTGAAGTGCTCTGCCTGTCCCAAGGGGCTGCAGGGCTTGTGCCACCCAAACAGACCCCTGCTCACCCTGGGACCCCAAACAGACCCCTGTTTGCCACCACTTTGTACTAACACTTCTCACAGACAGCAGAACTACCTCTCTCCTGGTTGCTGCTGAGCTGAAATTAGCAGGGACAAACCAAGGCCTCGTCACCGTGAGCGCCGCTTTTGTGTGTGTGCACAAAGGGCAGGGACAGGGAGAGAAAGAGCCAAACGGGGAAAAATAAAAAGCAGCTTTTCTGAGGGAGAGAGAGAGAATGTTCTCCCAGGCCACCAGAAAATGCCTGGGTCTCAGGAGAATCCTCAGAGGAGGATTTTCTCCCGCAGGACCCCTGGCAGCACCTGAGCCAGGCCCTACATGAGGCCTACAGCCCGTGGCCGGAGGTCGGGGACGTGGCACAGGCCAGGATGGCTGCGGTTCATCCTCCCTTTGTTATAAGGCAAAGTTACAAATTTAGCTCCCGGCCTGTAATTGCAGTTAGCTGCAGCCCAGTTTCCTTCTGCAGGGTGGCTCCAGGCCACAGTCCCCAGCCAGAGGCCATGACAACCCCGCTCCACCCTGCCGAAAGGTCTCAGTGAGGGGGTTTAAGGAGGTTTAGGGCTGGGCTGGGCAGCGGTAGCAGTGGGGAATGTGTCATGGACCTTTCACGGCCTAGCCAGCCGCCCCACGCCGCGGGGCAGAGGAGACCCAGGCCGTACTCACGTCCAGGTACTCGTCCAGGCCGAGCTTGGTAAACTCATACTGCAGGTGGACCCTGAAGTTCATGTCCTCCACCGAGTGGACGACAATGTTGATGAACTGCATGCAAGCCACCTGCAAGGAGAAGAGCTGCACGTCAGAGGAGGCAACGGCACGGCCCCAGCAGCCCCCCCGAACGCCCCAGGGTGGGAGCGGGCTCTCCCGGGGCCCCGCGGGTCAGACGTGGCGAATGACCACATTTCCTTGAGGTTGTTACGAGGGGAAAGTGCAATCCCACAGCTTTTTATTCCAAGCCGGTGCTGGATTTCGGCTTACAGGGTGTTTGTCTGCTGTGATAAAGGCAAACATGGGTTCCAGAAATTAAGTCATGTCTGCAGAGTCCACCTTTACGGCGTGCCGGTGAAGGCTTTCCATGCCAGCTCGCACGGCCAGACACCATACACACACACAAGCCCTTAAGAAAACAATGCTGTTTCTGAGAACGGCCTGTAAAAGTGAGATTAATTTTGCAACTGGAACCCCCAGCTTAGGCAAGGGGACTTTCACAAAAGGTGCTTTGTTGTTTGCAGACAGCGTTATTTCCAAAGCTGTGGTTTGGTAACTGAACAAGGGACCAGATCATATGGGTTGGCAGCATCCATATGCGTCCAAGCCCAGCGAAGGAAAGGAAGAGGCTCTCGAGCGAAGCCAGTTGTGAGCAGAGGGAGGGAAACCTCCTGCAGAGCAGCTGGAATCTGGCCTTCATTTGAGTGTAAGGCACGGCCAAATCCTGCTCTGCACCAGTACCCCCAGCCCTCTTCCTGCATAGTCTGTCAGCCTCTGAGCTGCTTTAAGAGTGGGCTTATCTCATCCTTGCCAGGCTTCTTGAGGGCACAGCCCCATCCTGCCAGTAATACTGTGACTGGGGTAGCACCACCCTCTCAACATCGAAGCAACCTGACTTTACCTCCAGGCTTATCCACATGTCTGGGCCATCTTGAGGGAAGAACGAACTGAAGGGCACTCACTGGGTCACCAGTTCGCTACAGGAAACCAGCCAATTCTCTGTGGTCTGGTCTAAGGCCCAGGGGACAAACAGGTGGGCAGGCATCTGCTGCACAGTGGCCTTTGGCTACGGGTCTGGCCAGGATGCCCCAGGCTGCTCTGTCCAGCTGGAGCTCTCAGCAGCCGCAGAGCTGCCATAAACACTTTCCCAGCCGTACTGCCCAGCTCTGGAGGAACCAGGACCACAGGGACATAATGAAGTTCAGACAAAACCTTTCAGCTACATTTTCCCACGTCGAGCCTGACCAGCTTTAACCACTCCATTTCCAAACTGACTTTAACCCTAGATAACACAGAGTTGAGAGACGGGTAACGGGGATAACCCCAAGGAAAGACCCAGCCAGGAGCTCCTGTGACGCCTCCCCCCCTGCCTCTGAGTCTGTACCCATCTCTTACACAAACAACCTGATCCATGCAGTTGGGCACCTAATTTCAAGTTTCGAGTCCTTGCAGGACCCTTTCCAGTTCCTGCAGCGAACCCTGGTTCCTCCCAGCACTGGTACCAGCCTTCTCAGCTGAACCCTGCTGCCCCATCCTGCCCTGTCGCCCAGAGCCAAACTCCCCCACCTCAAACACGCTGACGTGACACTTGCTTTGGCTCTCTCAGCGTCAGGGCCAAACCCTGGTTTCCTTTCTCAGATCCTTACGTACACAACTAAGGAATCCACCGAGTCAAAGCAAGCTAATCCCAGCAAGTTGCTTTTAAAACGAAGTCAGTCAGTGTCAGCAGCAGGAACCTTCCCTAAAATGCTTTTGCCTTTTTGTTGCTCTTTCCTCCCTGTTGATCCAGGCCATTAACCACGGCCCCTTCCAGCTCCAGCTTCCCAGACAGCCTCACCTCCTCCACTGAGGGCAGCAGGAAAGCCAGGTCCTGCAGGAATAGCTCTCTGTTTATGTTCAGTCATTGCAACTCCTTGAATTACTACAGCTTTAACATTACACCCCGGAGCCTCCAGCACCCATTTTACCCTATGCCACAGAAAGGAGCAATGGCTGCCCTGGGCAGGCCCTGGCACAACCCACAGGCTCTGGCAGCACTGGTATGGCAGCGATGTCATCGGGCAGGCGCCCATGGTGCTCCCCCCTCGCCCCCTGACACAGGCTCATCAGCCAGCGCTCACAGCAGCACACCAAGCTCCTCAGCACCAGACAGTGACAAATCCTTTGCCATGAGCCCTCTCTTCTAGGTGTAGGCTTGTTGTGTAGTCAAGCCTTTAGTTGGGGAAGTGCTCCATAGATCCAGATTTTAGAAGTATTTGGGCAAGCCTGGACAAAATGCTATTTTATTTACCCTTTTTCAAGCAAATTTCACCACTGTCTTCAACCTATGGCCTGAGAGGTCTGGGGAATTTTCTTATAGCCCATCCAGACAGATGCTGAATCCTCACAGTTCACTGGGCAATGTATGGACACACACCCACATCTCTGTGACACCCCTACAATACTCATTTTGTATCTTAAATAAAGATGATGACTCGTTATTTTCTTGAAAACACTGGGAAAATCCTGCAGCTCGCAGCAAGCACCATCCTTCTTCCAGCCTGCACAGCCCTCCCCAGCCTGTGCTACCCTCCCACTCCCCAAGTATGATTACTGCTCCCTTGAGAAGGGGAAAAACAACCAAGTCAGGTGTTGAGGACTGACAGATCTTTCTGTGGACCTACAGACTAAACCATATGTACGTCTGAGAATACTTAATGTATACTGTGACCACCAGCATGTCCTTACTGGGACTGCAGCACCAGGGAACAAAACCAGCTGTAACACGTTACTCAGTTACTGAGAGCAGCCTGCTAACAGGAGTAAACACCAGGAATTGCTGTAAGGTACAGTGGGAATTGCTGTTTTGAACTTTTTAACACAAGAAAGAGGCCTCCCTGTGTCTCACACACCTCCTCCTTCCTGGTCTGCTGCTCACTCATGGGTGAGAGCCTGGCCTAGCCATGGGGCCTGCGTGCAGGGGTGCTTTCACACTTCCTTCCTGGCAGAAGGGGATCTTTAACACAAAGCCTGGCACTCCAACAGCATAAAGTGTCAGGGATGCTCAGCAGAGGCCTCAAAGAGGCGGGAAGCCCTCCTGCTCTGCTCTCGCCTCAGATCCCAGGCACGGGGCACAAGCAGCGCAAGGTGACTGTGCCCACCATGTCACCACCCCCTCCACCTGGTAACGAAATACAGGACTTGGAGTTCTCCTTCTGACTTGGGTTGCTGACTTCTGACACGAGCACTCACTGGCTGCAGAGGGTAGAGAAATGGGTGCAGAAGCATTTGTGGCATGGGACACGGAACCAGGCCGCGCACCCTTCTGTCCCCTTCACGCGCTGCCAACGTGCAAGCCGGGCCTGGGGTTGTGGGTGCCAGCCAGAGCTTCCTCTGTCCCCTTCTCTCTTGTGCCCCAGGGGAAGTGGGTTTTGGGTGAACAAACATGCATATGCACACTGAGGAACCAAAAGTGGCGCAGACTACTGCTATATTTACCAGCAGCATGGGACAGACAGCAGCTGAGAGTGTCTCTCCCACACTTCCCTGTCTGTGACTCGGAGGGTGCTGGCACGGGGACAGAATACACATCTGAGAGTGCAGAAGCTGCTGCTGTGCCACAGCCCAAGCAGCACACAGAGCCACTTACCTTCCCTATGGTACAAGGCCTTTCTTGAAGGGAACAGAACTGAATGGAAGCTAAAAATGAAACGCACATCATGTAGTTTGGGAGGTAACAAAAACACCTTGTGGGGATATTAGGCCAAGGACCAGAAGTGGATAGACCTCTGCCTACAGACAGCACCCAAACCAGAGTTTGCTGATGATAAGAACAGCACTCACCATGAAGTCTATATTGTTGTCTTCATTTCTGAAGTGCTCCATCAGCTTCTCGAAGCGCTGTTTCTCTCCACACACCTACAAAAGAACCACCACATGGCTGGTAAGCTGCAGCTTGCAAGAGAGAGCATTAGACACACTTAAAGCACAGCTTATCCGCCTGCTCAGAGCCTCCAGCCAGGCTATGTTAAAAATCATAGAATCCCAGACTGGTCTGGGTTGGGAGGGACCCCAAGGGAGCTACACAAGGTTGCCCAGGGCTCCAGCCAACCTGGCCTTGAACACCCCCAGGAACGGGGCACCCACCCCCTCTCTGGGCAGCCCCTTCCAGCCCCTCACCACTCTCTCTGCACAGAACTTCCCCCCAATCTCTCCTCTCCCCCTTCCCTCCTCCAGCTTCACTCCATCCCCCTTGTCCTGCCAGTCTCTGCCCTTTAACAAGCCCATTCCCCTCCTGTTCCTGGGGTCCCTTCAGGGACAGGAAGGCTGCAGTGAGGTCCCCCAGCAGCCTTCAAAAATAAAATTCTTCAGGACAAATACAGCTGAATAATCCTGTGAGCAGGTGAACTGCAGCTCTAAGGGGTCATGTACAATTAGAACACAGGTCTTTGTACCTCTTTCCCCCCTACAAATGTAATGACACCCATGGGTGGCACAAACAGGCTTGCATCAGGCCAGGGCACAGGAAGGCTTGGCCTCGCTCACAGAGCAGGACTGGCTTCCCACTGCAGCATCATGTAATTAGGATGAAGACCAAATTACAGGGAGAGGGGGAAAAAAAAGCACATTAGCACCAGCTAAAGGAGGAGTGAAATACATTGGGTAACTCTCAGCTGGTCAGAATTGCAGAGCTGTAACACAGGGGTGTTGGCAGGAGACAGATACACTCAACTTGAGGGAGAAACAAGATCTAAGATGAAACAGGACAGTGTTTAAATCCTGTCACTTCCAGTACCTTCTCTGGCTCAGTCCTACTTTTCTCAGCACACAAATGATCTAGAGTAATCCACACCAAAATCATAAACTATTACATCAATTGGAAAGGGAAGGGAGCAGAGGTGAGCCCCAGGAGATGCACCCACTTTCCCAGCCTCCTTACTGCATCTCCTCCCTCTGTGCTGCATCTTTTGGGGTGGTTTTTTCCTACTTCTGAACAAAGAGACTATACTGACCACCTAAGCTGCAGGGGAGGGAGCTGGTGCATGGGAGCTGCCCTGAGCCCAGACATCCCATAGAGCCCAGCACCTTTAGAGGGGATGAGGCTCCACATTAAAGGCTGAGTGAGCTGGGGCTGTTCAGCCTGGAGAGAAGCAGCCTGAGAGGGGATCTGATCAATGGGGATCAAGAGCTGAAGGGTGGGACACAGGGGACATGGGCAGCCTCTGCTCAGGGTCTGTGGGGACAGGACAAGGGGCCATGGGCTCAAGTTGGAGCACAGGGAGTTCCCCCCAATGTGGGGAAGAACTTCTTGCCAGTGAGGGTGAGGGAGCCCTGGGACAGGCTGCCCAGGGGGTGTGGAGTCTCCTTCTCTGGAGAGATTCCAGCCCCGTCTGGACACTGCCCTGTGTGCCCTGTCCTAGGGACCCTGCTTGGGCAGGGGGTTGGACCCCATGGGCTCTGGGGGTCCCTTCCAACCCCTGTGACTCTGTGATCTTCATTTTTTCCCAATATCCTTGCTGTCTTTGGTTGCCTTTCCGCAGCATCGGACAGAGATCCAGCCACATGAGCAGGAGCACCACGAGGGTTGTCCGAGCTGATCTTTGCTCTTGGGAGGTCTGGATGTGAACTGTATGGCCTGAGAGCCTTGCCAGGTGGATACAGATCTAAGCATCACTGTATTTTTCATAGCAGATCCTTTTGCTTCCTCCTAGGATCCTGTTGTACCTTCATAATGGATCTGGGACGGGTTTGCTTCGTTAGCACCCAGAGCCTTTCCAGAGACAGGACCCTTCGTGGGTGGTTTTCCATAAAGCCTCATTGTTCTTCTAGAATGACGTGGGCTTAATGCGACCTAAAAAGTCTCTTTTTGCAGCCTGAGTCGACACAGAGGGTTTTTATAGCTGTGGTGGCCCGTTTCATCTTGCTTCTTACGCAGAGTAACGCTAATAAAAGAAAGATCAGCCTTTCTTAGCCCCAGCCCTGCTTCCAAATGACAGACCTTCGAAATGTATTCAAATATAAATGGCAACATATGGTTTAATGTGGTGGGATTTGATTTCAGCGTTCCTCTTGGATTCCAGCCAATCTTCAGGCTGTAGGCTTCATCTCCAGTTTCGCTCTCTTTAATCTTCCAGGATAAATTATATCATTTCATGAAAGGCAGCTCGCTGTCTCTGGAAACACACATGTTCCCAGCACTGCATCTGATGGTAGCATGAAACACCCACCAGCCAACACCGAAAGCTGCAGGTTGTTGTTGCTTTTCCTCTTGCTATCAGCTGCTGCAACCCAGCCAGCCAGGGCTGCTCATGTCCCGGCATCGGCTGTATCATTTCGGGTTACCCCCTAATTTTGTTAGCTGTGCCATAAAAGGCTTGTGGCTGTTTATGTCAGCTTTCCTCAGCCATGTGGAACGGTTTACATTAGGCTTCCCAGAAAGCAGGCCCCTGGCTCTGAGTGCTGAGCGATTGTGTGCACCATTGTTGTGCTTGTTTCCACACCCCGTGACTGTATTTCAGTCGGCTCCGTTCTTTCTGGAGTGGGCACAAGAGGGACACGATTGTTTAGGGCTCAGGGTTGGAGATGAACCATCTTTTTTTCCTTTGTTACGTTGCCTCTTAACTGTTTTGTGGGGAGGGGACGGGACAGAGAGTGCTGGGGGAGTCTGCAGCTGGTTCAACTGAAATACCATCCCCTTCCAAGGCCAGGTTGGCTGGGACCCTGGGCAACCTCGTGTAGCTCCAGGCCTGGAGGTTGGTGTCCCTGCCTGTGGCAAGGGGTTGGAGCTCTGTGACCCCTGGGGTCCCTCCCAACCCAGACCAGTCTATGAGTCTATGATTCACTGCAGTGGGAACCAAATGGCTTGGGATAGGAAGGTAGGGATGAGTGTATCTCTGCAGCCGGCGGGGCGAGTGAAGGAGAGGGTTCCTCGGGTTTGCTTTGAGCAGGAGCTGGATCAGACCCAGCAAACGCCTCCAAAATCATATTACACTGGTGGGCAGCTGCTGCCTTTGATCCTTCCAGTGCCAGGAGGTTCCTGAAACTCAGCCAGATCCTGGTTTTCTCTTTGGCTCTTCCTGACAGAGGTCAGTCTCTTGGCAGCATCTCTTTCTCCTGAAGGGCGAGTTGCTCCTGCACGGAAGCGGGTGCCTCCCGGGAGGGCTGTTCCCCATGGCAGAGCTGTGTGCCTCAGCCTGCACCTTGCCAGCAGTGCTTCTGGGGGGGCCTCAGTAAGACCTGGGTTTCTTCACACTGAAATGATGCCTGGTCCTGCATGTGGAGAGCGAGGGAGCCCGACGGGATGCTGGTGGGAGCTGGAGCTGTCTTCTGCTGCAGAGATGCTCCACTCCCCAACAGTGTTCTCATCCTGCCTCTGGCTTTTAAATGCATGCTGTGAAAGCAGGATAGCCATGCCAGAACACACACCACCATCTCCCTGTCTTCCCAAGGCTGCTCCTGGCCATTTCGGGTCTGCCTTTGGCTGTTGAGTGGCTTTGCAGAGCTCGAGGCTTTTCACCAGTGCTATCAGCTCTTGACCCACCCTCAGAGAGCCCAGCGCAAGGAGGCTGGGCCAGGGGCTCACTCTCTTGGCCTCGACTGTTTTCGGACCTGCTCTGACCACCAGCACTGTGTGCACCACGTTTGGGCTTTGATCTCCCAGCAAGGCCATTCCTGATGCTGTAGGGAGGCTTTACCAGGATTCCTCCTGAAGAAAAGCCCGAGCTTTGTGTGCAGATTCACAGCCCGTGGGGCAATGGCAGTGCTTGTCCAAACCCACCCATCCATTCCACATCCTGGGGACCCCAGCTCTGCCTGCTTCACCCCTCACACAGGCAATGCCAAGGAGACTTGCTGCATCCAAGAGTGGGTCTGTCTTGGCCCTGGTTACTCCATCTTAGACTTTAATTTGTGTTTCATGGGCCTGGAGGAGCAGCCCCTGTGAAGGCACTGAACACTTCAAACCCACTTCATGGCACAGGCTGGAGAAAGTGCTGGGTCCTTGGGGTTTAAGCTCATGATAATTTGCTTGACCAACAAGTGCAGTCTGTCCTTCATGAGGGCACATGCTCTGTTGTTTAAGTGTGTTTATTCTGCTTTGTGAGTCTTTAAAGTTCAGCTGGAAACACTTAAATCCAACTCCAGTAAGTGCCTGTGTGTGCCTGCAGCGCCTCGGCTCCCCGAGGCTGTGTGCAGGGGGGCTGCACAGAGCCCCTTAGCTGCAACCTGTGGGATTGTGGCTGTGGATATTGATGGTAACAGTATCAAATAACTCACTGTCACCACCAGCCCTGTCCTCTCACAGGGACCCAGTGACACAATTCCCACTGACGCCAGGTGCCAGTGTCTGAATGATGACCCGGCTGTGCGGTTCTGCTCTGGAGTGACCAATGTGTGTCACAGGTGTGTCACACCGGTCTGAGCAGACAGCAGGAAGGTGGGAGACTGCCCAGCAGGGCATTGCTCACAGGGCTTTGCAGGTCACAGAACAATCTCAGAGTTCCCCAAGGACACCGAGCACCACTGAGCATTTCACTGGAGAACAGAGCTCGGAACTGAACCTCACTGCAACACAGCCTGCCCCACGAGCAGATGGCACTGAACACAGGCAGCACTTCAGGCTCTGGAACTACGAAGGGCTACGAAGATGATTAAGTGCCTGGAGCATCTCCCCTATGAGGAAAGGCTGAGTGAGCTGGGGCTCTTCAGCCTTGAGAAGAAAAGACTAAGGGGGGACCTAATTAAAGTTTATAATTATCTGAAGCAGGGGATGCAGGGGGAATCAGCCAGCCCCTTTTCAGTGTCTGTGGAGACAGGACAAGGGGCAATGGCTGCAAGTTGGAGCACAGGGAGTTCCGCACCAACATGTGGAAAAACTTCTTCCCAGTGAGGGTGAGGGAGCCCTGGGACAGGCTGCCCAGGGAGGTGGTGGAGTCTCCTTCACTGGAGAGATTCCAGCCCCGTCTGGACGCCTATCTGAGTGATATGTCCTAGGGAGCTGCTTTGGCAGGGGGGTTGGACCCGATGATCTCTTGAGGTCCCTTCTAACCCCTACAATTCTATGATTCTGTGATTCTATGATTCTATGAACTGCAGCTCGTTGGCCAGCGCTGCAGAACACACACATGGAGACCCGGCTGCCAGACTGTGAGCTCCTCCCCAGCTGGAGCACCCGTGTCCCACCCAGGACCAGGAGCTGCCCACCGCAACCGCCTGGATGTGCCTGCCGGTCTCTCGGCTGAGGGACAGAGTGAGGGCTCCTGTGTTCTCAGGAGAGGCATCAGTAAGGTGCCCTCGCTCCAGCAAGCAGGTAACGTCTGCTGATCCCAAACTCCATCCAGACACTGACATCATTCTGGCTGCATTTACTCTTGGCGTGGTCTGACACGGCCAGGGCAGCGAGCAGGGACCTCCAGGCAGGGACAACGATTCTCCAAGGACCAACTCTGAATCACTGAAACCTCAGCAAAAGGTTTTGAGACACAAGGAGTTTTCTGTCAGTGTAGATGTTCACAGACTCACAGAATCATAGGGGCTGGAAGGCACCTCAAGAGCTCATTGACTCCAGCCCCCTGGCAGAGCAGGGTCCTTGGGACAGATGAGCATCGTGTTGCCCCATGGTGGGTTTATGCTGCTCCCCTCTCCTTGCACAACCCTTCCTGTTCTGTAAGAGCAACAAGCAGTAGCACAACTGCACAGCAACTACACCACGCACACGATGGCAGCCCATGCTGACCTGGTGTTACAAACAGCCTGATGGATACACAACCCAAAACTTCACGGGACCCGTTGTGACCCTCTCCCCCTGCCTGCGCCCCTTTGTCCAGCAGCACAATGCTGCCTTTCTCTCCCCCACAACTGCCCACTGTGACCAGCAGATCCCACCGCCGGCTGCAGGGCTCCAAGGAGCACTTTGTGCTGATCCTGCTGACATTTTTGCAGTTTGCTGGAGAACAAGGCATCAGTTTTCCCCTGAGTTACTGGTTAAGTAAACAGCTAATTGATACTAACGAGGCTAAAATACCTTCCACTTCCCCACCAGTGGGGTCAAGGCATTCTCAGACTCACAGAATCACAGAGCCACCAGGTTGGAAAAGACCTGTGAGACCATCGAGTCCAACCGTCCCTGTCCTGTGCTGACCCAGATCCCTGAGCCCCTCATCTCCCCTCTGTTAAACACCCCCAGGGCTGGGGACTCAGCCCAAGAGTGTGACCCAGAGCCATCCTCCAGTGGCACGTCCCGACCCGGGCTGGTAGCGCTGCCCAGAACCATGTTCAAATGAAGCTGTTTTCACAGCCGATTCTCAGGGAGATTCAGATCAGCTGTGGTTTTCCAGCTCAGCCAGACCCTGAGAACCAAACCCCATCCTCATTTGCATCCAAGCAAAGCTCAAAGCCTCCTGAAATATTTGATGTTCACCCTGATGCAAATGAGAGCAGGATTTGGTCCGAAATATCCTGTTTTCCCTACTGGCTTTATTACAGGGTGAGTGTTAGGCAGGAGTTGGGGTTTCTTTTGAAGTTCTGTTATGGCAAGGAGATAAGAGTGGCAGAGATCCAGTCTGACGGGTCTAATCTATCCTGGGTATGCAGACAGGGTCTGAGGAAGGAACCCCAGAGAAGCTGTGGCAGCCCTGCAATGGAGAGTTCCAGAAGCCACGCAGCTATTAGTGAGCTTACAGCGAGTTACACTGCAAGTATCCTGCTAGGAATCTAACCCTGGGTGCTTTACACAGCAGCAACTTGCATATAACTAATGCTGAATGAGGTGGAAATGAGGAAACTTGAAACCATTCTGGAGAACTTGTGTGGGAGGAAGCTGGAAAACAACAGCATGGAGCAAGAGCTGGGCAGCCTGAAGGGAAGAGCAGCTCCCTGCAGCCCTGCGAAAGGTGAAATCCCTCCTGGCTTCACCTCCAGCACCCGACAGCTCCTGCTGCACCAACTGACCTGATCAACCACAAACTGGAACGGGATAAATAAATAAGGACAGACAAACTGGACGGGCTACACAGTGATTCTGGGATGCCAGTGGGAGGAGAGAGAGGTGATGGAGCCCTTGGGAGAAAGAGAAGGAGCGAAACCTTGGGTCAGGGAGGTGAGAAAGCAGGCAGGACCTCACAGAGCCATCCCTCCAACATGTAAAGAGCCTCTTTAAGGCCCTTACAGACCGTCCCCACCAGCAGCGTGGCGTTTCAGCTGCCATCAGCCCCCGGTCTGTCGCTGAGCCCTCACACTGTCCTCCTTAGCAGCTCATCTTTCTTCTAGGACAGAGCAGTTACAGGCCAGAAGAATTGAAGGCTGGAGTAATGACAGTGTACTTTGCACGCTTCCAGTGCTTCTCCTACTTAAAGCACTCCTCTGGCAGCACCCAGCTGCTCTTCCCAACACTCTCACCTGCCTTTGCTTCCCTGACTCCATCACTTCACCCAACAAAGACCCAGACGCCACCAGCTCACCCAAGGCTACAGATGAATGAAGGAAAGAACCAGACCACATCTTCCAGCTGGGTGCCACGGAGCTTCCCCCTACAGCTGGAAGCAGAATGTCCTATTCCTGCACCCCAACCATCCCTTCCACAGGTGTGACCCCAAAGCCAGGCTTTCTTGGCGGTTACATGGGACAGCCCAGCCATTCCCACCACACACATCCCACAGCTCATGGTTAGGACACTTTACTGGGCACTGGTGAGGCTGCACCTCCAGTGCTGGGTCAAGTTCTTCCCTGGCAGAGTTGTGGGGCTGTGGCACAGGCTGCCCAGGGAGGGGGCTGAGTCCCCAGCCCTGGGGGTGTTTAACAGAGGGGAGATGAGGTGCTCAGGGATCTGGGTCATCACAGAACAGGGACGGTTGGACTGGATGGTCTTAAAGGTCTTGCAGAGCTGAGGTTTCTACAACAGGCCCACGCTGCAGATCACTTCAAACCTTCTGCTCCAGCTCCATATAATGATGAGCTCCCCAGAGGTGCAGTTATCTGTCTGGGACAGATAACTTAGAGCAGATCTAAGGTAGAGACTGGTATCTCCCCACCAGAACCAGCTCCCCAGACACAAACAGTAAGACAGTTAATGACCACTGATGCTCTGCACTGACCCACTTACAGCAACGGCAGCACTAAGGGGAAACTCAAGGATGGGTCCCAACTGGACTCACCAAGTCTGAGAATCCTTGAGCTGGAAAGCCTAGATTCGTTTTTCCTTTGATAATAAACTCAGACATACATCCAAGATTCAAAATGAGCTACAGCAGCAGCTTTCTAGGACTCAATTCCCCCTGTGTGCTCCTGAACCTTCATGCAATGTGCTGAAATCCCAGTACCTCTGAACATATGCACCTCTGGAAACCCCATATTGATGTCAGCAATCAGTGTCCCATCACAGAGATCTGATTTTATAACTTCTTCACAAATAAAACTCCTACTGATAGCAAAAGCAGGAGCTTTGTGTGTGAGGGCTGGTGTAAATGGCTCTAAAAACAGAGGTTTCTATAAATCATTTAAAACACAGAGGATTTTATACACTATTCCCAGTTGTTTTGGAGATAGAACTGAAGGAACACTCTTGAGATCTAAGTTCCCACTTGAGGGATGCAGCTTGACTGGCCAAAAGGGGAAGGGAGTGATTCCCAGCCTGGGTGTATCTCATTGGGATCGTGGCTCCTTTACCCAAACCCAAACCAAACGATGGCATCACCACCACCGTCTGCAGCTCCAAGTGACTCGGGGAAAACCCTTACTCCAGGCAATGCAAAGCTCCAGCCAACTGTAGGAGAGCTGCTGACACACAGCCCACACCCTAAGGAAGCAGAGTAACATACCTCCTTGAAGTTATCAAACGCAGACAGAATGATTTCGTGTCCCCCTCTGACGAGGCAAACAGCTGCTAGAAGCTCTAAGACAAGGGCCTTTGTCCTGCAAAGGGAAGACAGGGGGACAATCAGCACCCACTTTCCTCAGGGATGTGAAGACACCTGGAGATGGAGTTTGCATCCTGGGAATTTTTAACCTCTTGGAATGAATAAGCCTGCAAGATGCAGAATGCTGAGCATCCCCTGATCCTGGGCACTTTGGCTCCCCCAGGATCATGCACTTCCCCCTCCCCATTTCAATGCTTCTCAAAACATGCAAAAACTTGAAATCACACATGATACTTGTGGAAACTCAAGCAAATCCAGGGCAGCTGCACGACTCTGGTAAAGGCAGAGCACATCAGCCTTCCACAGCTGCTACTCCTGGAGAGCTCACCCACCCAAACCCAGAGAAGGGGCAGTTTTCCACACGCCAGGACCACCACACAGCAGCCAACCATCAGTCTTCACCCAACGCAGCCCCGTTCACAAACCAGCCCCTAATTCAAATCTGCATTTGTCCTGATACAAATCTGAATTATTTTCTATGATAGTTTGTGCTATCCATAGCCAAAATTAACAGAAAGAAGAGGACAAGTGGTTCTCTGCAGTAAACACAGGATGCCCTGGGATGTCTTTCCCCTCCTGAATCAGGACTCTGGGCAGCTGATTGGCAGCAGTGCTAACAACAGGCATATTAAAGAGAGAAGACAAGAGACTACCAAAAGAAAAGCATGCAGGAGACTCAGTGTAACTCTCAGAGGAATAATCCCCAACACTTTCTCACAGGGTTCACACAAGGCAAAAGCACCCACTGGACTTTATGGCCAGATGAGCTCTGAGCAGATAGTAAAACCATGCAGACACAGAGGAAATTAGTCTCATGCTAAAGCACTGACTCAAACCAGATGTTACAGAAAAAGAAATACCTTTTGGCTTTCAAAGTGTCAAGGTTATCTTTGGAAACCAGATAAAATGTTCACTTTCCTAGGAAATTTTAAATGGATCATTTGCAATTCTTACTTATTGATGGGTTTTTCCTGCCATGAGAAGAAAATCTGAGCTCTGAGCAAGGAGCTCTCACTAGGGAGCTTTGGTACTGTCCCTTCCAGGGTGGGCTCTGAGCTGTGTGTGGGGAGAGGGGAGAGCCCTGACGGATGCCCGGGTCTCCCACCATGGCTGAGGCACTCAGCTGGGCTCTCACAGGGAGAGGGCAGCTACAGCTGTGTCAGGGGTGTCCGTCTGGGCACAAGCAGAGGGGATGGGGTTCCTACAGTCACATCCTCCACCCAGCCAGCCCACCCTGTGGCACTTCACCCCGCAGCGTGTGGGTCTGGGGATGGGTTCAGCTCCACAGCGTCTCCCGGAGCTGCCGCTTCCCTTCTCACATCTCAGCCAACCCTCAGCACTCAAACCTGAGATGGGGCTAAACCCAAAGAAAAGGGGTTCTGAACAGCACTAACATCAAGTTTCACCTCAGATTGTTTTAGCCACACTGGAAAGTGAAATGGAATCTAGGAATACAGATAACCCATTTCTTCCCAAAATGAAAACTTGGGCTGTTAATCACCTGATTTCCAGCATGGGACCGCAAAACCAGTAAAACCAGTAAGCTTCCCAGATCCTTCCCATTTATCCAGTGGCAAGGCTTGCTGCCTTAGGGCTACATCAAAGGAAGGAGGGAAGGACGGGCCCACTTCCATCAGGACAAGGTTTCAAGCAGTGCTCTGTGTGGCAAGCGGGCAGCCTCAGCAAAGGCTCGTGTACACACGTGCACAGTGCTGTTCAGCTCTGTCTCACCCCTGGGTTTACCTTCCCCTGTGAACACCAGTAAGGCAGGTCTGGTTTCACTAGACATGCAAGAGCTCTGCAGCTCCTGGCTTTGCTGGAAGCAGCTGCTGGGGTCATGGAGCAGAGGGGACACAGCGCTCCCGCTGCCCCCTCACTGCAGAAGGAGAATTAACCCCCACTGAAAGAACTTCCAGCCTAAGGGCCCTTTAGGCAAAATGCTGTCAAGACTTTCCTAGTCTTCAGGAAAATCCCAGGCTAAGCTGCTCACTAGCAGCAGGATTGCCTCTGCACCACAACAGGGCTGGAGTGCTTAAGCACTACAGAGTCAACTGCTTCTGAACCCAACAGCACCGGGTGGCAATTGCTCATCTATTTCCACCCATACACAGATTCAACCTGATTTCTGCTATAGGTTTGTGCAGAAGCACACCCCTGACATCCCCTTTTCTGAGTGCTCTTTACTTACCTACTTCTTAACTCTCATAAAAGTGAGTGCAGCCTACCTGGGGTTCTTGTTGTTCAGGCTCAGTGCAATCTCATTGACGGCGTGGGGATGCGACATGACCATATTGAACCCGTACTGGAAAGAGAAGGGAAAACATCCTGTCAGCTCTGACACTGAAATCATTTTTAAAATCCAACAAATCCCACCCCTCTGACCAGTTCTGGTGTTTCATGATGCTCTAACTCAAACAAACTCTTGAGTTCACCAAGTCAGCTCCAACATTTCCACCCCCCACCCTGCCCAACAGCTGCTCTGCCACTAACAGTGCCCAAAGTCCTTGGTTTGCCCATGTCAGCCCACAAACAGGGCTCCAAGAGCTGCTCCTACACCACTGCCAAGCCCCCTGCTTGTCATTTCCTCCCTCCAACCCCTTTTCATCCCAACAGCCCAGCGTGTCATGTACTCTTTAGAGAGGACTTGGTAATTCACAGACTGACCAGGCTGGAAAAGCCCTTTAAGCTCCTGGAGTCCAACCGTCCCTGTCCTGTGCTGACCCAGCTCCCTGAGCACCTCATCTCCCCTCTGTTAAACACCCCCAGGGCTGGGGACTCAGCCCCCTCCCTGGGCAGCCTGTGCCACAGCCCCACAACTCTGCCAGGGAAGAACTTTGCCCTCCCAGCTGAGCTGACCCTGCCCTGGGGCAGCTTGAGCCCATTGCCCCTTGTCCCATCTCCTGGCCCCTGGCTGCAGAGACCATCGCCCACCTCTCTGCACCCTCCTGGCAGGGCAGGGGAGGTGGGGAGAAGGGCTCCCCTCAGCCTCCTCTTCTTCAGGCTCAACACCCCCAGCTCCCTCAGCTGCTCCTCAGAGGATTTGCCCTCCAGACCCTTCCCCAGCCTGGTTGCCCTTCTCTGCACTCGCTCCAGGACCTCCCTGTCCTTCTGATGCTGAGGAGCCCAGAACTGGACCCAGCACCTAACATTTAGCTGCTGGTGTTTTAGCCAAAGGTCCCCAGTCTCTGAAGCTGCCTGGGCATGCAGCGACCCCAGCATCCCATCAAGAAGAAGAGAAGCCCCATGAAATCAGGTCAGCTTCACTCTAGCTGGTGCTTTGACTCGTTGTTATTGCAACTGCCTCACCATAAACGTGTTTAAATTAGATATTAGGGGAAAGTTCTTTGCACAGGGAGTGGTGAGGGGCTGGAACAGGCTGCCCAGAGAGGGGGTGGGTGCCCCATCCCTGGGGGTGTTCAGGGCCAGGTTGGCTGGGGCCCTGGGCAGCCTTGTGTAGCTCCAGGCCTGGAGGTTGGTGTCCCTGCCTGTGGCAGGGGGTTGGAGCTCTGTGACCCTTGGGGTCCCTCCCAACCCAGACCAGTCTGGGATTCTATGATTCCATCACTGGGGGTGCACAGGAACTGGGTTATGTTATCTCACAGCTACACTGCCTGAGTAAGAACTTAAACCTTCCATCAGTTTTACCTGCACAATCCACCTTTCCCTCCCCCTCCCACAGTTACATGGCCCAGAAGAAGAAGGAGGGAACTACCTGGTAATTCATTATGGCCCGTAAACACATGATGCAGACGTGGACATCATCTTTTTTACTCACTAATCTGGAATTTTTTAGTGTCCTTCTGCTTGGCAAGGTGTTATACCTGCAAAGAAAACCAGCTCTCATCAATCCAAAGGGTAGTTTTAGATGGCAAGAAGAAAGGGCTGGAAATACTCCTCCCAGGGTGAAAACACAGGTATGTCAGTCCTACAGAATGTACAGAGAACACACACACAACTGAAGCAGAAGGGGGGAGCCTGGGGCTGCTGACACCAGCAGCCACCCCAAGCCAGGCACCTCCACCTCTTGTGGCATGTGATAGGGAAAGACCCATCTACCTGCTAATTAATTAATTTAATTGCAACCCCTAACTGGTAAATCAACCTTGAATTCAATTAAATAAGTACATGGAATAAACACAAGGGGAATCCTTGAAATCTGTTGTTTCTTTAAGTGGAAACCAAGGCTGAGCTCTTCACCAATGACCTGCCAGAGGAGCAAACACACTTCCCCAGCTGGGCACAGGGTGCTGGGGCCAGGGAGATGGGCTGCCACACATCACCCATGGGTGCTCTTGCATGAACAAGCAACAAGAGGCTCCTGGTTGGTCAAGAAACCGTTTGGACAGTGATGCACCAACTGCTCCAACCAGGTCACCGTGTCTGTGGTGCTGCCCAGAGCCCCAGGACCAGCATGTCACACAGGACAAGCCCCATCCGAACCCTGAGGCCCCCCCAGTTCTGCCAGGACATGGCAGCAAAGCTGAGGGATGGTGTTTGGAGATGGAAAGCCACAGTCTTTATCCTGCTCCCAGCTTGCAGAGTGAAAACAACCCACAGAGAAGAGCCAGGGAGGATCTCAGTTAGCCACAGCACGGCAGGTCCCAGATTTGCTCCTGATTCATGCCCACAGAGGTGGGAGCAGAGACCAGAAGGGCATGGGGTCACCAGCTCAGGGGCTGCCCAAACCCCCTGGCAGGCACAGCAATCCTTTCACATTTCCAAGCCTGGAATTTGGGCCTGGAAATAGAAGAAGAACGAACCACCATCTGCTGGTGGGAAGGCAGGAGGAGAAGTAACCCGATGCACGGGCAGCGATGTGCAACCTCTGGCACCAAAACCAGCTCCAGTGGCAAAGCTCTGGGAGGGCAGCATCCTCAGCTCCCAGCACAGCCCTGACTGGGAGCACAACGTGTCAGCACTGGGACCCAGCAGTGACCCAGAGCACCACAAAACATGAGGCAGGGTGGGAAGGTGAGCAGGAGAATGGGAGAGCTTCCAGGGGATGCCAGACACAAGCTCTGCCATCTGAGAACCATCCCAGTGCTCCAAGAAATGATGGGTGGGCACAGAGTGAGTCAATGAGGAACAATCCATCGTTATTTCCCATTAATGTGGGAACTCTGAGGCATCATGTGTAACCATCAGGTGGCAGGATCGAAGCAAACCTGGTGGGTGTTGAGGCACTGCTCCACATGACACTCCAGAGAGCAGCAGCTCTTCTGCTCTGAGAGCACTTACACCAACCCACAGAGGGAAAAATCCACCCAGAACAATCAAACAGGAGATGCAACCCTGAGATCAGCATGCTCAGCTCCACAGGCAGCATCACCTGCCTTGCTCACAGGGTGAGGTGCTCTAAGCACCCCCTGCACCCAGCGCCTGCCCCTGGGCAGCACCAGAGAGGGTGGGAGGTACAGCTTCAGCACTGCCACCCTTCCCTGCTTCCCTCTTGCTTTCCTTTGCATCTGCCAGGGCATTTTTAGGGGGGGGGGGTTGCCTTCTTTATTCCCAAGTTCCCCAGCTTCAGTGATTACTTCCCCTTGCTCTCATTCTCCAGCACTGACATGAAAGAAATCCCCAAATTCAAAGCAGAATTCAGTCAAACTGCTTTTATCCCCCCTCTCCTGTATGAATGAATCAGAAACCAGCTCAGGGCACTCCAGACAGATTTTGGGTTTGTGGGAAACATGACCTAGTTTTGCCTGAGAACAGCTAGTGGTTAAAGCACAGGAGCCAGGATGAGGGGAACAGCCCCAAAGAGGGGTGCAGGATGTGCCTCAGAGGAAGGACCAGGACTGGACTGGGTGCTGTGGGGCTGTCCCCATGCCACCACGAGCATGTTGGATGGGTGCTGCTCTGTACTGTGCTCTGTGATGCTGTCTGGGTGCTCCTAGTGCAAAGCAGGACAGGCAGGGAGCTCCATCCAGGGCTGTCCAGCTGTCCATCTGTCCAGCCTGCATCCCCACAACCAGACTGACTGCCCAACACACCCCCAGCATTTGCAGACTCATCTGTCTTCCCCATCTCCCTTCCTGAGAGGAAAGAGGGGCACTGCGACCTTTAACTGGGAGCCCTCTGCTGGGTCTGAACTGGGAAGGGTGGAAGTGCTGCCAGGGTGGCTGGAGAATGTGAAAAACATGAAAAATACTGCAACAAAAAGCTTTAAATGTCATTTCTGGTCATGCAGAGATGGTCCCTACAATGGCTTAGCTCAGTGTTAAGCTACTAAAGGCTGCATATATTATTTCCCTTTACATTTTAAAGCAGCAGATTAATTAGATCTTAATCAGGCCACTGAGAAAACAAAATCTTCCTCAGTGCCTGGTGTACTGACTCCTTGCATTTCAGACTGCCTTAACCCCCCTGACAGAGCCTTCTCAGCTCTAACAAACAGGAGCAAGTCTCTGTGAAGTAATGAAAGATGAGCACAGAGCCCAAATTTGGCATTTCCAGGTGCTTGGGGAGTGAGGAGCCATGGCACCAGGGAACAAGGCTACGCTGCGATGCAGCAGGACCCTGGAGCACCCTGGGTCCCATCTCCCTGGGAGCTGAGCCTGGAACACCCTGGGTCCCATCTCTCTGGGAGCTGAGCCTGGAGCACCCTGGGTCCCATCTCCCTGGGAGCTGAGCCTGGAGCACCCTGGGTCCCATCTCCCTGGGAGCTGAGCCTGAGATCCAGCCACCTGCAGAGTCTCCCCATGCCAAGAGATGCTCTACACCCCTACACCTCCCAGCACCTCCCTGGGCACCTGCTTGCTGCCCTGCTCTGCAGAGCAATGTGGGCACCAAAAGGAAGGTTTCAGGTGAAAATAGGACTTGCTTTTTCTCAAGAAGGTGGAGAAGACCCAGAGAAACCCAAGCCAGCCCACAGCCGTGCCGTGCTGCAGTGCCTGGAGATGCTTTGGAGGATTCTCACACCAAAAACCAGCCACATGGGCACAGGGACACCTGTCCCACTCCCCCCAAAGCCCAAAATGACCCTCACCTCTGGGGACCCAGCCCCTGGGCAGGCACACACCTTGCTCTGTCCTCCCACCTTCCCCACCACCCCACTCGCTGTTAGCTGAGGGTGTGTTACCCTCAGAGCCTGCACCCATATGGGTTCCACCCACCTGAATTTGGGGGCAGGCTCAAAAATGGGTGGAGAATACACAACCAAGAGCTGCAGTGCAGAGAGAATCTCCCCCTCCAGCACAGATGGGCTGCTGCCCTACATTTAGATCGCTTCCCTTCAACAGATGCAAATTTCTTCACACAGACATGAATGCCAAGAATTAATGAGGATTTTTTTGGTCCAGAAACCCCTTTCTGACGACTCTGCACACTGGAACCAAGGTCTGAGTGAGCTGCTCCCTCCCCACCAGCAACAACTGCAAGGACCTGACGTTACCCACGCCCTTCCTGAAGGCAGGGCAGACTGGGGGGAGCTCTCCCACCTCCTGCTACACCACATCAGCCAAACCAGGGTGGGAGGAGGGTGTGGGTGGGTGGGTACCTTCATTTGCTTTCATTTCATTTCTTGTTACCAAACATGAGGCTGATCTGAGCATCTGGCTGAATTGTTGGGTTTGATTTCCTGTCTGCTGCAGGTCAAAGATTATGTCACCAAGAGTATATTTATCCTGGTAATTAAATTCAGATGGTTCCTCTTTCCTTCCCTCTGCCCCTCCTTTCAAGAGGAGCTGTAAAACCTTACTCCTGACACAAGGAGAAGCAGAAAACCCAACCATGTGCAAGCTCCTGCAGCGGGTAACGCTTCCCTCCTGCCAGGGATGGGATGTCACATGTGGGATGGAGCTGGCTCTGCAGCTTCATGCTGGAGCTGGGGGCAGGATCCAGCGTTGCCACAGCCAGGACATCACACCAAGGAGTGAGTTTCTCAGTTCAATCCATGTAAAAATTGAAGGAAGAAAGGGAATTTCTAATGGGCTGGGATGTTACAAAGTCTGCATTAATATTTATCTGATGGGAGAGCCTGGTGCTCGTGCAGAAGGGATGTTCTTTTTCCCCCAAAAAAAGCAGCAATTCAATCCCCAAAGGTTCATCCCCATTTTTATCCTTTCTGCCCTCATTTTGGTGTTTGCTTCCCCAATCCCTGTGCTTCCTCTTAAAAAAACCCACCACCCAAAAAACCCAATGGAACCCCCTTGGTTGCCAAGGAAACTCAGGGAGCTGGTGGGTTTAACACCACTCAAAAGAGCTCTGGGGAGCCAGGAATGGATAAGCTCACCCACGGTGACGACCGGACTGAATCCTGTGTGTCCACGTCACTGCTGGGCACAGCCACACCTTGGCAAGCTCATCCCATCCAGCTGCATGGGAACTGCTCCACACAGCATCACAGGGGCTGGAAGGGACCCCCAGAGCCCCTGGGGTCCAACCCCCTGCCCAAGCAGGGTCCCTAGGACAGGGCACACAGGGCGGTGTCCAGACGGGGCTGGAATCTCTCCAGAGAAGGAGACTCCACACCCCCTGGGCAGCCTGGCCCAGGGCTCCCTCACCCTCACTGGGAAGAAGTTCTTCCCCACATTGGGGGGAACTCCCTGTGCTCCAACTTGAGCCCATGGCCCCTTGTCCTGTCCCCACAGACACTGAGCAGAGGCTGCCCATGGCCCCCTGTGTCCCACCCTTCAGCTCTTGATCCCCATTGATCAGATCCCCTCTCAGGCTGCTTCTCTCCAGGCTGAACAGCCCCAGCTCCCTCAGCCTTTCCTCACAGGGGAGATGCTCCAAGCCCTTCAGCATCTCTGTCCCTCCTCTGGACTCTCTCCCGGAGATCCCTGGCTGTTTGATCCCAGGGAGCCCAGAGCTGGACAGAAATGATGGAGCCACATGGTTCACAAGCACAGGAGGGGTGTAGCCCTGGCAGTACATCCTCATGGTGCTCCCTGCCTTAGCCTGGTCCCTCTGCTGTGTTCACCACGTACGCCGCGGGGCCACGCAGGGCTCTGAGGGTGACCATGGGTTTGCTGCTACTGAGCCCAGGCAGGACAGTGGGTGCCACAACCCTGCCACATGATCCCAAATGGGAGAAAAACCAGTGCTTGAGCTGTCCAGGAACTCTGTGTCCCCGAATCTTTGTGCTGTGTTAAAAGGATCACAGGCCAGGCCCTGTCTCATTCTTCACGGTGCTATGGCACGGCAGGGATGAGTCTGGCTCCTGCCTTTTAAATTACCCTGTTAAGACCGTCAGCCTTCTCTTTTTCCATCCAAGAGGGAGGAGCACTCTTCCTTTCTCTCCACTGTATTATCCCAACCCCCTGGCTGGGCTCTCCCAGTCCCAGACACACTGCCTCCCCAGCGATAGGGCAGGAACCTCCCAGCTCTGACCAGAAATCCCATTTCAGTGAGCACCTCGCTTGTTCTCCAGAAAAGATTCTGCTGCAGCCAACCAGCAGCTCCTAACCCCACAAAAAAACCTTCTTAAAAATTACCTTTAGCTTTTACTCCTCTAGCAACACACACAGGGCCCAGCTATTGAACCCTCTCACAGTTTAAAGCATGGAATTAGGCTGGTTTATGAAACACGACCCAAAGGTGCCAGTGCCCTGTGAGCCTCCGGCACCCTGTGAACCTCCAGTGCCCTGTTGAGCCTCCAGTGCCCCCTGAGCCTCCAGCACCCCACTGAGCCTCCGTTCCTGCCCCAGCCTGCCCAGCACAGGCAGATCAGCTCTGCTCAAGGTCCCACTCCTGGGCCAGTTCCGGACGCGCGCGGAGCATCTCTGATTGTAAAAGGTGAAATAACAGCAGACAACGACTAAAGGCTCCATGACTCAGGTATGAAACTACTAATTGGGATACGATTAGAGAAATTAGCATCTTGTTTTGAGCTAAAACTCTTTTTTTCTTTGGGAAAATCCCACTCTAGAGAAGCTCTGAAGTTATAATGTGATAACCACACGCTTCGGAGGCCGCAAGCTCCCCCTGATGCTCAGGCAGCAGCTTTCCCAAGCCCTGTGATTACCAGATTATAAGGCATGGGGAGCAGCACGTGAGAGCTCCCAGGCAGGCTGCTCCCATGCCCCACACAGCCTGGGCTGTGTGTCACCTTCCACCTGGGACTTACGAGGTTTTCCGGCTCGCAGCCTCATCAGCAGAGCGCAAAGTGAAGCCGCTCCAGAGGCAGGTGGCTGAAAAGCAGCTCTGGCGGCGTTTGAGCTCAAGTTGCTCACGCAGAGAACCCGATCTGATGGTATGTGAAAGGCAGGAGAGAGAGAGAGAGAGGAGGGAGGGATGTGAGAGAGGGAGATGGAGAAGAGCGTTTCAGACAGGGAGGGGAATGGGGGGTGCAAGGAAGGAGACATTGACATGGAAAATGAGAAAGGGGAAGGAATAAACAGGGACATGAACAGGGATGGAAAGAAATTAAGAGAAAAACACGTAAGAGACATGTCATGTATACCTGGCTTAGGCATTTCTAGTGGGGCTAACCACCAGTGTGCCTCTCAAAGCCTGAGAGCAGGGTCAGACATCCTCCTGCGAGCACAAGACTGCACCATTCCTCTGCCACAGTAATTAAAGATCAAAGAAAACAAAACCCACTAGGAACACCTTCACTGCAGTTAACAAAACACAGTGTTTTGCCACACTCCACAGCCCAGATCTCTTTGCCAGTGCTGTGTGTGTCTCCTCTCCACTGCCTGAAGGTCTTGAGCTGCATCTCCCAGGTACTGCAGCCGCTGCAGCCCAGGCTCACAGTCCACACCAGCCAAAGAGCACAAGTGACCATCGAGTGACAAACCAAACTGACCCTCACATGGAAGAGGCAGGGAAAAGCTGCACTCCTCACCAGCTCCATCTCTTTTGGGCACCTTTGTGCTCGCAGTACTGTGTGAGAAACTCCCCAGAGGGCACAGGGAGTCAAAAAGCAGGTGAGGAAATGCCACCCGGCGCTCTGAGCTGCACCCCTCGGTTACAGGGCTGCTCAGCATGTTCCTAACACTGAAGCATTGCAGGAATGTCCCAGAGCTGACTGCCACAAGCCTTGGGAAGCCTTCCCCAAAGTCTCAGCAGGCTTGAAAGACTGAAGCAGTCTCAAAAAAGGGGGTAAAAAGCCTGGTTCATAGCAGCATGGCAGGAATGTGCTGCTAGAAGAGACAGTTTTTGGACGAGACACCAGATCAGAGCTCCAGACTGGCTGGGTCCATGGAAATCTGGAGATGCTCTCTGGAGAAGAGGCATTGCTTCCTCTGTGCAAGCCACCTGGCACCTGATGGGAACGTATCATAGATCCTTTGATCATTCTGCCACAAGAAAGGGAGGCAGAGCCATTCTCATCCCTTCCTCGACTGCTGCATGACACTGCCCTGTGTAACCAGCTTCGCACTTCTTTCCACCCCAAAACCACCACACAGCGACATGTTTCCTACATACACCAAGCCTACGCTGTGAAGAGAGGGAAGATGAGAAGTATTCCAAGTGGAAAACCATCCTGAGTCTTCTCACTCAGCTACTCACTGTCTGTAGGTCACCCACAGCCTGGTCCAACTCCTTACCGTAGAGTGGAGTGTCTGCCGGAGCGGGAGACGCTGTTGCCAACGGGTGAGGGTAGATTACTGCCCCTGTGCAGGTCCTCGATGGATCTGCTCCAAGGCTTGGACTTGTCCATCGAGTTTTCCACGTTGTTCTCCAAACTTTCAAAGTCAAACCTGTGAGGAAACAGAAATCCCACTGCAGGATGTGCACGGTGTCTTCCTTCCTGCCCAGCGTCTGGTGGCTGACGGGGTTTGGACCTGACGATCTCCTGAGGTCCCTTCCCACCCCTATGATACTGTGTTTTTAGGAGGTCTCAAAAGATTACAAAAGGAAGGGAAGGAAGCAGTTGGGGGCTGACCCCTTTGGCTGTGGTTCAGCACGAGCTTCAAGCACCCAGAGCAGCAAATCCAGACCTGGACAAAGGAAGCAGCTAGCCACACAAGCCTACCCATTTCAGAAGGATCCCACAGCTATGGATTCTCCTCCCTCCACTTACAATAAGCACAACATTGACCACTTCACTGATGAACAGCCCTGCCTCAAGGAGAGGGAGAACCCTTCAAGCTGTCCCCATCTCATCTCAATACACCGATACGCTGTGTGAGCACTAATTCGGTTTCCTCCATGCGTTTACACTGGCACCCCCAGCACACATGATGTATTACCAGAACCATTCAGGATTTTCTCTGATTTCTGACTCACTGCCCACTGTACTGCTATTTCAAGCACAAATTGCTCCTTCCCCATGCAGCTCTTGAGGTTATTACTCATGTTGACCACGTTAGAGAGGGGAAAAACGCAGCGAGCCAACGCGTGTCCGTCTGTACAGCCTGAGGAGGAAAAGGCTTTATGCAAACACTGCTTTTTGCTGCACACAGTTTTTTCCAGTGTTCCTACCATTTTAGAACATATAATCTTCCTTCATTAATTTTTACAGCATCAGAAATCTCCTTTCTGATGGCTGAATCTCCTCTAAAAATAAAGTAGTGGAGCTACTCAGCTCGAGTTCCCAACTGCAACAGTGTCCTTAACCTACTGCTTCTCCCCAGTTTTAGACCAAAACCGACTGCTGTGATATCCCACAGTGAAAGATGTGGATATACCAAACCAGATCCCCAGCCCAACCATTTCCAAGCGTGTGATATGAGGACTGATGGAAGCTGATGTGTTTCCCAATTTAACAGTCATTAATTTCATCACATGTAATAACGACTGAGTGATTTATGACCTCAAAGACTATCTCTGACTCTCAGCTAACCAGAACTGTAGAAGCCTTCCAGACTTGTAAAATCACCCTGAGATTCCCACCCCATCTCCCAGCACACCTACTGCACAAGACACCAACAGCTTGTGACTGGTGATGGGCAGCTCATGCATGGATGCTGCTCTCAACGTGCTGGGCAGCGTTACACTTATGTCCTTGGCCTTTACTGGGTCTTACAGTCCTGTTCCTTGGCAGAGCTCCTGTTCTCAGTTATGTGGGCACCCTGATCCAGTGAGGGTGTCCTTGCTTGTGGCAGGGGGTTGGAACTAGATGGGCTCTGAGATCAGTCCTTGGGGTGAGGACTCAGCTCAAGCCCACTGCTAAGATGCCTGCAGGCTTCCACACGTGCTGAACGTTTTTGCACTGTACCCCTAAGATGCTCAGAGGCCAAAAACCACGTCAGTAGAGTCTTAGATATTAGGGAGAGGTTCTGTACTGAGAGGGGGTCTGGCACTGGCACAGGCTCCCCAGGGAAGGGGTCACAGCCCCGAGCTGGGCTGAGGGTAAGAAGCCTCTGGATGATGCACTCAGTCCCATCTCTGACTTGGCTGGGCTGTGTGGAGCTGGGAGTTGGGCTCCATAGTCCTTATGAGTCCCTCCAAGCCCAGGAGATCCTGGGATTGGAGAGATAAAACATCTCCAGCATTAAACTTCAGGCTTTCTTTGCTCTCTACAATGTGTTACAATCCAATGGCTTTGGCCTGCAGTTACCATTTCCTTGGCTATAAGGTAGGTGCAAGAATTGTACCAAGCTGGGGGCAGGAGGGCCACAGGGACAGACCCTCTTGCTCCATGTGTGCTCCATTCTGGCCTGGCCTTGCAGAGAGCACAGGGGGTGTCCTACTTACGTGACTGCATACTGTGCAAAAGACAGGTACTCCACCAGAACATCCAGGCCTTTGTTTTCCTCATTCAGGAACTCCCTGACCCACCTGTAAGAAAAATCACTGGGCATCAGAAGCACTTCAGGGGCTTGGTGCTGCCACTGGAGTTCCTGTCAGAGAAACTGAAGCCAGAACCATCGCAGGAAAGGGAGCAAAAGTCAGCTTTCTCAGGAAAAGAGGGACTATATATTATTTGGAGGACTTCTGAGTCCTTCAGAAGACTTTACAGCATCCTGCAACAAGCTTTTCTGTAGCACTGGGATGGGAAAAACCTCCCACCCAAAAGCCCCACGGGAACTCCCATGCATGTTCTGCACCGCTCAGGACCTGGCTGTGTGCTCTCCAAGCACCCAGCTCCAGACTCAGCAGGGGCCTTTCCCACTGCAGGGGGGTTGCTGCTCAGATGTGCCATGGAGCTCCAAATCCAGGCTCAGCTCCTGCCCAGCACAGGCTGCTGAGGAACCATGGAGCAGTGGATACAGCCGCCTCCTAACGCAGGTGTCACACAGACCTGGTGTATTTTTTCTCCACAGGCAGCACACCAGCTTGTACCAAAACCAGTGTGGCCAATAGGACTGGGGAGGGGATTGTGCCCCTGGACTGGGCACTGGTGAGGCTGCACCTGGAGTGCTGGGTCCAGTTCTGGGCTCCTCAGCATCAGAAGGACAGGGAGGTCCTGGAGCGAGTGCAGAGAAGGGCAACCAGGCTGGGGAAGGGGCTGGAGGGCAAATCCTCTGAGGAGCAGCTGAGGGAGCTGGGGGTGTTGAGCCTGGAGAAGAGGAGGCTGAGGGGAGACCTTCTCCCCACCTCCCCTGCCCTGCCAGGAGGGTGCAGAGAGGTGGGCGATGGTCTCTGCAGCCAGGGGCCAGGAGATGGGACAAGGGGCAATGGGCTCAAGCTGCCCCAGGGCAGGGTCAGCTCAGCTGGGAGGGCAAAGTTCTTCCCTGGCAGAGTTGTGGGGCTGTGGCACAGGCTGCCCAGGGAGGGGGCTGAGTCCCCAGCCCTGGGGGTGTTTAACAGAGGGGAGATGAGGTGCTCAGGGATCTGGGTCAGCACAGGACAGGGACGGTTGGACTCGATGGGCTTAAAGGGCTTTTCCAACCTGGTGATGCTGTGATTCTGTGAGTGATGGCAGCAAGGGTGAGATCTGATGTCCTGGACATACATGTAACAGCAATTTTGCCCTCTTTTTTTAAAAGGTGTTAACTTGTTACTGTGAATCCTGGCCCTGGAGCATTATGCCAACTGATCCTCAGTTCAGAAAAGCCCATTATCTTTTTTAAAAACTCAAAAATGCCCAGTGATTCAAAAAGCGTAATTGTGGGGGTAAAACCAGGGAGCCTCAGCACAGCCTCAGCTCGGCTCTGCCCTGAGTCCCAGCTGGAGCAGCCAGAACCCCACCAGGAGCAGCTTGGGTGCCACTGGGATGAGTGTGGGGCCCAGGAGGGAAGGGGGCTCTGGGCTCGCTCTGCCTCTGCAGCGATGCACCTTGGGCTCTCAGTACAGCGGGAATCCATCGCCCCTGAGTTATTACAGCCTTCATGCTTTAAACCTTTGGCTATTTAGCAGCTAAAATAAACAGCCTGCCATTTCTATAGGGCATATTTTGAAACCCTTCTTGCAGCCAGGTGAACAGAGTAAACAAACCCCAGTCTTGCCAGCCTCCTCTGTCTATCTGGTGCCCCACCATGGTCCCTCCTGTGCACCCAGGAGCTGCCACCCATCTGCAGCCTGTCATGCTTTGGGTGCCCTACGTCTCTGGCAGGGAACCTCTTGTACTGCAAAGTGAGGGAAAACGTAGCAGGAGCCAGAGCAGGGGTGTGGGAGAGGCACATTTGTGGCAGTGTGGCTTGTGGGGAGGTCCCTCACCACCCCACACACCATCCTGTGTGCATCACACTGGGGAGCCAGCTCCTATGAAGAGAGAAGGGCTATTCCTCCCACAGCTTAAAACAGCCTCAAAGCCAGGGCAGCATCCTGTACAGCCCCTGGAACTGAGCTGGACATGTTGTGTGGTCACCAAACAAAGCACTGAGAAACCTTTTGCTATCTGAGAGGAATGGTGTGGTTTGGGGAAGTAAAATCCTGGTCAGCTGGGGTTCAGGAACAGCATCATGTTCAAGCTATAAAACAACTTGAGCTTTACATATATACATACATATAAAATATATAATATATATAATGAGCTTTATATATAAAAAATACATATAAAGCTCATGTTGTATATATATGTATAGAGCTCATATATATATTATATATATACACAACACAGGCTTTATATATATAAATATATATACACACACATGTATTTATAGCTGCAATGCCATTACTATTCTAGACACAATCACCCTCCCTGATGCTCTGACTGACTCGGGGCGAGCTGAAGTTGGCTGCAATCTTTTCTCAGCCCTCACAGAGCTGTGGCTGAACCCTGTCATGAAAGGATTAAAGCTGAATTATTCTGCTGAGATGCCCAGCTAAGCTGTAACTGAGCCCTTCAGGCTTTAACGATCCATCAAGTAGTATCATTGCTTGGGCATGCACAGAGGTGTTTTCTCATGGGAATCCATCAATAGATGAGGACAAGTATCCAGGCCTGGAGGTTGGTGGCCCTGCCTGTGGCAGGGGGTTGGAGCTCTGTGATCCTTGGGGTCTCTTTCAACCCAGACCAGTCTGGGATTCTATGGTTCTATGCAATAAAATCATAGATTAGAGTTTATCAAAACTTCTTACCCAATGTGATTTGTTCTTAAGGAAATTTCCAGTTCTCTGAGTACTTGGGTCGACTCTTGGACTCGTCTTCGGAATTTCTGTAATCAAAGAGGCAGAAATGACAATTAGACTCACATGATGCTACTAAAAACACCAACATCTCATGCAGTGCAGAGTGAACAGGGACCCTGCTTTGGCAGGGGGGTTGGACCCAATGATCTCTTGAGGTCCCTTCCAACCCCTACAGCTCTGTGATGCTGTGAAGGTAAACTGAGGCACGCTCCGAGTTCCAAGGAGCCACCACAACAACGGGCTGGCAGTCAACAAAAACAGCCAGAAAAATACCTTCTGTTCCCATCCACACTGTTGAGTTTCCAGGATTAAGAAGATGGGAAGCCTGCAGATAAATAAACCTTCCTCCACAAGTCCTGGTTTAGTATCAAAGCCTCTGTTGGGCACTACAGCACCTGGGCATCATTCTCATCTCGCCATCGCCTCTTCACACCAAACACCTGCTGTGATTGCTGTGTAATTAACAAACCCATGGGTGCCAGCCAGTGATGAGATACACACTGCTGCCATCTGCACACTGGAATAACTGCTGCTGAACTGTGTCTGCAGAATTAGAAGCTGGGAAAAGGCCATAGAAGGGCAGAAGGAAACCACTGGAGATGAGGCTCCACATTAAAGGCTGAGGGAGCTGGGGCTGTTCAGCCTGGAGAGAAGCAGCCTGAGAGGGGATCTGATCAATGGGGATCAAGAGCTGAAGGGTGGGACACAGGGGGACATGGGCAGCCTCTGCTCAGTGTCTGTGGGGACAGGACAAGGGGCCATGGGCTCAAGTTGGAGCACAGGGAGTTCCCCCACAATGTGGGGAAGAACTTCTTCCCAGTGAGGGTGAGGGAGCCCTGGGACAGGCTGCCCAGGGGGTGTGGAGTCTCCTTCTCTGGAGAGATTCCAGCCCCATCCTAGGGACCCTGCTTGGGCAGGGGGTTGGACCCCAGGGGCTCTGGGGGGCCCTTCCAGCCCCTGTGACTCTGTGAATCACAGAAGAACCTGCCCAGGTTGCAGCAAGAGCCCCACTTCACAGCTGAGAGCAGGCACCAGTCACAGAAGTCCTCTAAACACACACTGACTCATCTCAAGTTGAGTCAGGCAGCTCCTCTCCATCCTCTGCCAAACCACCCCACAGCAGGACTACCTTCCATGTGCAGACAGGAGAGCCAGCAGTGCCTCCTCCTCTCCTGGCTGGACAAACACTGCCATCTTCTCTCCTGCCTGGCGCTCCCTGCCCATGGAAATGCAGCAGGACAGCTGGGTAACCATTCTGGAGCAGTTGCTTTGGTACCTTCTCATTCATGAACAAGCTAAATGAGAGCAGAGGCGGAAGGACAGGGGTAATCATCCCTGCACTGCTGTGCTTAGCAAGCAGCTCGGTCATCAGCTGCCACACATGCAGACTCAGTGTGCTTGGAAAGGGCTTGGAAACACTCAGGACACAAGCGAAGCTGCTGCGTGTGGCACTGTGCTCCACACCCTGTGGAGAAAAGGGGCTCTTCTCAGCACCCCACAACAACCCCAGTAAAACCAAGGGGACTCCCACAGCTAATAATTCTGATGAGCTCACGAAGATGATGAAAGGACAGGGTTGACCCTGCCTTGCTGACCTACGTGAATATCACCAGCTGCCTTGCTCACCAGGGTGTCACCCTGGGGTGGGCAGCACCACTGGTTTACCTGAGGTGAGTCCCCATCCCAGCTCAGAGAGCCACCAGCCAGCTGAAATGGTCCCAGTAGGCACAGGGCACTACTCATTTCTGACTTGGAAAGAGCTGGTTGAGATCAGGCATAGAGCTTCCCCAGACCTGGGCTCATTAGCTCAGAGTACAAGCACACTGTGCCTCACCTCCAGAGAGCCTGTGCAGCAGAACTGCAAGCAGTGGGCAGCCTTACCTCCCCAGGGGTAAAGTACTGGGGTAGCAAGGGGCAGATTGGGGTGGGAGGGCATGGCCTGGGGTGGGAGGGCACGGCACAGCCCCACAGGGGACCGTTACCCCCAGCAAGGCCAGGCTGCTCTACGCAAGCACAGCAGAGAGCATCGCCCCAGCTCTGTGCTCTGTGGGGCTCCAGGACCCACCAAGCTGACATCTCTTTAAACCCCATGTCATTTCCACCACTTCCATACTCCCATTTCAGAGCTGTTTTCCTGGGCAGAGCCGTTAGGATCCCCGACTACAAGCCAAGACCTGCATTTTGAGGCACCCTTTGGAACCCCCAGCTCCCAGCCACGCTGGGGACCCTCAGCAGAAGATGCTGGCACCACCTCCCTGCCAGCAGCACTCCCAGTAAGGAGAGCTCACCCCACAACAGCACGTCCAGGAGCCCATTTGTCAATCTTTCCGCCTGGCAGCGCAGGCTGAGGAAAGGCTGCCGGCGCTCCAGCCCAACGCAACAAAGGAGAGGAACTCAATGGGAGTTATTTTTAGGCTCTTTGGGGTTTGTCATTTGTCATGGGACTCTCACAGCGGTATCAGGATAAGAAAGGCTTCAATGTGTGCCCAGGGAGTAACCACAGAGCAAAGCCAAACACTAAACGCATCTCAAAAGCCCTTCAGGAGAAGAACACAAAGACCCCCGTGTAAAAAAGCTATAACCAGCTACAGGCAAACGTCAAGGTTTCCTACTAAATGCTTTCCTACTCCTCGTTGGAGCCTCCAACAAGAGAAGCACTGTCAGAAGACATTACTCCAGCCCTGAAGACGTGAGCTGGAAGCGCGGGGTCCCTGGTGTCGGCCCCTCGGCCCTCACAGGGACAGAGGTGCACCTCTGCTGCGGCTGGAGCCAGCCCCAGCCTGGGAGCCCTGGCCCCAGCCTGGGAGCCCTGGCCCCAGCCTGGGAGCCCTGTCAGGAGACGTGTTTTACTGCAGGGCACCGACCTCAGCTGACTGTACAGCAACACAAAGCCCCGACTGTTGTGGATCAGGCAGAGCCAGTCAATGGCAGGACCCGCTCCGCTCTCGCTGCCTGGCTTTGGGCTGGGTTTAAAGGCTACTCTAACTATCCACACAGGATATGAGCTGATAGCCAAAGAGGTTAAATACCAAAGGTTCAGGGTGCTCTAAGGGGCCGGAGGTTTGCTGTGGTTCCAGAGTCCTGGAGGCTATTCCTGAGCACATCAAGCACGGCGCAGGGGTCTCAGACCCAGCACAAAGACATCCCCGCACGAAGCCACATGCAGGGACAAACAACAGGGAGAGAGTCGTGTATAATCACATAAAGCGATTAACAAACTATTTGGGATGAAATAATTAGCAGAAGGCTCTGCCATGTGAATACAACCCAGCTTAGTCCTTGCTTCCCAACCCTGAAACCTCGATGAGACCACAACTGAGAGGTGAACCGTGCTGGCTGTACTGAACTGGTGTCACACAAACACCTGGAGATGAGGACTCAGAACTCCCCCTGTCCCCTTCACAGGGGTGAGAGAGGTGCCATCCCACAGAGGTGTGTTCACCACCCACGTGGGAAGTCAGACCTGGAGTACAGCTCAGCCATACTCTGTCAGCCTATTTACTGAAGCTGAAGTGGTTTCATGTGTCAGATGGTCCTTTTCCTTGCAACATCTGTTCTCCTTCCTGAGCTGTGGAAACCACAACCTCTTCCCAATTTCTCCTCGCTTCTCTCTGCCGGTTGCTGCACCTCTGAGCCTTCTGCAGGGCCTGTCACACAAAGGCAGGAAGGAACCCAGACCCCTGGCCCATCCTTGCAGAGGAACAAGGGATGGGTGAGAGGAAACAGGACACTCCTCACCTTCCTGGTTACAGCCGGGTCCAGATAGCCCTTCAGCTTCTGGATGTACGTATGAGGAGGATTCTTCACTTGAAATCTTTCCTGCAGAGGAGAGAAGAGTAAACATCAGCCATTGCAGAACACCCTCTGTACTCCCTGTGTATAAAAATGCATGCACACACATGTGTATGGAAACAGGCTGTATATATAATGCAGCTTTAGATCTCCACACCTCACATTCACAAAGGTCCCCTCTTTGCATACAGGACATGCATGCAAATCAAACACCTTTGCATATGGCTTGATACCCTGAAATTTGGTATTTACATAGGATGCAGAAAAACACCCCCTACATATTCAGGGATGGCTTTACATTTCAGCTGCACATGCAAACACACACACACATAACAACAGGGCTTCTGCAGTACTGAGGGGCAGGAGAGACGGTGGGAGAGGGGACACGTGTCCCTGGCTGCCCAAAAGCTGCCACCACAGAAGCCAAGGCACTTGTCTGATCACTTGGAACAGGCCAAGGAACACACTGCACGGGCCAGTCCTGGGAGAGTCTCATCACCTCCCAGTTTGGAGGCCAGAAGGATGAACACAAGAGCAGCACGCTGGCAGCAAACTGGGAATATCCATGATCTTCAGCTGGCTTGCCTTTGGAAGAGGCTGCCCGGGGCCCAGCCCTGCCCTTACCACAGGTTCCCACTGGTGAGAGGCACCAGGCTGGCGAGGGCAGGGTGCCCCAGGGGCACAGGCAGAGCCTCCCCTGCCACGGGCACCCAGTGTGCACCCACTGCTGGGGCTGTGGGGTGGTCAGCAGGGCACAGTGGAGCCCCACACTCGAACCACAGCCAGCTCTATTTCAGTCACAAAGCACACACGAGGCTGGCCAGCTCTCCTGGAAGTAACCATGCAGATTTGGTACCAGCCCTGCCCAGCCACCACCACAGGCTCCTTTGCTCTACAGCAGCATCCCTCTTCCTACCTCAGCCCAAGGCTTGAGCCCCAGCACACTCATCGTGCCTTGGGGTCAGCCACCAGCACTGCTTTCTGCCAGTCCTGCTGATATGGGGAGGGTGCTGGTGGTTGAGCTCATCCCAGCCACCCACAGCTGCTGCTGACATGCAAGGTTTCCTTCTGCACCTGTGTCACACAAGGGCAGAGCTGAGGGTCCACCAGCATGGCAGGAAGCAAGCCAGCAAGCTGCCCAGGCCACCACTAAGACTTCCCAGGGAAATTATGGACCAGACACCGATCCCTGTGGCCTTGGGAATGCCCAGGACCCACCACACACCTCTCCTGCTCACCAAGGATGGAGTCTTACCAACCTCAGGACATGAAGGAAGGCAGATTCTTGCAACCACAGGCTGTACCCATGTAAAACCTCCCACTGCTGATGCCTGTGTCCCTCCTTCCTGGCGTGCTCTGGCAATGTGCCCCATTTCCCTTCCCCATCTCCCCTGCTGCTAGTCCAGCACCAAGGAGTTCCCACCTGCCCCTGAGCCTGGTTTCTCCCTGAAGGCTTCCCAAGGCCACCTGATCTGTAACCCAGCATCATTCAGAATCGAATTAAAGGCTTTAAAGACAGATACAAGGTGTCTAAGGTTTGCACAGTGAGAGCTGCTTGGTTCTCCCCTGCCTTTTCACCAGTCGTGCCCTACAAAGCCGCTGTGAAACAGGAGGAGTACACCGTGTCCAAACCTGCTAAGAGCACTTCCAAAAGCTCTGACACTATTTGTAGCTTGGAGGAATTTTAAGCTCTTCTGCCCTCTCCCTGGAGGAAAGATCTCATAACCATTTCCTCCCGAAATTTCCCGTTTCATAAGGGATCTCTGGAACCTCCTGTATCAGGCCAGGACGTGGTGCTGGCTGCAGTATCTGTTTCATAACCACACTGCTGCCCAGTTACCACATCCCACTGTCTGAACACCAAAAGCTGCTCCTGGTATTTATCTGGCTGTGTGCTGTAAAAGAAAGTAACTCAGCATGGTCAGAAGGTAAAAATGAAGGGCCAAGAAGATGCTCAGAGGGCTGGAGCAGCTCCCCTATGGAGAGAGGCTGAGGGAGCTGGGCTGGGTCAGCCTGGAGAAGAGAAGGCTGTGGGGGGACCTCACTGCAGCCTCCCCGTCCCTGAAGGGAGCAGAGGAACAGGAGGGGAATCAGCTTGTTAAAGGGCAGAGACTGGCAGGACAAGGGGATGGAGTGAAGCTGGAGGAGGGAAGGGGGAGAGGAGAGACTGGGGGGAAGTTCTTTGCAGAGAGTGATGAGGGGCTGGAAGGGGCTGCCCAGAGAGGGGGTGGGTGCCCCGTCCCTGGGGGTGTTCAAGGCCAGGTTGGCTGGGGCCCTGGGCAACCTTGTGTAGCTCCAGGCCTGGAGGTTGGTGTCCCTGCCTGTGGCAGGGGGGTTGCAGCTCTGGGACCATTGGGGTCCCTTCCAACCCAGACCAGGCTGGGATTCTGTGATTCTATGAAGCAGTGTGCCCATGGCTGGCACAGAGCAGGATTTTAAAGACATTCAATGGAGTGATTTGGGTTAAAGGATTTTAAAGACATTCTCCACCACCAGCAGACACCAGCAATGCTCTTCTCTAAACTACTGACCAAGAACCACTTGTGGCAAACACCTACTAGTCCTGGAAACATTTTTACAGCCCCTGAAAGTGTTATTTCTGCTCTGGAAAGCCATGAGGGATTACCCTCTGAAACAACCCCTTTCCTGGCTGTGATTACTGTCTCCATCTATCCCACTCTGTTTTACATTAGATGCTGATACATCACAAGCTGCAAGGCCCAGGGCTTGGTGCTGAGTGGTGCTGGCAGCCTGAGGCTCCCTGATGCCTCTGGGGATGTCTGCTTGCAGGTAGCACCCTCCCAGAAAGGTGATGCTCTGCCAGAGCTCCCACAGGGTGGGTAGGCAGGGTGCTGGAAGGACCAGCAGTCTGGTGGTTAGCTGTAGGTGACTCTGCAGGTTGGCCAGCTGCAGTCCTCCCAAGGTCCTCCTCATCCTCCTTACTTCCTCACAGGGGCAGCCACACTGCTCAGCTAACACAGAGGTCCTGCTGCTCACACAGAACCCACTTACACCTAAGATACTACATATAATGAGTTAAAAATCATGGCTTTTCCCTGTCCACTCCTCCTCTCCCCTTCTGACAGTCTGCAATCACTCCCCAGCCAAATCTGTCCTCAGAATAAGCATTTATAAGGGAAGGGGCTTAACACTGTCTGAAGGAGGAGGCTGGGGATCTTTTACCTCACAGAGAGAAAGTTTAAAGTCCCTCTTTGGGTCCCCAAACTTCACTGAGCGAAAGGCATAAGGCAGTGGGTGACATCAGGACTGGGACACAGCAGCCTCCCCTCCCCATTGCCCCAGGACTGGGCTGTTCAGACACAACAAAGTTAATAAATCCCCATGAAACCTATTTTATCTCCAGGACGTGACTCACATAAGCACCAGCACTATCTACAGCCCTGAAAGGAGAAAGGAGCAGCCCAGCAATAACTCGCCCCTGCCTTTGTCAGCCACCTAGAAAGCAAACTAACTTCATTTCCCAAGGATAAAAGGCTCTTTCTTACTTGAAAAATCACTGCAGCTTGAAGAACAACAGAGGAGCAGGGAGAAGCACATGCAAAAGGGCAGCAGCACCGGACCGGGGAGCAGGGAGATGATCTGGTGCCCAGCACCTCCCTTCAGGGTAATAAATGAGGATAAATGAGGGGAAGAGCTTGGGCAGGGGAGCACAGCACTGCTGCTGTGCTGCACTCAGACCTGCAATGTCCACAATTAGGGCTTTCTTTTCCTGATGGATACCAAAAAAAGGGGGTTGAGGGGGTACTTTACTCCAGCAGCCAAGAGGAACTGCTGGATTTCTCCATTTCCTTTTCCATGCAGCCCTACAAAGAGCTCAACACATCTCCTGTTCACCCAAATCTGGAAAACATATTAATTCAGTAACCAGGAAACTGTGGTTTTTCCAGAGATCTTTTACAGAATCACAGGGTTGGAAAAGACCTTTGAGATCATCAAGTCCACTCATACCCATCCTCTACTGCACCATATCCCTAAGCAATTCTGCTTCCTTAAATATTTGGGGTGTTTCTGCACGAGTGACAAACATTGTTGCTGTAACTACCTCTACTAACTTGTTTCATTCATTAGCTCATCACCCAGTGCATCCCAGTGGGTACCCAGGGGCAGGGAGTCACAGCCTGGGGCACCCAAACATGGTGAATGCTGGTGCAAGGTGGTGGACAGGCAGGGCTGTGGACCAGAATCTCCTCCCTCCTGGTGCACAAGCACATTGTAAACTCAGAGCACATTTCCACCCCATCCCACACAGACCTGGAGGGCAGCTCTGCCCCCATCCCCAGTGAGCTGCATCCCCGGGGCCAGACAGTTGGATTGGTGAAGCTGTGGGAGCCTCTACCTGTCCAAACACTCTTGAGTTCAGTCAAACACTGGATTTTCCAGCCTGTATTCCACCCACAACAGGGGAGGTGCAGTGGTAGGCAAAGCCTTTCACTCAACAGCTCTCAGAACAGAGCTGCACACGTGCACAGGGACAGAAAATGCTCAGTCCAAAAACCCCAGATCTCTGCTGCCAAAGGGGTAATGGGACCAAACCCCAGATCTCTGCTGCCAAAGGGGTAATGGCACCAGGTGGTGACACGCAGCACAAGGAGCTGCTGTTCAGTCCCTGTCTCTTCATCACATCTCTGAGGAGAGTTTTGGGGCTCACAGATCTCTGTGCCAAACAACAGACAGCACAGCATCCCCGTGAAGCCCTGAGCCTCAGCTCTCTCCCTTCCCTGGGGCTCTCTTGAAGGCCACCCCATCCCACACCACCACCCCAGCCCACACCACCACCCCAGCCCACATCACCACCCCAGCCCACACCACCACCCCAGCCCACACCACCACCCCAGCCCACACCACCACCCCAGCCCACACCACCACCCCATCCCACACCACCACCCCATCCCACACCACCACCCCATCCCACACCACCACCCCATCCCACACCTCCACCCCATCCCACACCACCACCCCATCCCACACCTCCACCCCATCCCACACCTCCACCCCATCCCACACCACCACCCCATCCCACACCACCACCTCAGCCCACACCACCACCTCAGCCCACACCACCACCCCATCCCACACCACCACCTCAGCCCACACCACCACCTCAGCCCACACCACCACCCCATCCCACACCACCACCTCAGCCCACATCACCACCTCAGCCCACACCTCCACCCCATCCCACACCACCACCCCATCCCACACCACCACCCCATCCCACACCACCAGGTTTCCGTGCTGGAGCTCCACATGCCAGGATGCTCGGGCAGGCAGTGAGCCCAGGGAGTCCCCTGCTCCCAGGAGAAGCCCATCCTGCTCCTCAGCACAGCCTGGCTTTCACCCCTGGAGCTGGAGGATTCTAGGAATAGCCCAGCGAGGGTATTTTGGGTGGAAATGGCAGGATTTTCACCTCAGGTCTGCGCCACACCCCCGGCTTCTCCAAAGGAGATGCCCCGGCGATGCCCCTGCCGCAATTTGCCATTAGAGGGCAACGAAGAACTTTGTGAGATGTGCCCAAGCCCTTCCCTCAGCATCCCTGTCCCCTCTGGAGCACACAGGGGAAGGGTGGCTGGCTCTGCCAGGGGATGGCATCCTCTTCCCCACCTGCCCCTCTCCAGGATGGGCAACAGCAGAACTGGCTTTGCTCATCCTCTCCTCCCTGCAGCTGGAGAGGCAGGGAACAAGCTGTCTGGACACTGTGACACCTGGGTGACTTGTGAGGTTTCCAGAGAAAGGACCAGAAAACACCACAGGGGATGAGCCCCCCCAGAGCCAGCCCAGCACCCCCTGCAAGGGCTCAGTGGGATGAGCACAGTCCTGCTCACAGCAGGCTTCTCACTTCCTCCTGGGTGGTGGCATTAGGCTGGGAGCTTCCCACTCTGTTCACCTCCCTCCTGCAGGAGTGGAATCCCTTTGGGGGCCAAACTCTCTCCCCCAACATTCTCAACGCGTTTCCCAGACAAATGGCTTTACAGGCTATTTAGGAAATAGAATTTCCAAGCAACCTCTGGGCCCTTTTTCCTTTCAGACCTGAGTTGAAAACCAGCACAGGAGGGTCAGAAGAGTTAATTTCCTCATGCTGGTCCATCAGGTTACATCCTCAGTCCTTCACTAAGCAAAAACCAGGCAAAGAAGGGCGCTGACGAGCGATAAAAGCAGCCAGAATGTGCATCCCAGACTGAAAACCATACATTCCACACAAAATCTATTCCTGGAGGTACTTCTAACCACACACCATAATTATGTGGACAGATATAAATATTTCACACCCCATCTGCTGTATCCTGGTGCTTCTTCAGACACCTGCTTCATGCTGCTGTAAGTCAGAGTGGCTGGCAAGCACCCTCCTGGGCTGCCAGGGCAGTGGGGGACATGCCACACATCACAGATACACAGCCCTGCATGTCCCCCCCCAAAAGGCTGGGCCCTGGGAGGGTGGCACACTGTCACCCCCATCCCCTCTGGGATCCTCACAGTGCTGGTTGCAAGAGTTCTAGGCTGCTTCTCTGCCTGCCCTCTCCAAGCAATGGGAAGCAGACTCATCCCAAGCTGGGGGTGGACTCTGCGTTGTGCAAGGAGCTATTAAGATACTTGATTACTCCAGATTGCAAATTTCCTTCCCTGCTTTTCCATCTGCTCATCCCTGCTATCTTGCTTGGAGAGTTTGGGAGTGAATCAGCAGCAGCTGCATGTTGCAAAGGGCGGATCTGCTCTGGGGTGGGAGTTTGCACATGGAGGGAAACTATACTGGGCAGTGGGGAGGCTGCAGCTCGAGTGCTGGGTCCAGTTCTGGGCTCCTCAGCATCAGAAGGACAGGGAGGTCCTGGAGCGAGTGCAGAGAAGGGCAACCAGGCTGGGGAAGGGGCTGGAGGGCAAATCCTCTGAGGAGCAGCTGAGGGAGCTGGGGGTGTGGAGCCTGGAAAAGAGGAGGCTGAGGGGAGCCCTTCTCCCCACCTCCCCTGCCCTGCCAGGAGGATGCAGAGAGGTGGGCGATGGTCTCTGCAGCCAGGGGACAGGAGATGGGACAAGGGGCAATGGGCTCAAGCTGCCCCAGGGCAGGGTCAGCTCAGCTGGGAGGGCAAAGTTCTTCCCTGGCAGAGTTGTGGGGCTGTGGCACAGGCTGCCCAGGGAGGGGCTGAGTCCCCAGCCCTGGGGGTGTTTAACAGAGGGGAGATGAGGTGCTCAGGGATCTGGGTCAGCACAGGACAGGGACGGTTGGACTCCATGGGCTTAAGGGTCTCTCCCAACCTTGTGATTCTGAGGCTGTGACCTCAGTGCTTCTGTCTGCCCTGCTGCCAGCTCGGAGCCTCTGGAGCACAGAGACCCCAGCAGGGAGCTCACCCTTCCATGTGCACACGCTCCCAGCAAACATCCAGGAACCACATCACTTACAGCACATTAAGCAATTAGTTCAGTGTCTCACTAAAGTGAAACTTTAAATAGCTCAATACTTTTAGTTTTCCACACAGAAAATTCATGGAAAAAAGGCTGGCAATCCTTGGTTCAGCTTTAGTTTGGGGCACTGGGTATATCAGCAACCCTACCAGTGTGAAGAGCTCCACAGGAAATGTGGCACAAATCTATTTATTGCAATGCTCCTGACCTCACAGCGTGGCTGGACCATCTGCCAAACTCATTCTCCTACCCCTGTGTTTACATTTCAAGGAAACATGCTCCTGTCTCAGCCCTGGATCAATTCCTTTCATTACTTCTGAAGTGAGGGCAGAACCTGAGTTTGCTGTTGGCTCACAAATGCACATCCCACCTCTCACATGCTTCATGGTCTCTAAATAACAGAGTTTCCCTTCATTTGTCACGGCAGAGCCAACCTGTTAATTGTTGTACACTGCTGCCAAGTCTGTGGGCTGCAGCAGAGCTCGGACACAAAAGATGCCTCAGCATATGGTGCTGCTTAATCTGAGGGTGTTGTTCAGCCTCTGGAGGGGACACCAGGAGTTCAGGCTGCATCATCCCTTCGCCTCTCCCTGGAGGTGACAGCTTCCACTGCCAGGATACAGGCTTGTGATGTGGAGAGCTAAACACTCCCTGGATTGAGATCACTTGTGCCTACTGCACATCCACACAGAGCAAACTCAAAGCACTCGCAGAGAGGCGACTGGAGGCTGGGCTCTTGGAGTCTGTGCTGGGCAAAATCAGTGGGGTTTTTGCCACCCAGGGAATTGGGGCACTGGGGTGATGGGAATTCCCTTTATCACTGCTCTGTGGTGACAAAGGGAATTCTTCCTGCAAGGCTTCTAGGAGTCATTACCAACAACACAGCACGAAGCCAAAGAAATGAGTGTCTGAAACTAGTCAAACAGTGGCCCTCTGTAAGGTCCCTGTTTGAGCCCAGGGACACTGCTGGTGCAGGGCAGGCAGGGCTCCCAATGCAACGTCTGCCCCAGACCCCCCCTACCTGGTCACAGATGAGCTCCCACTTCTTCTCGTTGTCGTACTGGCGCAGCAGCCGGGCTTTGTCAGGCGGCAAGTTCATCGCATTCTGCGGGGAAACAGAGAGCCAGCGTGAGGGAACACAGAGGACTCGGGCTCAGGCAGAGTCAGGCCCCAGCAGACCAGGGCAACGTGGCTGTGGTCACTTTATTTGCTCTGTGGGAATTCCCCTTGACAGGGTCATTCAGACACTTTTCCTCTAAACACTGTTTTTGACCCCAAAACCACCGAAGGGCTGGGCTCGGTGCTGGGCCCAGGAGGTGAGCAACTGGAGCTCAGGACCAGCCACCCCCATCCCGAGGAGTGGACGGGGCTCCCCGTGCTGCCCTGGCACAGCTGCCACCTTCCACCCCAGATGGGTCCCCACAGGGCACCCCATCCAGCTCCTCTTCTTTCAACAGCTCTTGTGGTTTATAAACATCTCCACACGCAGCCTTCGCTGGGTCACAGGGGCCCCGAGGCAGGGTCGCTGCTGCCTGGTGTGTCACTCCCATGTGAAGCTAATGATCCTGAAGCGGGTGACAACCACCGTCCCCAGTCAGAGGGCCGGGTGAGGCAGCACACAGATGATGCCCATCGCTTGCTGGCTCCTTGGAGGGCAACACAGACACAGGCAGCACAGGCCGGGCCCTCGCGCCAGGGCAGCTGTCCTCAGAGCTCAGTCGGCCCAGAGTTTGGCAAAGCCAAGCCCAGATTCTCCCCATCAGGTGAAGGGAGAACCCAGGAAGGACCTCATGGCCTCAGCTCCCACTCCCAGCCCTGTTACCCTCGATCAACCCTTGGGGACCACGCGCCAGGGCTGGGAGCGGAGCATGGCCGGGCCCTGCGGCACTGGGACCTCCCGCCTTAACCCGCGTTCCCCCTCACCCAGGCTGGGAGGCACGGGAGGAGCCCCAGGGCTGTTCAGCAATCCTGTGTCACTGCGGGACCAGCACCCTCTGCTCCAGAAGCACACACCGTCCCCACCCCATGGAAGCAGATTCACACAGTTACCAGAAGCGGGCTGGCTGGGGGTCCTCAGCAGCACCCCCAGAGCCACAGCCCGGGGCCCAGGCCTCCTCCATTTCCCTGCAGAAACCCGGTCCCAGGGAAGCAAAGAGGAGGGATGCAGACAACCCACGGCGCCACAAGCACCAACAAGAGCACATGTCACCATCAGCCCAGCCTGGGGAGAGCCCAGCCTGCTCACCCTGAGCAGCCCACACCACAAATTCAAAGCCTCGAGGGCAAGCCCCGTGCCTCTGACCACGCAGATGAGCAGCCCAACAACCAGCCAAGGTGTGGGGCATGAGGAGCTCTGAAGGAGAGCCAAGAAGTCCACCAGCAGGAGCTGGCTGCCCACAGCAGAGCCTGGTACCGCTCCTGGCTGGCCAAGGGGTACATCCCCATCAAAGGCGAGGCTTTCCCTGACTGTATCCCAGCATTTGGGTGCAAGGCAGGACCACCTCCCCCTACAGCTCCCCAGGGCTTCCACGCCTTGGCTGCCTTGCTAAGGCACAGGCCAGGCTGAGGGTCAGCCCAGCCCAGCCCAGGCCTGGGGGGATGCAGGCACAGGGCCAGGGCTGCTCCTATCCCAGGTCCCTCTTGGCCACAGCTTCAGATTTCTGTCTCCCTGGGTTTACTGGTGCAGCCCCAGCTGGAAACCAGGAGGGCTCTGGTGTGATCCAGGAGCAGATGAGGCATTCCTGCCCGCAGGCAGCAATAGCTGGGAGGAGGCAGGGCAAAGAACAGAGGCTGCTGCAGCCATCTGCCTTCCCTGTGCCCGGAGGGAGCAGCCCCATGTGAGCTGAGGTGCAGGGGTCCCCTTGCCCAAGGGCATCCCCAGCACACTGGTGTGATGCAGCCACCATCTCCCCTCCTGCCACCGTGCTGTGCCAACCCCCCCTCATGAAAGCAAGGGACACAGGCAGGAACAGCAATGCCTGCCCCAAACACCATCCTTCCACATCTTCAGAGTGCTGGCAAATGCCTCTCCTTACTGGGAACACTGGGGACCCAAAGGGACCTTTCTGGTGCACCTGTAGCTCCTGGTAGACACTGGACTGCTGCAGATGTATTATTCTCTTCCCACAAGACCTCATCTCCCCCATCACCCGCTCCTGGGGATCCCCTCCGCCGCCTTGCTGCCCTGGTGGCTGCTTGGTTTCCATCAGATAACAAATACTCTTCCCTTTGCTCATCTGTGCTGTCATGTTGACTGTATTTATAGGCTGAGATCCTATCTGCACTTGACTCTCCTCTCAGCCTCTCACCATGTACCTTATCAGTTCTACTTAGCATTTTAATGCACTTCTTGGTATTTTTCCTGGGGCTTCTTCCCCCACCATCCCTCACCTCTGAGGATACAAACACACTCTGGTCTCTACACTAAATCTCAGGTGTAGAAGCTGCTGCACTGTTTACCTGTGGTACACCCTCTGTCAAACCCATCTCCTTGCAGCTACCCACCTACCCCAGCAGGTACAGAAACCTGCCTGGAGGGCTCGGCACAGCGCAGCCCTGGTGAGAGCTCAGCGCTGATGGAAGCCTGCAACAGGGAAAACAGGACCCAGGCAGCGGGTCCCAGTGACCTCACTGGGACAGGAATCCAATCTGATCTCACTCTGCCCTGTCAACTCCTTCCTCTGCCCCACATCATCACGCACAACCACTCCCTGGGTTTCAGCAGGTACCCCCGCTGCTGGGTGACGCTGCTTGTGACCACACGTGGGCAGGTTCAGATCCCTCCTGCAGGCAGCAGGTGGTTTGTATCCCCTCCCTTCTCAATCAGAGAAACCTGCCTGTGTGCAGGTCCCTCCCCATGCTATGGACAGCACCCTCTGCCCAGGCAAAGCCCAGCCAGTCACCCCAGCAGCCCCTCTAGCCCTCTCCTTCATCTCTCCTGGGGGGAACTGGGAAGAAAACTACTACTTCTGCCATCAGCATCCCTCTGGCTTCATCACAGGAGGGAATGCACTGGGACCAGGAGGGAACGCACTGGGACCAGGGCTTGTCACACTGGCAGGGGCAGTTTGACATTAACTCTCATGTGTTAGACATAAATCAGAGCAACTTTCTTAGCAATTACACTCAGTTACTGGAAACTGTGGCAGGATGTTCTCACACATACCCTGAGGCTCTCTGCTTGTCCTGAGGGTTTACTCCCCTCTCCCCACCTGCTGAAGGGGGTGTCCTGGTGCCCTGGAGCTCCCCATCCTTCAGCTCAGCTCTCTCACAGACTCCAAGCCAGCGCACCAGCACGCTTGGCCCCCTCAACATACACCTCCACCAAGGCTGTACCAACTAACCCTTGTTCCCACGTACCAAAAGACAAGGGTGTAGCTCACACCTCCCCTCCAGCCTCCGCTACTGCTGTTCTTCAGCTGGTCTTACCACTAACAACCGTTCCCTGCTGGAAAACTAGTTTCCAACCCGTTATATTTTTATTTCAGTGGGAAGCAATATATTTTCTTTATGTTTATGCATGGCACCACACCAACTGGCTTCCTGAAAGCCAGGCGTGCTGTATCTAATTGCACAACCTTCAGCTGCTGCACCAGGAGCTGTGGCAAAGGCGGCTACTGAATTGGCTGCCCCGAGCTTCCCGGTTGCGATAGCTTTGAGTCAGTCAGAGCTCACCAGATGCACTAATTGTCTGGATTTCTCATTCTCTGTGAAATGACTCACCAACTGGCCACTTCCAGCCCTTACAACTGTGGGTTTGACACACACCAGCATTTTTCACAGGTCTGTGGCTCGTGGGTTTTCTTGTCATCTTCACCCCAGTTCCAGGTGATGCTTTGAAGGTGTTTGATAGCACAGCTATTCCACTGCTGATCCAACCTAAACCCCAGAAGGGATGGCTCCCTCCTCTCCTGCTCCTAGCCAGGTCATCCCTCACCTTTATGTGGAATCCTCATCTTCCATCAGGGTCCCATCCTGGGTCACAAAAGACTATTTCTTTGAGTGGTGAAGCAGCCCCCTGCCTCGTACCCCCACTGCCTTGCACCCCGCTGCTCTGTGCCCCATCCCTGTCCCCATCCCCATCCCTGGCTGGTCACACATACACACCTCCACAACTCATACTGAACATGGTCCAGATTAAACACAACCCTTTCTGGCCAAGCTGGTTTTAATCCCAGCCAGTGCCATGAGGCTGATGGGATGGCACGAGTGGAGCACCCATAGCTGCCATGAGACACGCTCCCTGTGCCTGGGGTTCTGCCTCCACACGCTGTCACTACCCCAGGTAAGATGCTGATGCCCACTGGTCCTGGCTGAGCACCCAGTGAGCTCTGCAGCCCCGCTCTGCTCCCTCCTGCCACAGATCCACTCCCTCAGGATATCAGTCCCACCTCCCTCACTGCACTGCGAGTTTCCACTACATCACACCGCTTCCAGGACTGGAGAGAGGTGAAAACACAAGCCTGAGGACATCCTTCTGCCTTGAAGTCCATGAGGCAACACCAAATCAGTGCCCACCACTGCTCTGCAGCCTCCAAGTGAGGTTTCCACCTCCTCAGAAACACCTCCCAACACAAGCCCGGAGCACCACACTCAGCATTAACCACCGCTAGATCCTACACGGCATCGTGCTGTCTGCAAGGGCCCGTTTCCAATCGTAATTTGGCTCCAGAAACACATAACTTCTCTTTTTTCCCCCCAAATTCCAAAGTTATTCATGTCTGCTGCTACGTGCCAAACCCTATAGGTAAGGTTTCCATTCCCCTCGCTCCGGGCTGGCATTAGAGAGCTAGAACTGAGCTTAATCGCAGTAGCAGATGGAAAACTGGGGGGGGGAAATACTAGCAGCCCTACAAAAAATTAAATTGCTTAACAGTTAAAAATAAACCCAGCAGCACATCAAGGAAACATATGTATTTTTAACCTATGGAACAAAGTCCAGCTCCGAGCAAGCTGGCAGCCCCAGCAGTGTCTCAAGCACTGGGGCTGGGAGACTGGGTTATGGCGCCGTGTAGCAGGACACGTGGAGTCAGCCTCATCCCCAGGAGATGCCTCATCCCCAGGAGATGCAGAGAGGGGGTGGGTGCCCCGTGTCTGAGGGTGCTCAAGGCCAGGTTGGCTGGGGCCCTGGGCAACCTTGTGTAGCTCCAGGCCTGGAGGTTGGTGTCCCTGCCTGTGGCAGGGGGTTGGAGCTCTGTGACCCCTGAGGTCCCTCCCAACCCAGCCCAGTCTGGGATTCTATGATTCTATGACCTCAGTGTGCCAGTGAGAGCAGCAGTCTGGCACATGCAGGGAAATGCTGCTTCCCAAACCAGCAGCATTATCTTCTGGCTGTGAGCAGCCAGAGGAGAGCAGGATGCTGGCACAGGTATGTCAGCTTGGCACTCGCTTCACGTGCCACCCCCAAAATAGAGAAGAGCTACTCAAGCACAGCTTTGTCCCCAAGAGCCCAACTCCTCACACCTCAGGGTAAAAGCTGTGGGGTGTGCTCAGGGCCCTGTGCAGAATACACCAGTTTGTGCTATCTACTACGATGGGCTGCCTTACCTGTTGGCACCTTCTGTCCTCCAGAAGTCTCCATAGAAAAGCAGTTTCAAGATAGGTTTTGAGGCCACAGAGCATCCAAATGTACCACAGATGCAGCATAGCCTTTGTTTAGATTATTTTGGCATTAAAATATCTTTTTGTAGGCTGAGAAGGCTCTGGGCAGACCTCTGAGCCCCTTCCAGTCCCTGAAGGGACCTACAGGAAAGCCAGGAAGGGCTGTAAGGGCAGGGAGCGGTGGAATGAGGGTTTAAACTAGAGCAGGGAGGTTTAGATGAGACATGAGAAGTTCTTCCCTCTGAGGGTGGTGAGACACTGGCACAGGGTGTTCAGAGAGGTGGTGGAGGCCCCATCTCTGGAGACATCCAAGGTCAGGGTGAATGAAGCTCTGAGTGCCCTGCTCTAGTGAAGATGTCCCTGCTCACTGCAGGGTGGGACTGGATGGGCTCTGAAGGTCCCTTCCCACCAAACACAGCCTGGGTTTCTGTGAACTGCAAGACCTGGGCACCACCATGACCACGCTCAGCTTCACTCTTGGCCTTGTGCCTGTCCCTCAGGGATCTGCAAACCACCCCCTGCCCAGGGCAGGGGGGCACTGGCTCAACCCACAGCATCGCTGGTGGCCACACACAGTGGTTCCCAGGCAGGACGCTCTCAGGGCATCACATATCACCAGCATCATCACACAGAGACCTCCTGACCAGTACCCAGGGAACTGGCACTAGCCCACTGAGCCTGTTCACATCACAGAGCTATCAAGACGTGGGGCAGCATTCGTGGTGTCCCCAAGGAAAGGACCAGCACAGGGACTACAGGCCTGCTCCACAGACCCAGCATCAGCACCACGTGTGAGCAGCCAGTGCTGGGACAACCAAGATGTATTTCTCCTAACTTGTTCCTGGGTTTAATGACAATTAAAAGCCTCCATGCTTTGGAAAACAAGCGTGGCAGCCACTTGACTGACTCAAAAGCATAAGCATTGCTAATTAATAGCACTAGGCTATGGCTCTTTCCTATTAATCTCGTCATCTTTAAGACTAAATCCCTTTTACTCATGAATCAGGACATTAATGTGCCAGCAACAAAGGTGGCAGAGTCCTCCTGGTCTATTTGTTCCTGTGAACAGCCCTGTAAGACAACTGGAGCACGTGTACACCTCAAATATGAGCTGCTTCCACCGAGCTACTCCCATCAGCTGGATGGTGATGGGAAAAGGCAGCCCCACAGCATCACTCCAGGCCTTGGTAAGGCAGTAAAGCTCAGCTGGGCAAGGCAAGGTGGGAGAGCCAACACTGCAAACTTCAGAGCTGGAGGAAGGCAGAATTTAGACCCTGTTTCAGCAAAGAGCAGACCTTCCCACTTCCACTATGACACAGCAAACATTCCATGAAACAAAGGTATCCCAGGAAAACCTAATGTGCCACGTCTCCAGCGTGGCAGGTTAATGCCCTTTCCTCTCTGAGATGTGCCAGAGTACCTTAGATGCTCTAAACCCAATTCCCAGCTACCTTTCTCCTCCTGTGCTTCCTGAGATTGGGACTGTCCTAGATCATTCACTGCCAGCAAGACAGAAAGACCAACCTGGGTAGTTTTTGGCTTCACAACAGCATCAATAAAGAAGATCAGGGCTTTAATCCATTTAAAACAATATTCCTGGCCCTAGTATATCAGGTTGGGATTCACACAGGCATACGAAAGCTCTGCTCCTTGCTCTGGAAATCACAACCTTCAGGGCCCCCTGATGCTCACCTGGAATTTCCTACTCCGAGCTCCCTCCCAGCTCACCAGGTGACTCCTCAGTTCCTCACAGCGTTCCGCAACAGCCACGTTTCGGCTCCAGCTCTCCGGGCTTTATCTCCACTGTCTCCACCACAGGGAGCTGCTAGCCTCACTTTTTCAGCACGACAGAGTCAGGGCTGGTTTAAGGCTCAGCCTGAACTCTTTTAAGCTTTTATTAACATCTAGTGAGTTCTTACAAAGCAAATCCAAAATCAGTTCGTAAGTCAAATCCGTACCTCCCATCTCTGCAGAACAGAGACAGAGCAGCCCCCTTCCCTGGCCAGAGAAGGCCTGAGAACAAAACAGGATCCAGGTTTAGTTCTTGGCACTGTGAGGTGCCTACATCTTCCCAGAAAGCAGGATCCAAAGCAACCAAATCCCAAAGATAATAACAAGAGAATGGGAAGCAACCTAACACGCAGCTCAGCTCTGTTTGTGCACATCCGTAACGATGCTGACCTCATCACAGAATGGCCTGGGTTGGGAGGGACCCCAAGGGTCACAGAGCTCCAACCCCTGCCACAGGCAGGGACACCAACCTCCAGGCCTGGAGCTACAACCTACCAGGTTGTAGATCCTGTAGTACCCCCAAAGAACTTGAACCCAGCCCCAACCTCTCATCCCTTGCATCGCTGGAGAAGGGCAGCGAGCAGCACTGTGCACCACACTGCCCAGGAGGACAGACTCTCATCCCACCCCTCGCTCTGCCCCCAGCTCTGCCCCTTTCTGCCCAGGAGAGAAAGAAAAAGGTCAGTGCTAACTCCTCCAGCTGCCGACTACACCAGCCCTGGGTATTTCAGTGCAGCATTAAAACTTAATGCCAGGCCCTGGCCCGTAAAACAGCCCTTCATATCCTTCTTCACCATTTTCTGGGCTACTTAACTGCCTGGTCCTGCTACAGTGTGTTTATTTAGGAAAGCCAGAGGCAGGTGAAGCAATCTCAGAGTTCACTGACTTTATGAGGATCCCAAGCCAGGTTAAAATTAAATGTCCTTATTGTTCTAACCCTTCTTTTTTCCTTTCTTTCTTCTCTCTTTTTTTTTTAAATCAGAGCCAGTCTTTGATCTAAAAATACTGATGCTCTCACCACACGAGTCCTTCCTCCTTCCAAACACAGCCTGGTGCTGTGCGGAGCAGGATGGGACTCGCCAGCACGGCGTGCGGTGCCAGGGCTGCAGCATCCCTGCCCAGAGGACACGGCGGTGGGGGGTCACCACAGCCCGGGGCTGTGGTGGGGATGCTCTCATGGAGCTCATCCTCAGCAAGACAACTGGAAAAGAACAAGGCAAACCCTTCTCCATGATCCCCCAGGTGTACCTCAGCGGGCCAGCCAGCAAGGTCTAATTCACACAGTGAAGCTGCTGTGAGTACCTGCGGCTCTCCAGCAGACAGGGAAGGACTAAACCACCCAGGAACCCGGCAGCCAGGAAGGGTAAATGCTGCTTGGGAGGGCAGGCAGGTCCTGGGTGTGCTCAGCCACACAGCCCCCAGGAGTTCTGCTGGCAGCACATCAGCCCCCAGTCCTGAGGGAGCACGGCCCGGAGAGGCTCCCAGCGAGGGAGCAGGGTGCTGGGTGACGTCCACGTGCCAGGGGACACCCAGATGCCAAGAGGATTCTTTCACCACTGATGTTTTACCAACACTGTGGTTCCCTGTGACATCCCTGAGCCCCTCCACGTCCAGCCACGCTCATCAGCCCTCTCTGAGCTCCCACGTGCTCCCGCTGCTCGCTCTGCTCTCTGCTTTGTTTCAGCAGCATTATCCTTTGCAGATTTAGAATAAATTAGCATTTCTCTTCAAAGCTCCTCCCAGGGGTTAATCCCCACACACAGAAACACCAGCATGGACTTTGCAGCCATGAAGAGCACCCACATGGAGACCTTTAACACACACACACCTGCAGGTGCAAGAGGGAATCAGAGAGCCACAGGGGTTGGAAGGTTCCTCCAGAGCCCATGGGGTCCAACCCCCTGCCCAAGCAGGGTCCCTAGGACAGGGCACACAGGGCGGTGTCCAGACGGGGCTGGAATCTCTCCAGAGAAGGAGACTCCACACCCCCTGGGCAGCCTGTCCCAGGGCTCCCTCACCCTCACTGGCAAGAAGTTCTTCCCCACATTGGGGGGGAACTCCCTGGGCTCCAACTTGAGCCCATCGCCCCTTGTCCTGTCCCCACAGACACTGAGCAGAGGCTGCCCATGTCCCCCTGTGTCCCACCCTTCAGCTCTTGATCCCCATTGATCAGATCCCCTCTCAGGCTGCTTCTCTCCAGGCTGAACAGCCCCAGCTCCCTCAGCCTCTCCTCACAGGGGAGATGCTCCAGGCCCTTCAGCATCTCTGTCCCTCCTCTGGACTCTCTCCAGGAGATCCCTGGCTGTTTGATCCCAGGGAGCCCAGACCTGGACACAACACTCCAGGTGGGGCCTGAGCAGGGCAGAGCAGAGGGGGAGGATCCTCTCCTGTCACCTGCTGCCCACACTCCTCCTGATGCCCCCAGGATCCCCTTGGCTCTCTCAGCCCCAGGGCACCCTGCTGGCTCATGGGCACCCTGTCACCTGCCAGGAACCCCAGGTCCTTCTCCACAGAGCTCCTCCCCAGCAGGTCACCCCCAGCCTGTACTGATAAGTGGTTATCCTTTCCCAGGTGCCAGACTCTACACTTAACTTTATTAAACCTCATCTGAAATCCCAGCATTCCCAGCCACTCTGTGCTCCTCCTGGGCCAAACCCCCTCTGCTTCCTCAGGGGAGGTGTCACTGGGCTGTCACCGCTGCTGAATCTTCCCCTGGGAAATCTCTCTGAGGTTTTGGTGGCCAAGGCTGCTGCTGCCACAGTTTGGGTCTTTCCAAAGTTCAGACTCAGCCCTGACACGCTTCACGTTCTGGAACAGCTGAAGCCTCATGAATTCACTGCTGAAATACAGTTTGGTGGTACAAAAGCTTCATGGGCCGACTCAGCACTGACTCAGCCAGCCTGGAACACTGCTCCAAGCAAGCCCCACGGCTTTATTCTGTCATTCACTGGCACTTGCTGCTGATAAGCCAAACCACAACACCCAACACTAAAGCCCATTTAGTGAAATGTCTGAGAAAGGGTCTTCCAAAGAACCAAAACACACGCCAAAGGCTGTGCTGGGGCTGGCACAGCACAGATCGTGGTCACCCCACATGACCTGGACCTGTGGGGTGAGAGGAGCCCTTGTTATGAGGCAGCCAACCAGGGTATCAGGGACTTATCCCGGGCACAGGGTGCTGCAGGACAGGGAAAGGGGGGCAGACACACAGACAAGGGGTTTCACTGGGTTTTACATCTTTTCCCATGCTGCTGCTGGCAGGAGTATGGACAGAAGGGCAAGGACTGAGCATCCCAGTGATTACCTCACAGACACCGATGGGGTTGGGTTGTTCTCCTACAGCTTTTATCCAAGTATCACTGAAAAAACACCTGTTACTGTAAATCCCACCCCCTTGTGACACAGTTCAGACTGCAGAAGTGAAAGCCAAGGCTGCAGAGCTACCTGTGTAACTGCACTGCTGGTTACCAATCCCTGGGGAGAAGGGGAGGGAAAATAAAGGGCCCCAGCACCCATCAGCCATCTGTGCACACAAGGCAACTGCCGGACCCCGGCACAGAAGCAGCTGGAGCAGGACAGGAGCAGCCTGTTCACAGGCCTCCCTCCTTCCTGAGGTGCAAATCTCACCTGTGAAATAAAGCACAGCCATGCAAGGGCCCCTTGATTTCAAGGGAAGGGGAGGCAGCCCCCAGTACCCTGCAGGGAGAGATGGAGAGGGGAGGGGATGGTGAGGGGATGCCTCAGGGTGGGAATCCACCACCATGACCCAGCCAACAATGTGAGCAGGACCACAGAATCCCAGCCTGGTCTGGGTTGGGAGGGACCCCAAGGATCACAGAGCTCCAACCCCCTGCCACAGGCAGGGACACCAACCTCCAGGCCTGGAGCTACACAAGGTTGCCCAGGGCCCCAGCCAACCTGACTTACCCACCACCCAAGGCCACGACCTACACACAGACCAGCTGCAAAGTCAACCATCCCATGGAAAAGAGGAAAACCTCCCTGGTGAAAGCCCTGGGAAGCCACAATCCTGCTTTGTCAGCAGAGAGGAGTTAAATGGCAAAGCCCACACTGCTGGAGGGGGGACATGCTGTCCCTACACGTCCCAGGGCAGGCTGCTGCCCAGAAACTCTTCTATTTAATCCAAATCTGGCACAAATACACCCAACACCACTGAAGCTTCTTCTCTGCAAAGATCCAGTGGAAGCTGCCCTTTGGAATTAGATGCCAAACGTGAGAAGCAGGTTTGAGTTACCAGCCCTGCTTCGCCTTCCCTCACGTGCTCCTGTAACACCACTGGCCACTTGCACAGGAAGGGAAAACAGCTGCTTCTGCCAGGAATCCACAAGAACGGGTCTAAAGCACAGAAGAGCTTCTATTTTTCACACTGGTGTACACTAAAGGAGAAAAGAAAGTGCTCTCTTTCTCAGCCTACCATCTCCAGGCTCCACATCACACTGAACGCCAGGACTGCCAGACAGATTCATCTGGCAGCACAGCAAACAGAGCCTGGACCCAGTGAAAGCCTGAACAGGTTCACATCTCTGAATGCTTTTCCCCTCTATACACACACACACACATAAAAATACGTGTCACCTAGCTCAGAGAGGCTGCCTGCCTGCCCCAGCCCATCCTCCTGCCCCAGCCCATCCTCCTGCCCCAGCCCAGCCCATCCTCCTGCCCCTGCCCCAGTCCATCCTCCTGCCCCAGCCCCAGCTCATCCTCCTGCCTCTGCCCCATCCTCCTGTCTCTGCCCCAGCCCATCCTCCTGCCCCAGCCCATCCTCCTGCCCCTGCCCCTGCCCCAGTCCCAGCCCATCCTCCTGCCCCAGCCCCAGCCCATCCTCCTGCCCCTGCCCCAGTCCATCCTCCTGCCCCAGCCCCAGCCCATCCTCCTGCCCCAGCCCATCCTTCTGCCCCTGCCCCAGCCCATCCTCCTGCCCTTGCCCCAGCCCATCCTCCTGCCCCAGCCCCAGCCCATCCTCCTGCCCCTGCCCCAGCCCATCCTCCTGCCTCTGCCCCATCCTCCTGCCTCTGCCCCAGCCCATCCTCCTGCCCCTGCCCCAGCCCATCCTCCTGCCTCTGCCCCATCCTCCTGCTCCTGCCCCAGCCCATCCTCCTGCCCCTGCCCCAGCCCCAGCCCATCCTCCTGCCCCAGCCCCAGCCCATCCTCCTGCCCCTGCCGCAGCCCCAGCCCATCCTCCTGCCCCTGCCCCAGCCCATCCTCCTGCCCCTGCTTCAGCTGACACACATTTAGGCCAGACAATGAGTAAGAAAAGCAAATAAAACCCACGTGGCCACTGTGCTCCAGTCCCAGCACACAGAGGAAATGGGGCAGGTTGGCAGCGCCCCTGAGTGATGTTGGTGTAGAAACAAAATCTTCATTTGAATAATATTAAGGGCCTGAATAAACCAAGAAAAATAAATGAACTCAGGGATAAAAAGCCTGGCCCCTGTCCCAGTCCCAGGTTCTCTGTCTCCAACGGATGTCAGCATGAGCCCTCCATGCAAAACTGTGTCTCAGACAAAACTTCTCTGCCTCTGAAGCAGACGTGAACTCACTGACCAAGTGCTCCGAGTTCTCTTTGCAGAGGTCACCCTTAGTGCCTGTTCTTCACCTTCCCTGCACAGAGCTGAGCTCTCATCCTGGCACGAGAGCCCTGTGGCACTGCCAGTGTGTCTGGGGCTCTGTGGCACCCAGGGCTCCACAGTCTGCAGAGCTCTGCAGCATCTGGGGCTCTGTGGCACCCAGGGCTCCACAGTCTGCAGAGCTCTGCAGCATCTGGGGCTCTGTGGCACCCAGGGCTCCATGGCATCCAGGGTTCTGCAGTATCCAGGGCTCCACGGCATCCAGGGCTCTGCAGTATCCAGGGCTCTGCAGTATCCAGGGTTCCATGGTACCCATGTCTCCACAGCCTAGAGAGCTCTGCAGTATCCAGGGCTCCACAGCATCACAGTGCCCAAAGGGAGCAGGTAAGTGACAAGCTTTGTTTTAAAGTTGCAAACGAAGAGTGAAAGGAATTTACCTGGAAGTTTGTCACACACAAAAGCCTGAGCACAGGGAAAGGCTCCCACCTGCCAAGCTTCAATCCCAAGTGAGTTTTTAATGAAGAGCTACAAACTCTGGTTTATGTTGGAACTGCACACTACTGCAGGCACAGCCACAGCCTGAAGGAAGAGGTGCACAGGGAGCCAAAGCAAACCACAGACGTGTGGCTTTCTAGAAACACTTCATCCAGCAAGCCTGCTTTGTCCTCTCCTCCGCTGCACCCAAGGCCTGGGCTGGCAGTAAGAGAGTCGGGATACAACAGGCAAGGAGGCACACATACACCTGTGTGTTATGGGGCTGGCTGAAGTGGGCACAGCCCACACCTCTCCAGACCCTGTAACTGCTGTTTCACCAGCCACATTTCTGTGTAACCTCCCTCAGGTGGTTTTTTGCCACTGCCTTTCGGGGTGGAAACATCAGGCTCCGAGTATTTGCCAAGCATGAGGCATCGGGACCTGACTGAGCAATCAGAGCTGGCCACAGAGCAAACACCTCCCTCCCCTCTCCCTTCCCAGAAAACTGAAGTAAAGGAGTTTTTGAACCTCTCCTCACCCATCCTGCATGGCTTTTAACCCCAAAGCCTCAGGATGCCCTTCTCAAGGCAAGCAGCACTAAGGGCCAGCGCTGACACCGCAGCCTTAGGGAAACCCCACCGAGCTCCCCAGCGTGGGACAAAACCCACCTTGGAAAAGCTCTGCTCTGGGAAACACGCTTTGGTTGCTCTTTAAAGCACTCTCAGTGCAGCCATCCCCAAACCCAATCCCCAGGGCAGATGCTAGACCAATAAATGTTTGCACAGGCCCATAAAAGCTTCTACTAGGTTACTTGTTCCAAATCAAGCCCCGACCGCGTTTTCCAGGCTCCTGCTTATGATCAGTGTGTGGGAGTTTCCAGCATACACCAGTCACCGCCGCTCCACAGACCTCAGCTTTCCTTGCACAGCTTCTAACTCACTTCCAGAAGGTTCCTCAGCCCATCATTGAGGTGCCTACGATGCACATCACCTAATGCCCTGCTCTGACACCAAACGCCGCGGCATCAGCGTGGAGCCTTGTGCACGCACGGTAAAACACCCATGCTAGGGAACACTGAGGCAAGTCTGGATGCTGGTTTTAATCTCCCTAAGAAGATTAAGATGGAGTTTCTGGAAACTTCTCGTCTGTAGCACACACAGGGACACCAACAGGCCCAGACAGGGCGTGATGCCCAGCCGGCCGGACGCGCGCGCAGCCGGTGCCGACGTGTGTGCGGTGCTGTGCACCCAACACAGCCCCAGCACAGCCCCTGCCCTTGGTCTGCTCCGAGCTCTGCTCCTCACCACAGCACTACAGTCACCATCCGATTCCCCATCGACAGGATGTTGCTCTGAGGGTTGGACTAGGTGATCTTGGAGGTCCCTTCCAACCGTGATTCCTTGATTTTATCACTGGGGAGCTCATGCCCCAGAGGCTGGGCACAGAGCTTGGCAGAGGCCAGCACCTCCTGCCCCAGCCATGACACAAACCAACCGCCTTCCCTTCGTGAGGATGGAGCCACCAGCGAGCTTTGCCCAGGGTCCCTGTGGCATGTGGCACCACCCCCAGCTCCTCACGTCACTCAGAAAAGCTCCAGCATGGACCACAGCCTGGGTCCCCCCACCACCATCCTGCTCACACCCCCCATCCTGCTCCCTACCCCCCCATCCTGCTCCCTCATGGGGACAGCATCACTTGACAGCAGCTGAAAACCCCACCCACTGTGTCACAAGCCCACTGTGCCTTGTCCCTGCAGTGAGATCAGGTAACAGGGAGCAGGAGGCTGCTGCACAGCTGTCCAGACAGGACATTCCTGGGAGAACCAGACTGGCTTTCCTGGGAAATGCTCTCATGCAATTGGGAGATGCCTCACCCCTGTGCAAGAAAGCTGAGAGCCCTCCCACGCTGCTCCTGCCATTCCCTTTATGACCTTGACACTGTAAATACCAACAAAGGGGCAGGGGGAAGGCTACACAATCTAATGCCTTTCCAGAAGTCTCTGCTGCTCTGTAAGAGCCCCAAATTAAGCACTAAGACTCTTCTGTTTAAGCCCATGAAGAAGAGGAGGCCCTCTGCAGAGGTTCTTGGGTGGCAGAAGGCCTTCAGGGAAGGTTTTTAGGTGTCTCCCAGCCTGCAGACTGGGAAGACAGGAGGAGGCGAGGGGCTGCTGGGTGCCTGCCCGCCCTCGCTGCTCCCCATCCCAGGAGGGCAGCTGCCCAGGCCGTGTTCTCTCACTGAAGTGCCACCCAGCTGGGCAGGCTGTGGAGCTGGCTGGGAACCCAACACGCTGCCCATTCCCTTCATGGAGAGTTTGGAGTCCTCTAAGCAGCGGCCACACCGATGTGTGAACCCCCCCCAACTCCAGTGGGGGGCAGAAGAGCTGCTGGGGGGGAGAAGCAGCAGTGCCCCTCATCAGAGAGGGCTCGGAGAGCCACGTGCTGTGCCACCAGCAGCGCTGCCATGGAGTCACTGGTTTCTGCACAAGGGGCTGGGGGGGGATCCACAGGTTGTCCCCGACGTGCACACACGCTGCCCACACAACACCCAGCCCAGCACACGCACCGGGCACGATCGTTACTCCCAGACCAACCACTTCCATGTCTGCAGCTGATCTCCCTGCCTGCTGCCTCCCTGCAGCTGCACACCAAACCAGCCAGGCAAAGCCAGGCTGAGGCCTCTCCTGTCTTATCTCCAGCACACAACCCACATTTCCTCCCTACATCACTCATCCAGCACAGCGCTCCCACGATGAGATCTGCCAGCAGAGACCCAGAGCCAGCCAAGCCATCCCCAGTTAAGAGCCCAGCATTTAGGGAACCCCCAAACAAGCCCCCGGGCACCCCAATTAAAAAGTTCTGCTCCTCACAGGGAGGCCAAGTGGATTTGGGTCCATCAGCTCCTGAATCCCACTACCAAGTGGAGATCCCCAGGTTCTGAAACACCTCGAGCACGTTTCCCAGCTTCCACTGAAACACCGGCCCCGCGGCACAGAAACGGGAAGCCTACTCCATGCACCTCCTCTTCCTCAGCTTCTTTAGGCCAGAGCTGCTGTCCTTAATTGCTGCTGATGAGCTGCCTCTTAATTAGTTAAGAGAGTTAGGACAGTTACAGAGGAGGAAGCTGGATTCAATTATGCTCCTCAGTCTAAATAACCAAGGCCCCTGACTCTGCCATCCCGGGCAGAAGGAGCTGTCAGCAAAACCAGTAAACTGAATAGATTTGAGCTTAAAAATACCACAAGAGAGAAACAGCTGAATCCAGCTACTTATACAGAGCATCTCATCCAGCAACAGGCTGGGTGCAGCCTCGGTGGCACAGCTCAGGACTGCAGCTCCTGGAGACACGGCCTGGCACGTACCCAGAGGGAGCGGGGCGAGGGCATCGCCTGGCGGCGTCGCGGGGGCACGCACGGCGGGCAGAGCTCCGCAGAAGCGCTGAAATGAAGATATCTTTGTTAAATCGAGCTCTGGCTTTCTTCAGCTTCCCACGCCGGGAGCTCAGGCTGTCCCTGGGATGGTAATTGGGTTAAGCAGCTCGTGGGCTCGCACAGAAGCATGGCACTGAATGAAAACCAGCCTGCCTGCGAGCACAACCTCCCCGCCGGCGTGTGACCGCAATGCTCAGCAGAATTAATCCCACCCCGGCGCCGCCAGCAACTTGCCCCCGACCTGGCGTGAGGACAAGAAGGCTGAAACACCTCAAATTCCACTTACACATTAAAACCAACCCCTAAACCTCACAGAAAACCCCTTTTATACAGTAATACATGGTACACCCAGAGCGGTTGTGCAGCCTCCATCCTCAGAGGCTGAACCAGACCCAGCCCTGAGCAGCCCACCTTGTACTGGAGCTGGGACCACCTCAGCCCACCATCAGCTGGAAAGAATCCCGGCAAGGACAACCCAGAGGATCTGTCAGCCATGGGAGGAGCAGCGCTGACCCCGCAGCAAAGCCCGTTTTCTCTGACAGACAGACAGACCCAGAGGAAACTTCATGCTCCAGATCACAAACCGCCTTTCCCCTTAGCCAGGGTTGGCAAGGAAAGAGGAATTCTTCCCAGAGCCTGTACTTCCTTATCAGCCTCACACTTCATTAGCCTTATCTGCATGAACTGGAAGATGCTATCGGCCAGGTCCCGCCCCGACCTGCTGGCCATGCCCAGAGGAAGAGATGTCACCCCAGAGAAGTGGGAGCCACATGGCTGGGTTCAGATACACTTGCTTTACACAGCGCAGCTGAAAGCAGCCAGGACAGTTCTCTTTCCAAGCCTCGGCACGGGGCCCACTGCCAACAAAAGCTCCCTGCCTGCCACGGAGACGGGTCCTGCCTGGGAGCCGCGGGCCTGGAGCCGGCCGGGCTTCCACTGGGGTGATGGGGCAGTGCTGGGGCTTGAATGCCAGACGGGCCCGTGACTTCTGCAGCTCCCAAAACTAAGTGCTGGTGCCTGGAAGCCTTGTTTGAAGTGTCCCTAAGGGACCTGGATTTTGGGTGCCACACAACGCAGCGTGGCATGCATCTGGAGAGCTCTGAGAAATGTCTCCCTGGTGTGTCCCTCCTGCCCAGCCTCCCCCAGCTGCCCCTCCAGCTCTCTGGGAGTCTCTAAGGGATGGCCAGCACGACTTGCAGGTTACTTTTTGTAGCACAAAGTAACAGAGGGGATAAAAAGCACCAGATAGAAATGCAGAGCTATGGGTCTGGCCAGCACCCACACACCCACCCCACCTCTGCTCCAGAACAGCAGCACCGACATCCCGCAGAGCCAGGGGAGCGATGGCATGGTCAGCTCAGCAGCTGCCTTCGCAGTAAATGCAAATGGACTCTCAGCTCTCTTGGATGGTGTTTGAGGACGATGCAGAGCCTGCAGCAGGGTGTCACCCACCAGCAGCCCCATCCCTGCTCAGAGACGGCTGGGCATCAGCCAGACACAGCCTTTCAGAGGGCTCCGACTCCTCATCTGCCTTCAGAGGCATCGTCTCAACCTCGACGGGCACCAGAGATTACTGCAAGGCCATAAATCCCGGTATTACCGAGGCTGCAACCAATTGCTCCTCCTGAACAGATGCTCAGCCTTCTGCCATGGAACACCGGGGCAGCTTTGGAAGCAGACGGAGCAGAACAGCACGGCAGCAGCCCCACAAACAGGATTTCACACCCCCACAGCCAAACGCCGCATCTGATCAGAGGCACCGAGGGTCCCCCACAGTGTGTGACACCCTGGGGATGCCCACAGCCTCACACCTCTGCCACTGCAAGCACAAAGTAAGCAAAGGCAGGCTGGGGTGAAGGTTTTCTGGTAGAAATAGTTAGAATTAAGCACCTAAGTCCAGGTTTTAGTGGCCTGGGCTGTCAGCGGTGTGACAGGACGGGTAATTCACCACCACCCACAGTATGCAGAGCTGGGACCAAATGCCTGACCTGAAATCTAGAGGGAGGGGAGACAAATCCCAGCTGAACAGCTCATAGACCATGTATTTGAAAACAGCATCACTGGAGGATGAAGCTGACACCAACACATCAGGGGAAACAGCAACAAAAGGAACCCCAGCTTTTCTGGCCACACATGCTCCCCCCACCCACTGGGCACACTGGTGCAGTGATTTAAATCACGGTGTAAGACCAAGTTTGGGCTGTATGTCACCACCACCTTCCTGCAGCCAAGCTGCTTCCCACACCACGCGTGGCACTGGGAACCCAAACAAGCATCATGAAGTCCACTTCAAATGGTGACTGTGTCTTTCTAAAAGACAACTGCCAGATCCTGGGGCTCCTGAGGAGCAGCAACCTCCCAGATCACTACTTTGGCTATTTTAATGACCACTGCAAGGCGTCCCAGAGGGATGTCACCCCCTTCTTACAGTCTCAAGAGATGCTGCTTGGAAGCCCCAAGCACAGAGCAAGCCCTTGAGTGCCTGCAGCCCCCTGGCTACTGCACTGTGCGGGGCTGTGGCTCAGGATAGCACCCACACCAGCCCCTCTGTAAATGCACAGGGTACCTGCAGGGTGAAATTGGGGTGGGAGGGACACAGTTGGGTCTGCCACGAAGTGGAGGGGATGCACTCCATGGGAGCTGGATGGGTGTGTGGGCAGCAAGGGCAGCCTGCCTGAGCATCCCCAGACAGCACGCAGCGCAGGGCAGCGCCGACGAGGCAGGCTGGCTCCGCTCCTAGGAACAGCACACAGCAGCCCACACTGAGCATGGCATGGGCTAATTAGTCTTCCTTTTCTGCTGAGCTAATGAGGGTGGGAAACAAGCACTGCGCTGTCGCTGTGATGTCTGCATTTCAGGACAGCTGACAGGAAGGTTTCCCTTGGCTGAGTAAAAGGCTGGGTAAGTTTCTTCTGCATGGCAAGAGGAGGTGACCAGTCACACAATCACAGGGCTGGAAAAGACCTTTAAGATCCAGTCCAACCGTCCCTGTCCTGTGCTGACCCAGCTCCCTGAGCACCTCATCTCCCCTCTGGTAAACACCCCCAGGGCTGGGGACTCAGCCCCCTCCCTGGGCAGCCTGTGCCACAGCCCCACAACTCTGCCAGGGAAGAACTTTGCCCTCCCAGCTGAGCTGACCCTGCCCTGGGGCAGCTTGAGCCCATTGCCCCTTGTCCCATCTCCTGGCCCCTGGCTGCAGAGACCATTGCCCACCTCTCTGCACCCTCCTGGCAGGGCAGGGGAGGTGGGGAGAAGGGCTCCCCTCAGCCTCCTCTTCTCCAGGCTCAACACCCCCAGCTCCCTCAGCTGCTCCTCAGAGGATTTGCCCTCCAGCCCCTTCCCCAGCCTGGTTGCCCTTCTCTGCACTCGCTCCAGGACCTCCATGTCCTTCTGATGCTGAGGAGCCCAGAACTGGACCCAGCACTCAAGGTGCAGCCTCACCAGTGCCCAGTCCAGGGGCACAATCCCCTCCTCAGACCTACTGGCCACACTATTTTTGATACAAATATAATGAAGTCAGAGCGTCTGGGGCCTCATTAACTGTCCACAGTTAATTAAATGAAACAAAATAAGGCAGCAAAATAACTGAAACAATTCTGCTATTTAGAGAAAAATGGGGTTTTTTTGGTCCTTGATGCCCCAGCCCACCACCAGCAGCCTCACTGTGCCACGGCTCTGCTCTGCCTCCTCCCCAGCCTCCCAGCTTCCTCATCCTCCTCCCCAGCACGCGTTTTGGGGAGGACAACACGCATCCCTCCTGGGACGGGTCCAGGGGAACGCTCCCTGCTGCAGGCCCGGGAGGTTTCACTTCAGGGCACTCCGAGGCCAACACGCTGCTTGCATAAATATTTGCAAAGCCAATTTAACAACGGAAATATTCCAAACATTTTCTTCCTCCTAGAAAGTGGCAATCGAAACCTGTTGCTAATGGTTTCCCTGTAGCACTTGAAACCCCAACAACCGCAGGCCTGAGCCACAAACCCTCCCTACACAAGTTAAAAGCAACAAGCAGAGGCTGAACCGGCTTCTCTGTCCAAACACAGGCAGGACAACAAGCACAGGTCAAAGAACACAATCTGGACAGAGGAAAAGGGGTGGTGAAAGCGCCGTGCTGGTTTGGGGGCAGGTGGGTGGCTGGAGCAGCACCCTCTGTGAGGCAGATGGGATCACCCAGGCCCAGATGGACAGGCGGCCCTGACAGGCCGTCACGGAGCAGGAGGCCGCGTCGCCGTGACAGCAGCGCTCAGGCAGCACATCCGGGCTGGCTGGAGGATGCCAGCAAGCCAAGGGGCCTGTGCCACTGGTGCCACACGTGCAGGACCTTCAGAGGCTCCAAAACACTGGGATTCTCCTCACACTGGTGCATTTTACCTGGGGACAGTCTCCAACACCGTCCCTGTTCCCAAAACGAGCCTGAGTGAGGCCCCGGGTGCTGCCGTGGGGGGACACCAGCCAGGACCATCCCCAGCACCCCAGGATGCGGGGTGGCCTCGGCTCACCCCTTGGACGATGCTGTGCATGGAGCTTCCATGGGTGCAGAGCCCCTGGGGCACGGTTCCACTCCGGCACACGGAGCTCCTGTGACTTGCAGAAACACAAAAGTGTGCTGGATGCTCACCAGGCTTTAATTCTGCCCGAGGGAAACCTCTCCCAGGCTCACACCTTGCCCATCAGCTTGCTGCCAAGAGCAAGCCAACTCGGTAGAGCTCCAAAACCTCAAAGATCTGCCAACCCCACCGACCCCAGGGCCAGGCACAAGTGCAGAAGCAAGGCCAGCACTGTAAGGGCTGGGAGAGGCCAGACTGCCCCAGGTAAAACGGGGATGGGAAAGGACAACGTGAAATCCCACTTTCTGAACGCCTGTCACAGAACAGGAAAAGCCCAACCTCCTGAAACAGGCGGTGAGTTGGGTCCTCTGTCAGGCCACTCTGCTGGAAAAGAGGATGGGAAGGAGGAGCCACCAGCACCCATCAGGTTTACCCCACTTCCAGGCCAAGCCATGTGCTCTACAAAATCCCCAGCACCCATTCCCCACCCACCACATGTGTCTTCACAGGCCCCAACATCAGCCTCTCCTAGCTCACAGCAAAGGTATGAACAGGGGCAAAGCTCAGACCCCTGAGGCAATGGGACAACCCTCCACCAGGCCTTAAAACCACCAGTAGGCCTGGGGGACCCTCCTGCCTCAGCTGTCCCTCCAAAGCGACAAGTGTGGCATCAAACCTGGCAGTGCCATGAGAACCAACGCTCTGCTCAGTTTCTTGGCTCACCTTTATTTCCCAGGGGTATGCTCACCTCTACTAGGAGGTGTAGACACCGAGTACCAAGCAGCTAAACAGGAATATAACACATCCCCTGCATGCAAACGGTCCCTGACTACTCCTTTTGCCTGATGGGAGTGCAGATTTCAAGCTGCAACTAACCCTGAACGTCCCTGGGCTGGGCCAGGAGGATTCCTGACTATGGCTTTGCCCAAAATACCTGCTACCCCGGCCCTTAGGAGAAGGGAGCGGAAACATTCGGAGGTGAATGCTGTGGTTTCACGGCCAGTCCTTCCCATAGCTGCCTTTCATGCCATTAAAATGGGTGGGTTTGCTGCTCAGTCACACAGGTAATGCCAGCTAAAATTACAGGCTGCTGGCTTAACGTGAGAGAAAGAGAATATTATAAACCCGTGTGAAACCCTCTGCACGCCACATCCACCTTCATTCCTCTCCACAGGAGCAAAGCAGGACCTGGCTGGGTAATGCCCATCCTAAGGCTCTGCCAAGACAAACACAAAGCAGCCGGATCCGTTCCAGCACTAGGGGATGAGGAAAGGTTATCGATTCCCAAAGCACAGAACCCAAAACATCGTAATCCACGCTCCTTCCCGGCAGACACGTTCGCTCCCAAGGCATCAGGGAGCTAATGGCCACCAGTCTGGAGCAAGCAGCTCCCCATGCAGCACCAGGGACACTGCAGAATGCCCATTTCTCTGATGGCATCCTGAATATTATCGGAGATGTGGCTGTGCTGGTTTGCACTGCAAACTCCTCCTGCTAGAGCTGATGTGCAGCGAATCGGAGAAGGTGCACTGAAGAACTTCCAGTCTTTCATCCCACAGCCTAAAAGCCCCACTTGCAGCTGAGGAAGGATGTGTACATGCAAAGGAAGAGCCTGTATTCCCTAAAATGACAAAGGAGCATCGGAAGAGACACAGGATCGGACACAAAAGGTCAGGCTGGACAAAAAAATAACCATCTGTGAGAGAGGAGAACAATAAAAGACTGTTCTGTTCCTTAATGCACTGCCTGCATCTCCCTTGGTGCCCCCTGAGAGGGCTGTGAGAACACCTCTCTCAGTGTTTCATTAATGCACTTTGAGCAAGTGCTCCGAGTTTCCGGATGAACAGCCACCCTTCTTACTGACCCCAGGAACGAGCGAGGGGGTCAGTTCTGGGAACACGGAGCACAGGACAGCTCAGCACAACGGGAAGGGGGAACCGGGCACTGCCTGACCCAGAGCCACCGGCCCCGAGAAACCAGAGCCCCACACCCTGATGTGGCTCCTCAGGCCCTGGCTGCTGGTGGGGATTAATCAGCTTGTGCAATCCAGGGCTCGGCCACCCGGAGCAGCACACGCCTTTGTCCAAAAGCATTTGTCAGAAGAAAAACAGAACCACCCAAAATTGAACATCACTCAACTCCTTCAGAAAAAGCAAGGGTAAGCAAGCAGCACAAGAGAGGGATGGACGTCTTCACTCACAGCAGTCCAAGGTGCTGGGGGTGGGATTTATCTCACCTTTAACAACATCTATGTATCTCCCACCACACAGGGGCTGAGCTGGTGGTGGCAGTGATGCTACACCTGATGTCTGGGAAGAAAAAGCAGGTACACCACCTCTGTGCTAAAAAGCCCCCGCTGCAGTCTGACTGTGACATGCACTGATACAAACTGCTCCAGGAGAAGGGGCAGGAGTACTCCTGCCACAAAGGATGAAGACAGCTGCTGCACTAGAAAGAATACTAGAACAAACATGGGAATTGCATCTCAATCTCCCAACCTGATGGTGCTTTCCCTTCCCCACGGCACAGCAGCAGTGGCCAGTAGGACCACTGACACCCCTGAACCATGGGGATCCCCGAGGGGCAAGAGGCTGATGACCTCCAGAACATGCTACAGAAACACAAGGAGCAAAGAAAGCCCCCTCCTGTGCTGTTGCACTGGATACTCAGGAGGATGCTCAACTGTGCTGGCCCAGCTGGACCAAAGACGAGGTGGTTACCGCATCCGAGGGCTACAGCAGCTCCCCAGGCAGCCAAACACCAAGAGTCCAGCCTCTGCCAAGCTACCTGTGGCACCTCAACTGTGAGAAAAACCAGGTAGAGCTTTCACAGCCTATTAGCTAAGCCAGCCCATGGCTTGCAAGCTGCGGGGTGGCTGGCTGGGACTGCAGCCCGGAGTGCAGCTGGACCCGAGCTCCTCACAGATACACCCATGCAGACCTCAGGCCAGTGAAATCCGGGCGTAGCCCTGCAGGGAGCTGGGCCTTCCTGTGCTTCCCATCTTCCCTGACAAACACTGTCTCTGCAGAGAGCCAAGCATGAGGGCAGAGGGCTATTTTAATACAACATGTTTTACCAATTAGGACCTCGTGACAGCCATCCAAACAGCCAACAAAACACAGCGAAGCCGCTAATAAAGCTCGACACACGTACCGGGGTTCTACAGGCACCACCTCAAGCCGTGGGTCCTTCCTCTCCTGGCTGCAACACCAGGAACCCCCTGAAGTGGAAGTGGGTTTAATTAATCACAGCCCCTTGTTATCCCACTCCCTGTTTAGGTGTGTTTGAAGCTCCGTTGCTCTGTTTCATCCCCATCCTCTGTTTAAAGCCCCGTCGCAGCTTGCTGTACAGTCACAGAATCACAAGGTTAGGAAAGACCTTTAAGACCATGAAGTCCAACTGTTCCTGTCCTGTGCTAAACCACATCCCTGAGCACCTCATCTCTCCTTTTCTTTAAGCACATCCAGGGAAGGTGACTCAGCCACCTCCTAAAGCTCTGCCACAGCCACCTTCTGCTCCATGAGGTATAAAAATCTCCGGGTCCTCAGAGCTGCCCCGGGAGGGAGCTGGCTGGGATCTGCATGGAAACACCTATGTGGGCACTTGGCAAAGCCTGAAGGAGGGATAGTAGGGAGTTATGAATAATGCAGGAACATTAGCATCCATCAAGGCCTGTTAGGATTTCGTTCAGCAGAAAACAGGAACCATTACTAAAGCCAAACCTCCTTCCCTTCCCACCAAACACAACAAGCTCCAGAGTCTGACTCCCCGCTGGCAAACACAGCTCTTCCTGCCCCACACAAGGGAGGGCAGCAGCTATTCCACACATAAACATGGGGGAGCCCAGGATGCTCCTTGCTCCCCCCTCTCAGGCCTGTTAGGGACCAGTTCTGGCCTCAGTAAGAAGTACCAAGCTGGCACACGCAGCCCATACATGAGGTCAGGACATGACAGGAAGAAGACGTTACTAATGGCATTACCAAGCTGATTTTAAACCTAATTTAATTGTCTTTATTGTCACCTGATTTCAACAGGGTCTGAAGGGAGATAGGTTAATCACTCACATTAGTTCCTACTGAGGTCTGGCAGACTCACTGAACTTTCAGCCTCACTACTGGTACACACAGATGGGACAGCCACCCAAGCCACCCCAAATCCAAAGTATTTTAAAGACAGGAGTCCATTTCAGCATGTTCCTCTTCTAATTCCTCCATCCAAGCTACACAGACACCAGCGAACTCCAGACACAGAGGCACAGCAGCAGCAAGAGGGTGCAAACACTGCTGCACACTAAAACAAGCTGCATAATCCTCTTCTAGGAGATTTCAATCTGCTACCAGGCTCGGTTATGCCCAGCCTCTGGAAGAAGGGCGACATGAGGAGGATGCCCAGAGGGGTCCCTAGGCAGGGCTCAGCACAGGGAGGGACAAGGGACCACGTCCCAGGGGCCCATCCTGTAGGCCCAGGGAGCTCTGGCTGTGCAGTGGGTTATTCTCAGGCACTTTTCTCAGGATCCAGTAAACAGTCAGATTCTGCCAATTATGCAAATTTCACGTATATTTATCTTAATAAACTTGGCTGGCCTTGCCAAGGGAAAAAAAAAACAAAACCTGTGGCTCTTGATGGTATCTGCCTTGTCTGGGCTGCTCCAGAAGAAGGGATCCCGAGCCAAAACCGCACCGACGCTGCGACGTGCCCGGGAAGCGCTCCCTTTACTGCCCCCCACCCCAAAAAGGCACCTATGGCACCCTGAGTTTCCAACCACCCTACCCCACCCCGGCGGCTTTATCGCCTTGGGTTTGCATTTCAAAGCCTTCACTTGCTCTTCCCCAAAGGCCTCCAGCCTGGCTTCTCTTTCCCAACACGGCTCCAAGAACGCCCACCTCCCAGAGCCGCTGCCAAGCTCACCAGGGAGGAGGGAGATGCAAAGCTCCCCTGTGCCTGTGGACCCCTCCTTCTTGGTCCCATCAGAGTCAGAGCATCTCCAGACATGGAGGGGGAACAGATGTTCCTCACAGCAAAGCCCCACTGCAGCCCCAAAATCCAGTGGGACCTTCTTTGCTCTCACAGGACTGCAGAGGGAGCCCAACACAGCAGTGCCCATCCCTGAAAATGCCTTAACAGGGTGGAAATCCCAGGAGCAAGCTAAGGATCCTGGATCAGGAAAGAGGACTGCCACCCCACACCCTGGGGCCGTTTAAGTGTGATTCCTCTGCCCAACAAGAAGACCGATCTCTGCCCCAGATGACTCACAGGAGGAGACACATCCAACGCTCCCTGGGGCACAGCTCCCCAGAGAGCCTCTTCTTCCCAGCCCAGGGCAGGGAATTGCAGGTGGAGAGGAAAAGCCAGTTGTGGGAGCGATGTGACACCGTGCTGAGGGGAGGTGGGGACCAAGCATGGAGCTTGTCACCTCCCAGGCGCTATGACACCTTCAGCACATGTCCCGGCGCGTGCTGCTCTTCCCATGGCAAACACTTCACGCTCCTGAAGGGCTCAGGCACTATCTGTGTGCTAAATCATGACTTCATCACTCCACTCTCCTGCTGCGCTCCCTGGCTCCGGTCTGAAGAGCATTATATTGATTTCCTGGCACACGACGGCTGCTGAAATGGGCGTTGGGATTAGTTTCCTGTCTGAGTTGTTTTAAGCCAAAGGCTCATACTTGTGTTGCAGTTCACGTTGTTAATATGCCTGTGCCTCAGTTTAAAAGCAGTGGGGTTATTTTACTGTAAAAACCCCAAGCAGTAGAATAATGTGATTACATTTCTTGGGGTCGAGAGCTCCCTGGGAAATGCTGTGTTCCAAAAACCCTTGAGGAAGTCAGCAGAACTGGTCACCTTCCCAATCACTACTGCAGATGAGCACCTTTCCCTGCCCTGACAAGGTAAGATGTTCCCAGTGAACCCCTCTGGAGGTCCACACAGCCAGTGCTAGGGTCCCACCAGCAGAAGATGGGACGCAGTGGGGCTGCCCCTCTCTTTGTGCTGAAGGGACCTTTGCACAACTCACTTGAACGTGCTCCAGGAGCAGGACCAGGACAATGGACATCCTCCACAGAGGGCTGAGCCCAGGTTTCAGAGCCAGCCACTGACCAGGTCCCTACCTACAGGCACACCCTTGGGAAAGGAATCTGCTTACTTAGGTGATCACACCCGGGTTTAGGAACCTACCTTTAGATCCCAGAAAGTTTTCCTAGTTAGCAGCCAAATGTTAATAACAATGACCCATGGACATCCAGCAAGAGCAGACAGACAGTGACAGATGGATCCAGAGACCCAACATCCACTGCTTGGAGGCTGCGTGCTCAGGCAACTCCTCCCTTCCGCTGCTCCTTCCAGCTACAGCTCCTCTCAGCCCCGCAGCCAGGAGAGCCCAGAGAAGTCCACCACTACCAATCACAGCCTCAGCACCTCTCGCTCCAAGTCCTAATTCCAGTCTGACTCCTCATTCTGCTGGCTTAATCCCTCAATCATTCTCTGCCCCCCAAAAACGTCTTTTAAGAGAAACAACAGCCAAACCCCCTTAAAATTCAAATCACCAGCAAGTTCTTCACCCCTTGAGAAAGCACCGAAGCATCAAACTCCCTGTAGGCACTGCACTGATGTAGGCTGCTAATTAAAACATTAGCAGGGGAAGAAAAAAAAAACCCAACAAAACCTTCTTAAGATTCCTGTTAATTAGATTTGTTTACAATAGCAATAGCATCTCGTTCTGGAGATATTCTGGGAAGGCTCCTGCCAGAAGTGATTTACCTTCCTCAGTGGCAAAGGTCAGGCAGGGTGCAGATTTAGCACTTTCATGGACATCTGCTGATGCATCCTGAAAACAAAGGAAGAGGCAGGAAGGGCTGGAGCCAGCCAGACCCTCCAGAACAGGCTCCCTCACAAACAGAACGGGGTTTAGGTGCATCCCAAGGACGATAAAGCGAACTCGGGCGGGTGTGGTTCAGGGCTTATTAAACCTGGCAGCTCCCTCCTCAAACCCTGCTGTTTGCTCTTGTGAAATCAGGCCGGGGCTGAGGGGTGACGTCAGGGCTCCCCGCACCCCGCCGGGCCAGCAGACAGCGTGGGTGTAGGGGAGCGGTGCAGCCAGGGCAGCCCTCTGCTTCCACCCTCCTCCCCAGAGCCTGAGCTCAGCAGGAGTCACCCAGGAGGAATGGTTCCCCTGGAGAGGGCAAATTAATGCCAGCAGAAGGAGGGAGGACCTCTGAAGAAAGGGTAATTGTCCCTTGAAATTGTTTGCATCTGTGGGATGCCTTTCGCTCTGGGATCAAAGCTCTTCAGCAACCTGAGCCAACTGAGCTGCCCAGAGCCGGGAACCACGCACCGTGTTATCAGTGCTCCTTCAACAGAGCTTTCTGCCCAGCCCAGCTGACAGGAGGCACACCAATGGTCCTCTGAAGGTTACTTGGTTATTCAGGGTAGCCCAAAGTTCTATAGGATGCTTCTAAAGGTCCCAAGTTTATGTTGAAAACCATGAAAACATGGGATTGGGCAAAGGGACTGTCTCCAGCACACAGCGTTTACTCTGTCTGCTGTCCATCTAGGCACCTGGCTGCAGAGCTGTCAGGCAGAGGAGGACCTGGGGGTGTTGGGTGACTGAACACGAGTCAGCAGTGTGCCCAGGCAGCTAGGAAGGCCAACAGCATCTTGGCTTGTGTCAGACCCTGCATGGCCAGCAGGTCTGGGGAGGGGATTGTGCCTCTCTACTCAGGACTGGTGAGGCTGCAGCTCAAATGCTGGGTCCAGTTCTGGGCTCCTCAGCATCAGAAGGACAGGGAGGTCCTGGAGCGAGTGCAGAGAAGGGCAGCCAGGCTGGGGAAGGGGCTGGAGGGCAAATCCTCTGAGGAGCAGCTGAGGGAGCTGGGGGTGCTCAGCCTGGAGAAGAGGAGGCTGAGGGGAGACCTTCTCCCCACCAGCCCCTGCCCTGCCAGGAGGGTGCAGAGAGGTGGGCGATGGTCTCTGCAGCCAGGGGACAGGAGATGGGACAAGGGGCAATGGGCTCAAGCTGCCCCAGGGCAGGGTCAGCTCAGCTGGGAGGGAAAAGTTCTTCCCTGGCAGAGTTGTGGGGCTCTGGCACAGGCTGCCCAGGGAAGGGGCTGAGTCACTGACCCTGGGGGTGTTTAACAGAGGGGAGATGAGGTGCTCAGGGATCTGGGTCAGCACAGGACAGGGATGGTTGGACTCCATGATCTTCCAATCTTGTGACTCTGTGACTGTAACTACAACGTACCCCAGTTCTAGGAGTAACACCTGGCACACTCACCAATGGGCCCAGCGTTCCCAATGAGCTGGAAAGACGCAAGAACCGAGTAGTCTGGATCCAAGATCAGCTGTCACTCACAGAACACATCCCCTCATTCCCATCACAGCCAACCCCAGTCATCTGCTGTCTACCCCCTTAAAAAGAAGCTCAGAGAAGAGTTCCTGGGCTTCCACAGTGGCTCCCCGTGTCCTGAGCACTCACAGTGCACACGCTGTGTCCTGACTGCTCCAGTCACTCTGTACTGGGAGAGGTGTGACCTCAGAGCTCAGCACCAGCGTCACCTCACAGCTCAGCATCAAGCCTGCCCTCAGCCTCAGCCAGCAGAGAGTCAGAGCAGGGTGATGCCCGCAGCCTACTCGCTTCCTTTAAACAGCAGACCCAGGGATGGGGTTGTAGGGTTACAGTGGTAGAGGACTGAAGCACTACAGCCCGGCCGGGTGTCTTCGGGCGGTGCTGGAACGCCGCGGTACCTCATCACCCGAGCGTGTGGCGGGCAGAGCTCAGCATCCCAAGGCACTGTGTGTAATACTGCTCCTTCCCCACTCCCACCGGGACTCTGAACCGCACATTTCCATTGTCGCTCCGTGAATAGCTCAATAAAAGGATGCCAGAAGCCTCACTGAGAGTTGTTACTCTGATTTCTGTCCAAGAAGGGACTGCTTACTTTGCCACTGCAAAGCTGTCCACATGGCACCGGCTGCCAGCCAGCATCATCCAGGTGCTGCTTCCACAGGGAGCAGTGTAATCTCTTTGACCCCAGTGCCTGGATCAAAGGGGTTTCCTTTCCGGGCTGCTGAGGAAGAGCAGAGAGTTTCCAGGATTGATCCACTGGTTTCAGGGTTACAGTGGTGAAGGATGGAAGCACCACAGCCAATGTGTGACACCAGACCGAGCTCTGGGCAAGGTGCTGTTTGCTCTCCTGTGCTGCCTTGCTGTGGGTGCTGTGCTGCCCAGCTGGTGACTCCCCCAAAACACGGAGCTTCACCAGACATCCATCACCTCAGGAGCTCCCACCACATGGGATGTGATGCTCGTGCTCCCTGGACCCCAAGGCTGGAAAACCACCAAGGCAACTCACAGCTGAGCAGCTTTACTCACCCACACTCATCACTTGTGCTCTGCAAGAACCAAACTGCCAGAGCCACCACCGATGCAAAACGATGCAAATTCATCAGGAATTAATTTGGCTCTTTACTACAGCTGCTGCTGCTGCTCTGGGCTCATTGTTTCCCCAGCTAAGACACAAATATCGCTCCTGACCCAATTAAACTGTCATCTAAAGATGACAAAAGGTGAGGAGAGGGTAGGGAGGGACCAGAGCATCCTTCAAATTAATTAGAGACACGGACTTCCTTCCGAACTGGCGAGCCACTAATGAGAGAAACAAAGGCAATATGCAAAGAGACTCTTCAGCCAGCTTATTGCACTTGGGTGTTTCAGGGGCTCATCAGAACAGATTTACATAAAAAACTGCATTCTCCTGGGTTTGATGCTGTGCTCCCTGCAGCTCCTTTTGATGTCACTGGGAATTTTCCCTGCCTGGGATTGCGTGTCCGGCTCGTCGCTGAGGGATCTCCTCCTGCACGATGCCACCCAGGTCACATGGATGCAGGAACTGCTCCGTGAAGTTAGGACTGGTCTTATGCCCTGAAATTATAACCAAGCCTGGGAACTCATAAAAAGTCCAAGCAGAGACCTGAAATCCTGGCCAGCTAGAAGAAAACAGCAAAAATCCCACTTAATCTTAAATAAGCCAAGATTGCACAGCCTTTTATCTTCTGGCTTTCCTTATCAGATACAAACCAACCTCCCAACAGTTCATCTTGTGACTGTTTTCCCTAACAGCTATTTTTGGGGTAAATTCTCCTTTATTAGCTATGGAAAATTCTCCATCCTTCAGTACTCCAGGCATCAGTGAACTCCTGGACATGTCAGGTCTGCCTTCCCAACACCAGGTACCTTCAGAACCCCCCCTCCAAAATGTAACACCTACAGAAGAGTGATCAGCCTGCAACTGTATATAAAGCAAAGACAAATAGCCTCTGGAGAGCAGGAAACTGGCCACCACTGCTGCCACTGTGTGCCCTGTCCTAGGGACCCTGCTCTGGCAGGGGGTTGGACCCCATGGGCTCTGGAGGGCCCTTCCAACCCCTGTGACTCTGTGGAGACCCAGGGATGCTCCAGACACAGCACAAGCTGCAGCAGTCAGAGCAGAGGTGGCCATGGGGGCCACCTACTTCATTTAGAGGGTGCCCAAAAGTTGGTGGCTACCCATCCCATGCTGTGGACTGGAGAGACCAGTCTTGGCAGAGCCAAGGATCTGTCTTTAGATCTGTCTTTCAGCCAGTCGGACTGGTTTGGGCCCACGCTGAGGCACCTGGGGTGAAACCATCCCCCAGCAGCTCTGCTCCAGCAGCACCCACAGCAGCCTGCACAGGGGCTGACCTGGCAGGAGATGGGCTCAGCACTGACGAGCAGCAAGCCCCCCTTTCCCTCCCCACACAAAGGTTAGAGCCAGCAGCAGTGAAGAGATGCTCACCCCCTCCCAGTGACACCGAGCGCTGGCCAGACGTAGGGCTCTGGCTGCAGGAATACATTAGGTTTACCAGCACACCCAGGGTGGCACGAGCCCCAGCTGCCTGCTGGAGGCCTGGCCACGGCACTGGGCCCTCACCACACTGAGAAAGGCCAAATCCTGCCCCCTGAACATGCTTCTAAAGCACCCTGCAGCTCAGCACCCAGCCAGCCCTGCAGCCACACTGCCGCGAGCGACCGACGAGCATCCATCCCGCACCATCTCCTAACCCAGAGTGAGGAAACGCTTCCTATTGATTTATCTGACATATCAATTGTTGAAAATCTTATTGCCTTGACATTTAAATGCAAAAAAACCCCCACACCCCAGCAAACACAGTGCCCTTCCCAGTGTGGAGCAGGACAGCTCTCTGCAGCTGCGAACACAGCCCATGCAGGACGAGGTACCAGGAGAAAGAGTCCACAGTTTCACAACAATGCTTTCCCTTTCATCTTTCCAAGCTCCTACGCTCAAATATTCCCCCAGCTCAAATCCTGGCTGGAATGGATCTGGGGGTGATTTTGCACAAGCCCATACCACGTCTGCCCTGGTTTCTTTCCCCAAAGGAGCCAGTCACCCTGCAGTCTCCTGCCCCTGCCACTCTAGCATCCTCTGCTCTCCCAAGGCAAGCCTCATCCCCCCAGCACACACCGTGCTCCACCAGCCACTTGGCCACAGCAGTTTGGGTAGCCAACCTCCAAGCCTCTGAGGTGGGCTGGCATCTTCCCCTGTGCTTGGAGAGGGTTCTGCAGTGTGATGCTGTGTTCACCAGTCTGGGTCCCCTGCTTCCCTGCTCTGACACATACTGGTGAACACAGCATCATGCTGCAGAACCCTCTCCAGTTGCTGTGCCCATCAGTTTAAGTCCTGCTCTGCAGAAAGAGATGGTGTCTGCTGGGAAGTATTGTCATACCAGTGTTTTCTTTAGCCCAGCTCTGGTTTGGAGGTTCAGATCCCTCCTACCCCATTGGTGCTGGGCTCTGGCTGGCTGTGCCCCTGCTTAAAATAAAAGCCTGGTGTCCAAGAGTTTAGGAGAGGGGAAAAAAAGCATGAAAAAGGTTTTCCTTCCCCATCTTCCTTCTGACAAATTTACAACAGCCTGCTATTAACTCACTTGCTATTAAGTCCTGGTTTGCTTGAGTCTCTCCTCTCTCCCCCACCCTTCTCTTCCCAGAGGACTTGCTGAGCCCCCCATCCAGCTGCACTGCCACTTCCCTGGAGAAGCAGGCTACACCTGGCTGGGTAACCACCACGTTCAAGGGGATCTTCAGGAGCAGGAGCCTGTGGTACCACGGGACAGAGCAATGCTCCTCCTCTGGGACACACTGCCTTGGGGAAGCACAGCTCCTCCATGCAGTAAAACCTGTAAAAACCCAAACTCATTCCTTCAGTGGGTTTTCCTGTGCACCACGCAGCACAGGCAGCGGGTCCCCCACCATGGATGAAGGCAGTGCTGTCCCTGTCCCTCACTGCCCTCACACCACAGGGAGCTCAGACCAGTTAATTCTCAGGGATAGACAAAACACACTGGCTGGAATCACAGAATCACAGGGGTTAGGAGGGACCTCGGGAGATCATTGGGTCCAACCCTCTGCCAAAGCAGCTCCCTAGTTCATACTGCACAGATAGGCATCCAGATGGGTCTTGAATATCTCCAGAGAAGGAGACTCCACAACCCCTGGGCAGCCTGTCCCAGGGCTCCCTCACCCTCACTGGGAAGAAGTTCCTCTCCACATTGGGGGGGAACTCCCTGTGCTCCAACTTGAGCCCATCGCCCCTTGTCCTGTCCCCACAGAGCACTGAAAAGGGGCTGCCCATGTCCCCCTGCATCCCAGACTTCAGATATTTATAAACATAAACAAGGTCCCCCCCTTAGTCTTTTTTACTTAAGGCTGAACAGCCCCAGCTCACTCAGCCTTTCCTCACAGGGGAGATGCTCCAGGCCCTTCAGCATCTTAAGGCAGGGCCAGCCGGTCCAGAAGCAGGATGTGGATGGCTGGACACAGCAGCTCTCCCTGCCAGCACACGATGGCCATGCTGCCAGCTGACAGAGCCAGGCACTGCTTTACCCAACACCCTGTCGCCATGGGCCCATCTGTCCCCACCACCGTCATTCCACAACCACTTCTTCTCAGGTGAAAACTTGAGGGGCCAGGATGCCATTTCTTGAGGCCCTGTCAAAGGATGAGCTGCCAGCAGAGACAGTGCTGCCCAGACCAATTTTGGGAGCAGGAGAAGCTTTGTGGTACTCAGGCTGGTGAAGGCCTGGGCCCTGTGGAGCTACAGGCCTGGACTCTGCTCCATGGACAGAAAATGCAGCGTAAGATGTCCCTCAGGATGGAAACTGGAAGAATAAGGCAGGTTTCCTCTCTACCATGTTTGCCTCAATTTATTTTTTAGGAGGCAAACATGCAGGGCAAAAAAACCCAGGGGGGGAAAAAGAGGGGGGAAAAAGAAAAAGAACCTAAAGGAAAAATTAAAAAGGGAGAAGAAAAAACACAAAAAGGAAAAGAGTTTAAAAAAAAAAAAAAAAAGGAGAAAAGGGCAAAAAAAGGGCACTTTGGAAAGGTCTGGGTGGGTGCCTGCACTGGAGCTGCGGAGCAGGACTGCTGCTGACATCTGTGCCATGACAGACAGCCCAAGATTGCATTTTAGGGTTTCAGGAAGGGCCAGGGAGGGAAATCAACAACTTCCTCGGGCATCCTTCATGTGTGGTTTAATAACAAAGCTGATGGAAGCCATCTGACAGCCGCCACATCAAGCGGGGACAGCGCTGCTGGCACAGGCCACAGCCCAGCCACGGAAAAGGGCGGGAAGGCCGGAGCCGGGAGCACTTCACATCCCACCACAGGCTGCTCCGAACAACAGGCGTGAGGGAGAGGCAGGGACCGTGTGGCCCCGCAACGAACACGGGAAGGGGTGCAAGTTCTGGGCATAATGGTTTCCATTATCAGTCACAGAATCGTTGGGGTTGGAAGGGACCTTGAGAGATCAGAGAATCCCAGGCTGGTCTGGGTTGGGAGGGACCCCAAGGGTCCCAGAGCTCCAACCCCCTGCCACAGGCAGGGACACCAACCTCCAGGCCTGGAGCTACACAAGGCTGCCCAGGGCCCCAGCCAACCTGGCCTTGAACACCCCCAGGGATGGGGCACCCACCCCCTCTCTGGGCAGCCCCTTCCAGCCCCTCACCACTCTCTCTGCAAAGAACTGCCCCCCAATCTCTCCTCTCCCCCTTCCCTCCTCCAGCTTCACTCCAGCCCCCTTGTCCTGCCAGTCTCTGCCCTTTAACAAGCTGATTCCCCTCCTGTTCCTCTGCTCCCTTCAGGGACTGGGAGGCTGCAGTGAGGTCCCCCCACAGCCTTCTCTTCTCCAGGCTGACCCAGCCCAGCTCCCTCAGCCTCTCTCCATGGGGAACTGCTCCAGCCCTCTGAGCATCCCCATGGCTCCTCTGACCCCTCTCCAACAGCCCCACATCTTCCTTGTGTTGGGCCCCAGCTCTGGACACAGGACTCCAGCTCATGGAGTCCAACCCCCAAGTCACTCCCCTGTGGCATGGGGCTGCCTGCAGCAGACTTCCAGGCCTGCTCAGCACAGGTTTAAGCATCTCCCCAGGAAAAATACCTGTTCTTTCAACTCCTACACCTTTTTTTTTCCTCCTAGAATATAAAGGGAGAATGCACACCACGTTCCTCCTCCCTTCCTCAGGCAGCTCTGCTGCGCTGGGGTCTCCACTCCAACCCAGGTAATTACTGGAGAAGAAAAGCGTTTGTGACTCCACAGTCACCTTCCATTCTTCCCACTCGGTATTCCCAAGAGCAGCGATCCCGCCGGCCGCTTACAGGCTGCTTTATAACCTGTCCTTTTACATAGGATCCAAGAGCCTTCAGGGAGAACAGAGAACATTTCCAGTACTAATTCAGTAAAGGTATCAAACTACATTACAGCACCTTCAACAATTTAATGTCTTGTTTCATAGCTGCTTGGTTTATGTACCTGCTTCCAACTACTGCCCACCACAGAGACCATGGGTACGCTGAGCTTTGGTGTAGATGATGTTGAACTTCAATGCAGGTGATGTTGCACCTCTCTGGTGCAACAGAGAGGATGGGGGTTCACCTCACCTGCAGATCTGCCCTCTCCATACAGACACACACCTCAGATCATGGTCCTCTGTGGCCAACGCAGAGGAACCAGCAGGTCCAGCATCCATCTTCCCCATCCAAAACCAACACAAACCTCTCACAGCTCCTACTCCTCCCCAGCTCTGAGGGGCTAGCTCAGATGTAAACAGCAGAGAGGAAGACATTCCCATTGCCCAGGGCGGGCACTTCCCAGCTTCCTGGGGGCAATGACAGCCCAGCTGGAAGAGCTCAGCATCTAACTCCATCGGATGCTTTGAAAACCTGGTTGTTCAGTTACTACTTCAAGAGGAGCTGAGCTCTTTTGAAAATCTAGTCCTGACTAGCCACGGAGCTGCTTTAGAAAACTGGTCCTTAATCTCTCCACATCTCGGTTTCCTCACCTTTAATTAGAAGCTATTCCATATATAAAACTCCTCCACTATGGCTCCATCACGCAAACTGCGCTCGGTCTCCCTTCCTGGGAAGGACTGGGCAAGCATTACCTCAGTGACACCCGAAAACACACGCTCCCCAGGAGGAAAGCCCAGGGGAACAGCCCACATCACTCCATCCATGGGACTCATGCTGTTTTTTTTATGGCAAGACCACACCTGGCAGAGGAAGAGACTTCTCAGCCCATGGTATCCCTCACGTCTAGCAGATGGGAGCAGGAGAAGGTTTGTACATCCCAGCTGCCCAGCCACTTCCCACAGCAGAGCTGCTGGGACAGAAACCAGGGCTGAGTTTGGAGGCCTGGTTAGTGCATCCACCAGCCAGGGAAGCGGATGCAGATATGGATTAGGTCACTAATAAAACAAGCCTTAAATTAACCCCAGGGGGAATACTCATCCCTACCACAAAATCCCCCAACATCCTGGCACAGATGAAAATCTCTTCCCAAGAAGAACCATGAAGGAAAAAAGCAGGGATGGGGGAGGAAGGAGGGACTGGGGAGACTGGTTAGCCCTGGATCCCGCAGCACAGGCATGCAAGGTCACCTGCCCTCAGTGGAGGCGGCTGTCGCAAGGATGCTCTCCTGAAGAGTAGGTCTGTCCTGCTGCCCCTTCCTTCCCTTCAGTACCATTCCCACCTCTGGGCACCGAGCAGCTCCTCGGGCACAGGAGCCTCTCCTGCTGCAAAGCTGACCCCGATCAGGCATCCCCACTGCTGTCCCAGCAGGTCCCCAACACCGGGGAAACCCCACATCATGATGGGTCAGCACCAGGAGCCACTCACAGGGGTCATAAACTAGTTAATTAACTGTTGTAGTGCTACAGCCACACCAATGACACACGTGGAGCGTGGTCATCATACCCAGATCCCCAGCTGGTGCCAAGAGGTAAGTGCAGCTACCCCTATTCCCACTGACCACCTCTCCCGGATGGATAACCTGTATTTTGCCTGCACAAGTACAACGCACCACCCTGGGGACCCTCTCTGCTGCTTCACAGCCCGTTCCCACCCTCAAACACCCACCCAGGATGGTGCCCAAGCCCCAGCCCCACAGAGCTGTGACTCCTGGAAGAGGCAGGCTGAGCGGGCACGGAGGAGACTGCAGTGAGTAATGGGTTCTGCCTTCACATGGAGCCCACAAAAGCTGTTTATATAAAAACATGGAAACTTGGAGCCCAACGCTGACCTGCATTGCAAACATGAATAGAGAGATCTAAACCCTTGGCTCCTCCTCTGCCTTGAGGCTGGCAGCCACAGGCTTCTCCAGGCTGTCCCACGCCTCGGCCAGCATGGGTCCCAGCGTGGGTCTCACAACTTCTGTTCCCTCTCCTGTGAGTCAGGGAAGCAAATAACTTCCTCAGGGTTTTCCTCTGAACACTACAGGCTTGTGGAACCCTGCCTGAGATACTGCTTGCTCCTGTATGACTGAGTACCTAGAGCCTCCTCACGTGTCCATGTTAACCCACACTCATCCTCTGGAGCATGGATCTCCTGACCCACAGCACGATGGGTCTCTGTGGGGCTGGCACACACCTCCGGGACCGACCCTGGTTGCTCAACCTGCTGCCAGGCTCCCTGAGGAAGGAAAAAGCATGGGTGCTGCTCAGGCAGCCACGCTGGGCTCTGAGAAGCATCAGTAGAGCGGTTACTTCACAGGGAAGGACTCTTACCTGGCCCAGGCACTGCCCAGGCATCAGCCAGCCCTTCTCCACAGGAATGCACAGCACTGTCCCACAAAGCCACCCGTCCCTGCCAAGTGCAGCCAAGCAGGGGAATGCCCCTCACTGCTGCTCCTGCTGCCCCCCCATCTGCCCAGCATTCGCCCCAGTGTCCGCTGAGGTCCGGTTTGCCAGCCCAGCACCTGCAGCAGGCCTGGGTACCCACAGTGATGGCACAGGATGGGGCACCCCACGAGCCATATGCCCCCAGAGTGGCTTTGTGTTCCACCTTGCTCCTCTCCAAGATGCTCACCCCTCAAACCTCCTTCTCCAAAGCACCACCCAGCCTCTGGGGTTTGTGCCAGGCAGCTGGGAAACCCTCCTGCTCTCCTGTGCAGCACTCACTGAGGCCGAGACAAGCCGGAGGAGGAGCAGCACTAAGACTCCTTCCCCATCCTAGCAGGGAAAAGCTAAACCTGCCTCTGGCACTGGGCAGAGCTCAGCTGATGGAAGGCACCGCTCCCACCTCCCCGCAGGCTGCACAGCGCCGCAGACCTGGCCAAGAATTCCTGTGCACAAAGGCAAGAGCATCCCCCTCTTGCAAACCAGATCCTTGTTACATATAAAACAGTATTTTCACTGCTCTAATTCTACCCATAAAGTCCCTTCAGCTCATCTCTTTCGAAAGGAGCCATTACTGCCATTGCTTCCAGGGGAATAATATTCCCATTAAAGGTGAAGAAACAACGCTGGGTTTTTCCTCAAACGTTTCAAGTGGTGACAGAAGCACCATCAAGTCGTAGCCTGTCTTGCCTCAAATGCAAAGGCAGAATAAAACACGAACTTACAGGTTTATAGGAGGAGTGTGACAGTTTCCACACTGCCCAGTAACCCCACAAGATGCTTTTATTGATTCTTGCAAAGTTTTTTTAAGCAGCATTCAAAGAATTTCACAGAAACACCTCACAGAGTCAGCAGGCTGGAAGAGACCTTTGAAGATCATCAAGTTCAACCATTCCCATTCTAAGCTGACCCAGCTCCCTGAGCACCTCATCTACCCTCTGTTAAACACCCCCAGGGCTGGGGACTCAGCCCCCTCCCTGGGCAGCCTGTGCCACAGCCCCACAACTCTGCCAGGGAAGAACTTTGCCCTCCCAGCTGAGCTGACCCTGCCCTGTGCTCCAGCTTGAGCCCATTGCCCCTTGTCCCATCTCCTGTCCCCTGGCTGCAGAGACCATTGCCCACCTCTCTGCACCCTCCTGGCAGGGCAGGGGAGGTGGGGAGAAGGGCTCCCCTCAGCCTCCTCTTCTCCAGGCTCAACACCCCCAGCTCCCTCAGCTGCTCCTCAGAGGATTTGCCCTCCAGCCCCTTCCCCAGCCTGGTTGCCCTTCTCTGCACTCGCTCCAGGACCTCCATGTCCTTCTGATGCTGAGGAGCCCAGAACTGGACCCAGCACTCCAGGTGCAGCCTCACCAGTGCCCAGTCCAGGGGCACAATCCCCTCCCCAGACCCACTGGCCACGCTGGGTCTGACACAAGCCAGGATGCCCTTGGCCTTCCTGGCCCCCTGGGCACACTGCTGGCTCGTGGTCAGCCTCTAGTCACCCAACACCCCCAGGTCCTTCTCTGCCTGACAGCTCTCCAGCCAGTCTCCCCCAGGCTACAAGCAGGGATGCCTGCATGGGATGGGGAGGGCCTTCCATGCAGCACAGCTCTCCCTGGAGCAGAGCCAGCGTGCAGCCCTGCACAGGACCCCAACCAAGATGCACCCCCCCCAATTCCCTGGGGTGCCACATGGACCTCTCAGTGCACCTCCAGTCCCAGGCATCGAGGGCAGGGAGAGGCAGCGGGCGCTCGTGCACGGCCAGGGCGCTGGCATTTCATCCCTCCCCTGGAAATGTGTGTGGGGACCACAGCATCAATACTCCTTTTGTCATCCCCTCAGCTGACTTCATTCCTAACATATATCCGCATGGAAGAAATTAAATTACGTGACAAACCCATGACATTTCCCATCTGATGAATGCTGAGAAGTATACTGGCTGGGACGAATTACCTTCCTCTGCTGCCAGCATATATCTTAAGGAAACTGATAGTTACTCTGCCAAAGGGTGGGGGGAGCCCAGATCCCTTTCCTGTCTATAAATATTTCTCTGCTGCCTTACACAGAGCTCTTCCAGATTTCGGTTGGAGGGAAGGGAGAGCTGGAGCTGAGTCCTGACTCAAGCCTGGAGCAACTCCAGAGAGACCAAACATGGAGCAAGGGAAGAATTGGGCATAAACCCCATGAACAACCCCCTACCACTCCTCTCCTCCCAAAGACTTCGCCCGAATTGCTTCACCTGTCTCACCAGGGTCACCACAGCCCTCCCAGGAACAGACCGCTGGGCTGCCTGACAAGGAATCATAGAATGCTCTGGGTTGGGAGGGACCCCAAGGGTCACAGAGCTCCAACCCCCTGCCACAGGCAGGGACACCAACCTCCAGGCCTGGAGCTACACAAGGTTGCCCAGGGCCCCAGCCAACCTGGCCTTGAACACCCCCAGGGACGGGGCACCCACCCCCTCTCTGGGCAGACATGCCAAAGGTGTCTCAGGATGTTCCCAGAGGCTCTTTGCTCCCTTGTCCAGGACTGGACTTGCAAAATCTGAGCAGCAGGTGCTTGGTAATCCACAAACCAGGAAGCCTTAATGTGCCCACTGCACTTCTGGAGCCTCCACAGTCACTTCTGCAACGAACAGGGGAGAGAAGCCCAGCGAGATTCCCGACATTTTCCACCAGAAAGAAGGTCTCCAGGTCATATTTTTAGAAAGCAAGCAAAGAAACTACTATGCAAACACTGGAGGCTTGTACCTTAAATCTGCTCACCAGATGTGAACTTCAAAAAGTCTCTCAGCACAATTTAGCTGTAGAAAATAGCTCTGGAAGTCCTGTGCTGTGTGCATCTGACCTACAGCCCGGCCTCATTCTTTACTTCTTCAGCAAAACTTGTTCTTTTTTTCACTTGACCTCTGATTGTTTCCTGTTTTATCCCAAAGGCTTAAAAGCCCCAAGAAAGCGCATCGCCAGCAATTTAGAAGCGAGGATGAGAGGTGCAGGGCTGGGGTGGAAACCCTTCCTTTTCGTGTTACACCCTCAGGGCCGAGCACTCCCCGGGCAGGCACTTAGAAACCCTCTACAAGCCAAGCCCAGGAGGCTGCTGGGGCACGGGAGCAGCTGAAGGAAGGTGTTGTTCACTTGGTGGAAGTGCTGGGCTGAAATTGTCTCCCCAGGTACTCTGAGGAGCACTTAAAAGGCAGGAGCATTCATGCCTGGTCCACTGGGCTGGCTTTCTGTGAGGGGGCTGACACCCTGCCCTCTCTGGGCACTTGCTCCAGCAGCACCGTGTGCTCTGCCCTGCTGCTGACTCCTGCGTGCCACACACGGCATCCTCAGCTCCAGGGCACGTGGGTGTATCAAGGGATGAGCCCAAGTGGCCCCAAGGAAGCGTCCCCATCCCACTGACACCTCCCCAGTCCTCTCACACGTACCACAGGAAGTCACTAGAAAGCCCATGAAGAGCTTCCAAGCACCGAGTGATGGCAAGCCTGGAAAAACACAGCACAGAGTGTCCAAAGTCATCCTGTAACTCTGGGGGACACAGACCATAGAATCCCAGACTGGTCTGGGTGGGAAGGGACCCCAAGGGTCATAGAGCTCCAACCCCCTGCCACAGGCAGGGACACCAACTTCCAGGCCTGGGCCGAAGGGGAAGGAAGGAAGGAAGGATGAAGGTTCAGCAAAGCTCTCCCTGTGTGTGTTCCTTCCTCAACAGCACTAAATGCAGCACTGCCAGAAAGGCTCAGCTGTATCCTGCAGCCCGATTTCAGTCCTGACCCACCCCTGAGCAGAGAGAGGGACCAGATGTCCTCAGGTCCCTTCCAGCCCCAGTGCCTCCAGGGTCTGAAAACACCCAGTGAATGTTGGGGGCTGCAATTCGCATCCTTCTACACAGCACCAGAACCAGCAGCACAAGGGCACAAGGGGTTCACAGTGTCTCTGGAGCTTAAATTACCTGATTCAAGAGAGGGGTCAGGTATGGGTCCTAAGTGTGCAGCTCCCATCCTAAATTTGACTATGGCATTGCAGCCCCCACTGGATGCCATGTAGGATGTTAGAAAGGTTGGGGTACTTGGTCCTTGTCAGTCTGAGAATGACACTTCCCTGTATCTGCTGACAGAGTCTTGAAAATGGGAGACTTGTTTATAATAGAGAGATGCACCCACAAATACAACAACAAAACCACCTCCTGAATGGTATATCACAGAACCACAGAGTCACAGGGGTGGGAAGGGCCCTCCAGAGCCCCTGGGGTCCAACCCCCTGCCCAAGCAGGGTCCCTAGGACAGGGCACACAGGGCAGTGTCCAGACGGGGCTGGAATCTCTCCAGAGAAGGAGACTCCACACCCCCTGGGCAGCCTGTCCCAGGGCTCCCTCACCCTCACTGGGAAGAAGTTCTTCCCCACATTGGGGGGGAACTCCCTGGGCTCCAACTTGAGCCCATGGCCCCTTGTCCTGTCCCCACAGACCATTGAAGAGAGCCTGGCTATTTCCCCTCGTACCATCACTACCTTATTTTCTTCCCGTGGTTTGTCTGCATGACAAGCACAGATGCACACTTGATGCCTGTGGTTTCTTCTTGCATTTCATGATGACAAATTCCAGGAGCAAGCCCTACAGACACAAGCCTTCTACCACAAACCCTCCAACCTGACCAACGTTTATTTTTCATGTCTCTCAAACAACACAGAAGCAAACATTCAAGTGCTACCAGGAAGGAGGTGGTGGTTCTGAAAGAAGCCTCCATCACTTGCCACGATGCTGGCTGACCTGTGAAGGCACCGAGAGGTGTCCCCTGATGAGGGGGACCTGAGGTGGTCCAGCAAGACGCTAACAGATCCTGCAGCAACACTGAGGTGACACGAGGTGTTCAAGGCCAGGTTGGCTGGGGCCCTGGGCAACCTTGTGTAGCTCCAGGCCTGGAGGTTGGTGTCCCTGCCTGTGGCAGGGGGTTGGAGCTCTTGTGACCCTTGGGGTCCCTTCCCACCCAGACCAGGCTGGGATTCTCTGAGGTACCAAGCGCAGCCGAGGTGTGAGCCTGTGGTGGATGCCTTCCCTGTGCCTCCTCGGGCACTTAGGATGGAAGGGAGGGAGGGATAAAGCTTTAATCAAGAGGCCTTGCCAGGAGCAGCCCAAGAGGTGCAGTGCCTGCTCCCAAACCCCCTGGGGGGGCAGCAGTGGTTACTGCTGGGCTGGAACGGGGTGTCTGTACACATCTGCACCCAGACCCAGCCCGGGTTCCTGGGAGGACAGGTTTGACAGACAGTGCCAAGCTGTTCCCACGTTACACACTGCTCCTGGAAACCAAGCTGTCAGGTGAGTCTGACCTCACCTTACACAGCTCCAGACCCTAAAAGGAGTTGACATCATCTGCCTGTCCCCCCTCATCTCAAACCCAGGGGTGTCAGTGATACCCCCCACAACACCAGGAGCAGCAGAGCTCAACAGAGTGCAAACACGCGCTCGAGTTCTCGTGCCATCGTGTTTCTCCTAAAAACCTGGTCAGGTTTCAGCAGATGCCTTCATCCCTCTGCCCACTCCTCCTCCCCTCATCAGGAGGATCCATAACTTCTTCCCATAGGAACCACCATCAAGTCATGGGCACACGCAGCCTCCACAGCACAAAGGAGCCCACAAGACCCCAGGATCCACCTTGCTCTGACTGGAAACACAGACACACAACTCACTGGTTCCATCATCATCTAAAACCACAACAAAAGCGCGGGTTTTGCAGGGGAATTTTGTTAATGAAAGAGCCCTTTCAACTCCAGAAGGCCTGACAAGGAAGTAAACATGCACGTGGGTGTAAGAAAATAAAGCCTTTTCATTTCAGCAACACTTAGCATAATCTCTAAAACAACAAGAAAATCCAGGCGTGCTTCTGCTGCTCCACATTGGGCTGGGCCCATGTTTCACAGCCCAAGTGAGATGAGGGGTTTGAAATGTGGACCAGGCCTGAGGAACCCCCTTAAAAAGCCCCTTTCTGCCACCCCCAGGAAGCTCCCCTGAAGCCACCAGTCGCACCCACCGCCTGCAGCTCTGGGAGGACTTGAAAGGGTTACTGAAGGCTTGTGGGAAACCTGGGAGATAAAGTTTATGGTGTGTCTCTTCCTTTAGCTCTGTCCTATCCAGAGAGGCCCAGGGAATCGGTCTCAGCAGCTCCAAAGCTGAGGGCTCAGGACAAACCTGCAGCACTGCTGGTGAGCACCCACATGGTGACCCAAGGGGGCACCCACTCCAGCCTCTTCCTCACCTCAGGATGCCAGATTGGGATACTTCAAGACCCCAGCATCTCCAGCTGGCTCTGAGAGGGTGCAGGAACCAACCATCATGTTGTCTGGAACAGAACTGTAGCTCCAGGCCTGGAGGTTGGTGTCCCTGCCTGTGGTAGGGGGGTTGGAGCTCTGTGATCCTTGGGGTCCCTTCCAACCCATGCCATGCTATGAAACCCTCTGCTTAGCAGTGTCATTGCCTGCAGAGAAGAGGAGGTGACAACCCAGAGCCACATCACTTGGGGATGGAAGGTACAGGAGGAAACTGGGAAGGGGTCCAGTCACTGCCCCAGACTGCAGTGCAGATGGTGGATTTCAGGTAACAAGGTTTCCCATTGTTCCAGTTAAGGGATAATGAGTAATCCTGACCCAGAGTAGCACATGGCACCCCCTCCCCATCCACTAGAGACCCATCCTCCCCAGGAGCCCAGCTTACCACCCGCTGCAAAGACACAGCTGGGGACTGCACTGGAGAGCTCACTGGAACCTGCACACATGGCAACTTGTCAGTCACTATCAGGCATTCCAGGCAGCCAGGGGGACTTCTCACTCCAGCACCTCAGAACAACAGGTTTCCACCAAGGCAGCAACTCTCCCAACCAGCTGCAATCCCTCCCCTATGGTGCAGCACGTCTTCCCACCCAGGAACATCAGCCATCAGCAGGCTCCCACCACGACATCGTGCTGGGGTGAAAATCACTCCTGCCTGGAGATAACTGGGAGACAGAGATGTCCAAAGTCTAGGGGTGCAATGCTGGTGATGTTAAAGGTTCCTGAGTTTTCCCCTTCTTCCTGATCTCTGGGCCACCCTGTGTCTGTGAGCTGCTGGGTGCTGGGAGGGGACCACAGGGAGCTGGTGGGAGGGCAGCACAGGCGGCAGCTCCCGGCGCTCCCTTGTCAGGCAGATCCTGCTCCCACCCCATCTCACAGGGAACACGGGCTGAGCACTGAAAAAAATCCTCCCCCAAACTCCAGCTGCCTCAGACAAGCAAGCAAAGGAAAGCAGGGACACAGGGAGGCAGGGATGCACCTCCTTCCCAAGGCCAGCAGCACGCTGCCCTGGGACAAGGTCTTCCAAAGTGCTCATGAGGACCACAAAGCCCAGGAGATGCTCCTTGCCCGCGGTCCCTGCAGCTCCCTCTCCAGCCACATCCTCTGCCCCGATCCCACAGCGGGGAGCTCTGCCTGCAGACCAGAAGGGCCTGTGGTTTTCTTTCACTTTTACTTTCCCAGCCACGCTGCAATCTCCCTAACTGGTTTGGGATCAAGGACTCATGCGTCAACTGCCCTGGGCCAGGAGCCAAAGACACGTCTCCTGGAGCCTCCACAGCCAGGCCAGCCCCACACCAAGCAACCTCCAGGCTCCCCACCATAAAGGGGACATTCAGTGGCAAATCAGAAAGGCATTTAAGAGGGTTTTCCCAGATGTCCAACTGGAAATAGAGCCGAGCTGACTACACATCCCCTCCAAGAGCAAGGGCTTGAAGAACTCCAGGCTCACTTTCCTCCTTTCCCTTCATCTGCTGGAAAAGCAAACACCTTTGCACCCAAGTTTGTGCAGCCACACTGAAGCCCAGCAGAGCCTCATCCTCTCAGCAGTGGAGCAGTTCCCAGCTACAAACACCCCAAAACCCAGCAAGGCAAAACCCATCAGAGAAACAGAGGGACCCACACGACTGTTTCCAAGTCACAAAGGGGTTTGAATTTCTCCAAGTCACTCCAAGGTCCTGCACCCTCCTGCGATGGATCTCTAAAAGCCAAACTCCCGAGCCAGAGCTCACCGTCACTGCTCAAAAACACTTCTGTGCTACTTAACCCAAGCCAGAATTAGTGATGTGTGATGCAGGCAGAGACTTGAGCAGGAGCCCAGCTGCCCGTTTCGCAAAGCCCTGCTCGCAGACTCCTGGAGCTATGTCACCCTCATCAAGCTCAATTAGAGCGTGCGTGGCTGAACCAGGGCTAGCACTGCTCCTGCTCTTTGTTAGCCTGTTGGGGTGTGCAACCCAGGTAATTACCACACATCATACCCCCTGCCTGTGCCAATCACACAGAAATTAAGGCTCCTGAGTTCACTCTCTATGGCGCCACAGAGCAGGTTATCTTCTGAAAGGACAGCACCTACCTGAGAGCAGAAAGGCTCTGCCCTCCTCTTCCTCTGCAGCCAGGAGTTTGCACTCGTGTTTCCCTTCTCATCCTCACATCTCCCAATGTTTTATGAAGAAGGATATGTGCTTTACAGTAATTTGAGGGAAACCAGGGAAGGTTAAGCTTGTTTTATCTTCATGCTGAGCTTGATTAATATTTTAATGCTCCAGACTTTTTAAAAGGGCCTCACACTCAGCCCTGAGGCTGGGGCTTTACAGTGCTCACCTCCCACAGCAGCTCCCCAGACACAGAGCAGCTCCCCAAGTCCCAGAGTGGGACTGCAGCCTCCCCATCCCTGAAGGGAGCAGAGGAACAGGAGGGGAATGGGCTTGTTAAAGGGCAGAGACTGGCAGGACAAGGGGGATGGAGTGAAGCTGGAGGAGGGAAGGGGGAGAGGAGAGATTGGGGGGAAGTTCTTTGCAGAGAGAGTGGTGAGGGGCTGGAAGGGGCTGCCCAGAGAGGGGGTGGGTGCCCCGTCCCTGGGGGTGTTCAAGGCCAGGTTGGATGGGGCCCTGGGCAACCTTGTGTAGCTCCAGGCCTGGAGGTTGGTGTCCCTGCCTGTGGCAGGGGGTTGGAGCTCTGGGACCCTTGGGGTCCCTTCCCACCCAGACCAGGCTGGGATTCTATGATTTCCAGCCTACCTTGGTTCCCCACTACAGCTTTGCCCAAGCTGCTCTGCCATCCCACAGTACCCCCATCCAGGCAGCATCCCTTCCCCAGGCTCAGCCCCGGGACTCCCCAGGAGCAGCTCTCAGGACAAGAATAAGTTTAGGCAAGTCCAGTGCTGAAGCTGGAATTCCACAGAAGGAAGAAGCTCCTGTGAAACACCTCTCTGTGACTGCAGGCAGGAATTTACAGTTACCCCTGCACACAACATGCAACAAGGATTTGTTCAGACATGTGGCCCGACTGGGAAGCACCAGCAGGGTTATGGAGTGATTCTGGAAGAGAAAGTGGCTTGGGAAAGATGTTACTCATCTGGCACTGGTATCCTTCATTACTGCTTTGTTAATACAATCCTCCCCTGCTGATGCTGAGCTTTTAGTCAGGACTCTGACCAGTATCTGGTACAGGGCCTGACCCCAGGCAGTTCAGAACACACCATCAGAATCCTCCTCCTGTTCACATGGGGGTTACTGACTTGTCTGGGATTTTATTTCATTTCCCAGCACAGCAAACTCACTCCATTAAACCCAATGAGGCTTCAACAGGAGCTTTCGTACCAGTAGCTCTGAATTACCCCGAGTAATAAAGAGAAGATGGGATGGAGACAGAGGATTTCTGCCTCACTCTAGTCACCCCCCACGCCCGGGGTCCCTGCACAAGCAGCATGCCTGGAGCAGAACAGGCTGTGCAGGTAAAAGGCTGAACTGGGGCCACTCCGCTGCATCCCACTGCAGCTCCAGCCACTTCCCCAGACCCCAGCCCATCTTCTGTCCCTGGACTGGGCACTGGTGAGGCTGCACCTGGAGTGCTGGGTCCAGTTCTGGGCTCCTCAGCATCAGAAGGACATGGAGGTCCTGGAGCGAGTGCAGAGAAGGGCAACCAGGCTGGGGAAGGGGCTGGAGGGCAAATCCTCTGAGGAGCAGCTGAGGGAGCTGGGGGTGTTGAGCCTGGAGAAGAGGAGGCTGAGGGGAGCCCTTCTCCCCACCTCCCCTGCCCTGCCAGGAGGGTGCAGAGAGGTGGGCGATGGTCTCTGCAGCCAGGGGCCAGGAGCTGGGACAAGGGGCAATGGGCTTAAGCTGCCCCAGGGCAGGGTCAGCTCAGCTGGGAGGGCAAAGTTCTTCCCTGGCAGAGTTGTGGGGCTGTGGCACAGGCTGCCCAGGGAGGGGCTGAGTCCCCAGAAGAAGGATCCCATCACTCCTGCCATGTCCAGCACCCTTGTGGTACCTACAGGGCATGCAGGCAGCATCCACAGCCCCAAAATAAGGTATCACCAAAGTGGGACAGCATCAAAGCCAAGAAGTCCAATTCCAGCTTCATTTTGGTCCATGCAGTCTGTCCCCAGCCAGGGACAGGCTTTTAAAGACACATGGCACCAACCCAAAGCTCCATCACGGAAGGAATGTTTTGAAGAGGGAGCTGTAGCCACCAAGGGTTCAGAAGTACCCTGGAGAACTACTGGCAGGGGAAGACACAGAAGCCTCCTGATTTGCTTAACCATAGCTGTATGTTTCTGCAACAATGTAAGGAGGAATACTCTGATCATAAGGAAAACAGACAGCAGAATGGTGATGACATGCAGAGACTGAACGTAACAGCACCAGTTCTGCTGTAAACATCAGTGGGACCTGAATTAATCCAAACATTCGTCCTCACTGGGAGAAAAAGCCAGCCTCTGCTTGGTGGGTCTCTAACACAAACAACACTGCACATCAACACCTGTCTCCACAGGTTTTACCCATGCCAAGAACACGGGATGGCCTGAGCAGGGAGCTTCAAGCAGCACCACCGCTGATTTCAAGTGACAAGCCTGTGCCCCAGCGCCCCAAAACCCGTCACTAACCACAGGGCAACACACAGAGACAAACACAGGGACATGAAGCAAGTTCCCAGCTTTCCCCCAGCACCCCAAATGGAGAACACAGAAAGGGCACAGTAAAATCTCTAAGAGATTGCAGAGTTTAAACTTGTAGCTCTGTCTGTCCTCTTGATTCCCTGACCTCCCACTTCAAATGCATTTGCACAGCGTACAACAGTAACAGGGCAAGAACACTAACCAGATCTGAGTGGGATAGGAATAAATTTGGGTCTGAAATGAGGGGCATCTGTTCTTTGTAATGGCAAGACACCAGAGACCTGGGTCTGGGAGCCAAACTGCAGGCAATAAATGCAGAGAGTCATGGAGAGAGGTGCACCCAGCTTCTCTTGACGTCAGTGAAGTTGTCTATGAGTTAACTAAAACCAGAATTTAACCACGAATATATACAGAGCTGAAGGAGAATTAAATGTAAATTGAACTCTTCTGAGGAGACTGTGCTCTGCTCACAAAGAAAACACAGGAAACACGAAGGATGGAACCGATTACTCAAGAGAAGCCACCACAGGGACCAAGTTTCCATCTGTCCCAAAAATAAATCATAAGTTGCATATATAGAACTCCAAATTCTGTGCAATGGCTTGAAAATAGAAACTTTTCCTAGGGATCCTTGAACTTCTGATTACACAGCTCCACCGTTATAAGACAAACAATGATATTATGAAAAGAGTATTAGGCTCTGCCATCATCTGCCACATCCCAGAGACTGGGATAGCACGCTGCAGCAGCCTGAGGCTGACCTCAAACCATCGCTGAGAGACACCAACAAAGCAATGATCAAGTGTGCCTGGGTCCCCTGGGCCCATCCTAAGCTCCAGCCTGACAGCCACAAAGGAAAGGTGACAAAGCTGACCAAAGCACGGCTCACACCACAGGACAGGGGGCCAGGGGAACAGGCTGGAGCAGAGGAAGTTCCACCTAAGCATGAGGAGGAACTCAGAGCCCTGGGCCAGGCTGCCCAGAGAGGTTGGGGAGTCTCCATCTGTCTCTGGAGACATCCAAACCCTGTAATCCTGGGTGCTGTCCTGTGCAGCGTGCTCGAGGGGACCCTGCTCTGGCAGGGGTGGGACTGGGTCATCTCCAGAGGTGAGGGCTTCTATTACCTACAGCCACCGAGCCCCACTGCTACCAGCAACTGGAATGAACTCCTTCTTTGGCAGCTTGCTTCTGCCCCAGGATTGCAGCATGCCTCTACTTCCAGACCCCTCAGCCACACTGACAGGGCCCCAGGCACCGAGTGAGGACCCCCAGGAAGGTGTCTGCATCGCCAGTGGATCACAGCAGCATCGTGCAGGGCATGGTGTGAGTGTGAGTGTGAGCATGAGAGAGGACGGTGCTGTTCTGGGCACAGGAACGCTGCTGTGCACTATGAGCTCTACATCTGTCCCACCTGAGCAAGTACCACATACAACAAACATCACTAGGTAGACATGCACCTTCTAATCCACGGCCAAACAAAGCTTTGCTTGGGGTTTTGTTTCTTTGTCAGGTCTCTATTTCCTCTCTCTGCTCTGTTTCATGAGAGGGTGACACCTGCTATGACTATCACTGTGTCTAATGACCTGCAAACCTGTTGGTACCCAACTATTATCTCTTTTGTTCTCTCCTTTCCTTTTGTACCTACAGCCATTAGGAAAGAACCTGAGGAGTCCCTAGGAAAGAGAAATAAAACCCCCTAAACACCACAAGTTGGGTACCAGCCTTCAATCTGTGAGACTTCCCTTAGGGATGGGGGGAGTGCTCACAGCCAAATTCACCCCCAAAGCAGCAGAGCTGGGCCCAGCACCAGGCTGCCTCTGCAGGGAGCATCCACTCCTCTCTCTGCCTTCAGATGTATTGATGCCAGAGCTGCACAATGTTCAACAGCAAAGGGAGCTGTAAAAAACAGCACAGGCACTATTATTAAATACACCTCAAGCCCTGGAGGCTGCAGCCAGACAGGAGGGTTTCTGGTAGACCTGGCAAGGCAGGAGGTGTACCCACACCTGGGTGTGTAACCACAGGCTGTCCCCCCCCAAACCTGGCATGGCTCTAGGGGCTGCCACACAAAACCCAGCTTAGGAAGGTGAAACCTTCCCAGGTCTCTGGTTTCTCTTTGTTAAGCAGGAACAGCAAGGAGATTTCCCACCGAGCTCAGGGACAGCTGATCAGCTGGACTCACCTCCAGCGCACGCACCGCCTGCAAGAAATCTTGCAGCAGGATTCCCAGGAGCACGAGTCTGAGGAGAGGGAAATGAAGGGCTCAGGGACAACACCAGAGCCTAACAGGGGAGCAGAGGGAGAGAAAAGAGCCCTGGCATTTCACAGAAAGAAAAGGGAGATGGAGAGACACACAGTCTGAGGCTGGGAAGAAGATCATTGTCTCCACAGGCTGTTTGTTAACTTGCTGTCATGTGTCTCCTGGGTCCTTTCTTGTCCAGACTCGTTTATTGAGTCCATCCAAAACCACTGGGCAGCTCAAGCTACACACACAGGTTTGGGGTACTGAGACTCAGCAAGGGCTTGGTTGAGCCCAGTTTATCTCTGTTCACTGAAGCTGCTGAGACAGCCAGGGTCATGATGCAGCCAGGGGAGGGTCTGCAGCAGAGGAATCAGAATCACAGGGGCTGGAAGGGACCCCCAGAGCCCCTGGGGTCCAACCCCCTGCCCAAGCAGGGTCCCTAGGACAGGGCACACAGGGCGGTGTCCAGACGGGGCTGGAATCTCTCCAGAGAAGGAGACTCCACACCCCCTGGGCAGCCTGGCCCAGGGCTCCCTCACCCTCACTGGCAAGAAGTTCTTCCCCACATTGGGGGGGAACTCCCTGTGCTCCAACTTGAGCCCATCGCCCCTTGTCCTGTCCCCACAGACACTGAGCAGAGGCTGCCCATGGCCCCCTGTGTCCCACCCTTCAGCTCTTGATCCCCATTGATCAGATCCCCTCTCAGGCTCTTCTCTCCAGGCTGAACAGCCCCAGCTCACTCAGCCTTTCCTCCCAGGGGAGATGCTCCAGGCCCTTCAGCATCTCTCTCCCTCCTCTGGACTCTCTCCAGGAGATCCCTGGCTGTTTGATCCCAGGGAGCCCAGCACTGGACACAACACTCCAGGAAGATGAAAGGGTGCAGTGACCAGATGGCCAGCCAAGAAATGAGGTGTAATTAGGGTGAAATTTTGTCCCCAAGTGTTAATGGCTGAAGCCCAGCAAAATAGGGTCCAGCCCACAGAAGCTCTCTGATCCAGGATGCTCTCACGACAACCAGCGGCCACACACTGCCACCCAAAAAGCCACATCCTACCCATGTCGTGCTCCAGCTGAGTGGAATTACTTTGGCTGCTCCCTCTTCACACAGAGAATCTGAGCTGCAATTAAATTCATTTACTTTATGAGAATGTCCCATTTTTCTGATTACCACCTTCCATGCTCGGTCAGGTCTCTCTCATGCTGCAGCAATGGGCAATCCCTACAAACTGGCCAAACCAGATAAAGCTTTATACTGGTGAGAGTGAGGGGAGTATTTAAAATAAGACCTTCTCCTTTCAGTGCATCTTATCCACCTTAAATTTTCTGAAGCTGCCCTTAACCCCTTGTGTCCCATCTTCCCCATCAAGGGGGGTCTGACACAGGGCTGTGGTGCCAGCTCCCACTGCACAGCCAACTTGAGGTGATGATCACCAAAATCTATGAAGAAAGATCTCTTATGGTGCAGACAGCTCTCAGTAAGGGCCACTTTGCCCTGACAATCCTAGATTTGGGGCTAGAATGGTCTGGGTTGGGAGGGACCCCAAGGATCACAGAGCTCCAACCCCCTGCCACAGGCAGGGACACCAACCTCCAGGCCTGGAGCTACACAAGGTTGCCCAGGGCCCCAGCCAACCTGGCCTTGGAGAAAGTTTAAAAAAACCCTGGAACATTAACATGAATTTCATGTGTTTTAAGGTGTTTTAACCTACCTTAAAAACATTCCCCAGAATGATTTTTCCATAAGTCCCATTGGACTGTATCAGCTATCCAGCTCTACTGGTGTTCCAGCCAATGCCACAGCACAAGCGTTAGTCAACCAACTCTGAATCATGTGTGCTTGTGTTTAGGGTGAGAGCCAAAAGGGATGGCTGGCAGAGCTTACAGACATCCTGGCTCTTAGGACTCCTAAGCTTTTCCAATCTGTGCCCTAAATTAATGCCCAGAAAGACTATTATTGCTGCTTTTCAGTTGTCCCATGTCGTTAAGGCCACTGCCTTGGGAGAAATTCACAGCGATCCATCACCAGACACCCAGCAGGGCAGGGTATCGCTGGGAGGGTGGTACTGCTTAGCTCAAGCACCCCCCTTTTCTGTGAGGCTTCATCTTTTGGAAGCCCTGTGGAAGAGAAGCCCCTATTCAGAAAGCCTGGAGAAGACACAAAGCTCTGTTTATCTCTCTGCGATTCGGCCGCATCATCTCTCTGGACGGGTAAAGTGCGTATTGCCTCCCAATTGTATTCCTCTCCCAGACAGCTGTTTGGTGCTACAGTATTCATCACCCAGCATCCATGGCATCAGCTCAACAATGCAGCCTCCAAAGCAATAAAAAGACCGGGTTTATTTTCCATAGGCCAGGAGTTAACCCCAGCTGAGACACAAAGACAAGCAGCAGGATTCATTTGCAACATCTGGGGGCCAGAGCCACTCTTCTTTACGTTAGGCTGTGTGTTAAGCTGCTTTCCAACCAGGTCTCCTGGTGAAAAGGGGAATGACAGCCAGCTCCAGCACCTCATCCAGCGGGAACGGCGCGGCTGAGAAGAGTTCTGCCTTGCTGCATCGCTCCCCAGCACACTGCCAGCCACCCTGCAGCACACTGACACTGCTCTGCAGCATGGGTCTCTGGATACACAGGCTGTGGAGAGAATGTCCTGCAGCTTCTGCCCATCCACCCAGCTGCACTTGGGAGAAACTGAGTCACAGAGTCACCAGGTTGGAAAAGCCCTTTAAACCCATCGAGTCCAACTGTCCCTGTCCTGTGCTGACCCAGATCTCTGAGCACCTCATCTCCCCTCTGTTAAACACCCCCAGGGCTGGGGACTCAGCCCCCTCCCTGGGCAGCCTGTGCCACAGCCCCACAACTCTGCCAGGGAAGAACTTTGCCCTCCCAGCTGAGCTGACCCTGCCCTGGGGCAGCTTGAGCCCATTGCCCCTTGTCCCAGCTCCTGGCCCCTGGCTGCAGAGACCATCGCCCACCTCTCTGCACCCTCCTGGCAGGGCAGGGGAGGTGGGGAGAAGGTCTCCCCTCAGCTTCCTCTTCTCCAGGCTCAACACCCCCAGCTCCCTCAGCTGCTCCTCAGAGGATTTGCCCTCCAGCCCCTTCCCCAGCCTGTCCCTTCCTGGGCAGCATGAGGGGTCTCTCCTTCCCGGAGTGTCCCGGGGCCGCTCCAGGCTACACCAAGGCTCCAGGACTGACCGTGCTACAAATCACCCTTGCTGAACGACTGGAACAACGAAGTTTTAATTGGGTAACCCAGGAAAAGACTAGGAAATGATCCTCATTTTTCTAGGTAAGCTGCTTAAGGGACACACAAGTAAACCTGGGAGCATTCAACAGGGACAACCCAGGGATAGTATTACCTGTGAGTGGAAAAGAGAAATAAGGATTGATTTAGACAGATGAAGATTAAGATATGGAAAAGGAGCTCTTGTAGCTCAGCCTAGAAAAGGAGTCAGATACAGCAGAGGGAGTAACAAGCCTCACAGCTGGGCATGAGCTGTATCAGTGAGTGCAGAACTAGTCTGGGGAGGGGGAGGGAGAGGACCCCTGGAAGGCCAGTCGATATACAGAGAAGTATACAAAGTGAAGGAGCCTTTTCAGAAGCCATGGTGGGCCTGCCAACCCACTCAGATCAAACCAGACTGAGATTTGATCAATTAAACTCCCCAACCTTCAGATGAAGGTTTGAGCAAGCATAAAGGGAGAACAAAGGTCTGTGAACCGCTGGGAGGTAGAAAACAACAGGGGTGAGAGATGCCACGTGTAATGGAAAAAACAAGTTATTTCAGCATGGGGAAGGGTTTTACAGAGCTAGAGATGGCAGGTGGCATCAAAATACGGTTCAGGAGTCCTGCTCACTTTGAAAGGTTATGAAAAATTACATTCTCCTAGCAGAGGAGAGGTGAGGAGGGATGGACTGAGACACACCAGGCTCCGAACAGGCAAGAGGAGCAGGGAGATAACCTTTCAGTCAGCAAAGAAACAGAAAGGAAAGGAGGCATCCTAGACCAATACACCTGAGAAATTCAACAAGAGGATCAGACAAAAGCAAATGTTTCCCCAGGCTCCTCAAACCTTAAAATAAACCACTGAAGTTGTTGCTTCAAGTGATGAACAACATGAGCATTCAATAACACAGAACGGATCCACTCACAGGTTATTTGCTGTTTGGAAACAAGTGGATTCCCTTATTTTTTCCTTGTTTTAATAGCTTTACAATATCCTGAGAGGCAGCTACAGAGGAAAAAAATACCCTGCTGACACACAGCCATACTGGGAGTAACACCTGGGTGATTCCATGGAGAAACGTGCTACAGAATCGAGCAGCTCCTCCCTCTCACACACAACAGCATTCCTCAATGCTCCCTGTCCAGGGAACAGATCCATGTCCCTGGGGTAACCCCACAGCTGGGGACTGGCACAAGGCTCCTCAGGGGAGGTTATACTGGGAAAGGGCCATGGCAGGGCTGTGTCTCAGGCCCTGGTGACTAGCTCCCACAGCAAAGGGCACATGATGGTGGTCTGGGCTCATTCCCACTGGGTAAATGGTTGGACTCAATGATTTTCAAGGTCTTTTCCAACCCAAACTACTCTATCATGTTCTCTGCCTTTGCACCAATGCTTATCAAGAGCCAGTGTTCCTCATCAGAGACCAGAACCAGGCAGGGATCTGCCCAGCAGTGGCTTGAACTTCTCAGCACCCTGTTTCCATGGGGCAGGGGGCCAGCAGCTCCTCTCCTTCCAGCTGTGCTGCTGCTCCAGAAGCAGGGCAGCGAGTTCCTGCATGCTGGCAGGTCCTAGCACACCTAACACTGGTGGATCAGCTGGCAACATGCTTGCTTTCCATTCAGAAAGCTCCAGCTCAAATCCCATGTGTGGGTTTTGGCTCACTGAGGTGGGGGTTACCTGCAGCACAGCAGCACAGCGGAGCACAGGCTGAGCCACCCAGTTTCTTCTACAATTAAAGTCCTAACAAAAAGTAATAACCCCATTAAATTAAAAAAGCACATGAAAAATGCAGAACACTCTGGTTCTATCTGCATTCCACAGCATCCTTTTCAGTCCTTGCCAGAGCATCAGGTGACACAGCCCAGCTGGAGGTACCCTCACCTGTGCTCTGCAGCACACGAGACCCGGCACAGAGCATCGGACGAAGGAAGAGACCTGCTCTTCCCTGGCTCCCACAGCTCCCTGGATCAAGACTGCCTGGTCTCACTCCTTCCCTTTCCCTGGATTCCCTCCGAGCAAACAGATTGCAGAACCTCCCCTAAACACCAACATTTAATGTAAAGCTGTTTCATTTCACACCCAGCATCTCTTCCAGGCATCAGTCTCTCGTGAATCTGAACAGCTGGCTGCACCCTTGGTGCATTTCCCACTCTGCTATTCCTGTGCTCGGATGAAAATAACACTCCAGTCAGAGCTGAGAGTCACTCTTCAATCAAATCATGCATTTTCAGAGACAAACATCTCACTAGGTCGGGCAAGAAACACAACTGACTCGGGGAGTGCTGCTTCCATCCATCCCTCCATCCATCCCTCCATCCCAAACAGCTCACATGCTGTTTGCAACCACCAAAACCTACAAACCTCCAGGGTTTTTAGCCCTCTAATGCTGTATTTGAATGGGGTGGTGCTTTGCTTCTCCCTTGATTTCTACTCCAAAGGATGATTAAACTTGACCTAGCAGAATGTAAGGCTGCCTGCTCTCAGTCTTCATTTGAAAGTAGCTGATCCATTAGCTGGCAATTAGCATAAACCCTTCTGTTCAAAGGACTGTCTCCATTGCACTTGACCCTCCAAATTCATTTCCAGGATACTAAGAAGAAAGGGAATACATGAACAAAGCTTTTTTTTTCCTATTATTCAATTCATCTTATGCATAAGTGCTGGTAATAGAGCTTATTAAATCTCACTCGAGGTTTTCCTGGCTTCCCAGTTCATAAATTAACAACATTTGAAGTTGAAAACAACAGCTTTTGAGGATGCAGAGCAGGAAATGCAGTAACAACCCTCTTGGGCAGCTCTCAGGAGAGGTGAGTCCACACGCCGTGCGATACCGCACCGACCCCGGGGCTCCGGCCTTTCCCTGTCCAAGGAATGGTCCTAATACTGCTAGTAACTCCCTGTGTACTTGAACAGGCTCTACCAGCATTCCCATTCAAACCTGCTACACATCCAGCAGCAGCTCCCAAACTCAAGGAGCGAGGACAGAAAGACATACGTGGTCTGAAACCTCCCCATGGAGCCCACAAGCAGCCCCTCTGACCCTGGGGCTCAGGGCTTTCCCTGTCCAGGGAACCATCCTACTAATTCCCTACGTACTTTAGTAGGTTCCACCAGCAGTTACTGCCAAGTTACTGCCCCGATGACGCTGCACTCGGGTATGATGCACACACCAGTACACACACACTCCTACCCAGATGGCCAGCAGCTCAGATTCTAGGTAATTTAAACTAAAATTCCTACAGAAGTAAATGGTTATGCTGCTATTTAGAAAAACCTCTTCTACTGGTAACTGCTTCTGGGTATTAAGCACCCTGGAGCTGGCATCCAGACCGCTCTCCTGCACAGTTCTCTGCTGTGCTTTAACTATAAAGTGGTGGCAGGAGCGTGACCCCACCATGGTATCACAGAGAACCACAGAGTGGTAGGGGTGGGAAGGGACCTCCAGAGATCATCAGGTCCAACCCCTTGTCAAAGCAGGGTCCCTAGGACAGGGTGCACAGGTTGGCATCCAGACGGGGCTTGAACACCCACGATGGAGCAGCAAGGGACTTGTGATGGTACCTGGCAATTTGCTCCTGGAGTGAAACCCCTGTAGCCAAGGCCTTCAGCAGGAATTGCAGCTGTGTGCTTCAGTGAGAGGCTCAACCAACACGTGTGGCACCTCCAGCTCCAGCCACCGCTCACCCCCGCTGACAGAACGCGGTGACGATCGTACCGTACGTGGTTCAGATGGAAGCAAGAGCAGGAGGAGGCTCTCAGGGATGCACAGAGAGCACAGGCACTTCCACTCCTCCTTTCCAAGAGTAACCCCTCCAGCATGAGAGGCCAGGTCACCCATTCCCAGGCCCCCCAATGCCTCTCCAGGGCATGAGCCCACGCAGCCTCCCATCCCGCCCCAGCAAGACAAGATCCACCCCACTAACACACTACCCACTTCACTGACACTAAACCCACACCACATCTTACCACAACCACGAGTCCTGATGTGAATCAACACGAGTTCTTGACATAAGTCACAGTGCAACCTTGATGGGTCGTGATGCAACACAGACTGCAGCCCGTGGGAGGGCAACAGCCCAGGCTGGCAGCAGTGAGAGTTCCTCTGCATGACCTCAGCACACGGTTTCTGCTTTGTCACTGCTTGCACAGGAAGGACACTCAGCCTGAAAAGCTGCCATCACAGCTACCAGATTGTTTTGGTACCAGACCAGGACCAAAAAGGACTCCATGCACCCTCTGGTACCATGGTCCCTGCATCCCAGCAGCCTTGCAGCATCCTCTGTCCACAGCACTCAGCTAACTCCCCTCCTGCCTTCCAGGACAGCAAAGGAAAGGCAGGGGCAAAACCCCACACACCATTACCCACCAGCAGAGCCAAGTGCCAGGGACACATCAGACTGAAGCAGTGCTTCTGTGTCCTCATGGAAAATCACTGCTCCCTGGCACTTGAACTTAAAAGGCTGGGATTTTGTTTTATTTCTGTGCCCCTGAAATTGCTTCTACCTGGTTATTGCAGCCACTCAGTTACAATATCTCTTTAGAAAGAGAAAGACCTGTGCTGTGGGCTTACTCTTTGGATTATTATTGTAATATTACAGTCATTAGAAAGGAGGATTAAAGCAACTGCACTCAGGCAGGGCAGCCTGAGAGCTTACCAGGTAAAGAGACTTTCTCATCATCTGGACGTCGTGCACCAGATTTTAGAGACTATTAACCTGTTTCTGACACAGCCTGTGCTGCCTGAGATGCTCTGCTGAGGAATCAGAGAATCCCAGACTGGTCTGGGTTGGAAGGGACCCCAAGGGTCCCAGAGCTCCAACCCCCTGCCACAGGCAGGGACACCAACCTCCAGGCCTGGAGCTACACAAGGTTGCCCAGGGCCCCAGCCAACCTGGCCTTGAACAGCCCCAGGGACGGGGCACCCACCCCCTCTCTGGGCAGCCCCTTCCAGCCCCTCACCACCCTCTCTGCAAAGAACTTCCCCCCAATCTCTCCTCTCCCCCTCCCCTCCTCCAGCTTCACTCCAGCCCCCTTGTCCTGCCAGTCTCTGCCCTTTAACAAGCTGATTCCCCTCCTGTTCCTCTGCTCCCTTCAGGGACGGGAAGGCTGCAGTGAGGTCCCCCCACAGCCTTCTCTTCTCCAGGCTGACCCAGCCCAGCTCCCTCAGCCTCTCTCCATAGGGGAGCATCATTCCCCAGGGCTGCATGCTGAGAAAAACTCACCCCAGCTTCTAGACTGCCTTAACATCAGAACAAATATACCATGTAACAACCTAAATATGTTTTCCAGATGATTTAACCAGTGAGTAAAAGAACAGTAAAAAACTCTATAGATCCTAAATCGTGTATGATGAAGATTCCAAGTGAAATGGTTACTCATGTAACACAACCTCTGCACAACATGGTGCTACCACAAGCCAGGGACTCTGGGAAATCTTTGGGAAAAAGATGTTGAGTATTAAAATGAAAGGTTTATATTTTCATGTAATCTGAGGATTTGAGGGCTGAGCAGAAAGGAGGAAAGAATCCAGCATAACATGCTACCCTGAGCCTAACTCAGGGAGGTTTCTAAGTACAGTTATTGTTTAATCTGAAGTGAAATAAAACCTTTGCATTTTAGAGGAGCTTACATATAACAGGCTCTGTTCAGAAGGAAATACATGCTGTTGTGGAAGGAGACAACACTGTGAACAGCCAGGACTTTGCTTCCCTCCTAAACTCCCAGCTAAATTTGCACTTCCAGTTCCACCAATGTCCATCTTGCTAGGCTAGCAGCAGGATTTATTACTCTTTCTTGCCAGCCCATCATCTCCAGATGCTTTCAACTGCAACAAGCACCGACTAGTTCACTCAGGTCTGCACGGTGGGTCTGTCAGGCTGAATGTTCAACCCAAACCCAGCTGCTCTCCTGAGAGGAGCCCTCTCTCCTGAGGGCCAGGGGAGGAAAAACTACCAGTTTTCACAGAGTCACCAGGCTGGAAAAGACCTTTCAGTCCATCAAGTCCAACCGTCCCTGTCCTGTGCTGACCCAGATCCCTGAGCACCTCATCTCCCCTCTGTTAAACACCCCCAGGGCTGGGGACTCAGCCCCTCCCTGGGCAGCCTGTGCCACAGCCCCACAACTCTGCCAGGGAAGAACTTTGCCCTCCCAGCTGAGCTGACCCTGCCCTGGGGCAGCTTGAGCCCATTGCCCCTTGGCCCATCTCCTGTCCCCTGGCTGCAGAGACCATCGCCCACCTCTCTGCACCCTCCTGGCAGGGCAGGGGAGGTGGGGAGAAGGGCTCCCCTCAGCCTCCTCTTCTCCAGGCTGAACATTTCACCCACGTTAAAAGCACTTTGGGGTTGGCAAACGGCACAGCTCCCACCCAAACCCCTTGAGACAAAACCTGGCAGTATGAGGAAGGAGAGAAATCAGGGAAGCAGTGCTTCCTGGTGCTACCAGAGGAGGAGGTACCGTCCCACACCTGGCACCAGCCCTGTGGGGGACAGATTCCTGGAGCCACCAGCCAGGCCTGCTCCAGGCTCAGGGCATTCCACAGCGCTCACAACATGGATTTCTAGTGCAAATCTTCTCTAGTTTAGGAATACAGGCTGTTGTAAGTTACAACTAAGAAAATACAGGCCAAACCCAGCCCTCAGCTGCATCAGCAAAGCTCTCACCATGGGTATTTCTCACCTTACATGTCCAGGCAAGAGAACAGCAGCCACCATCCCATCCCATAATGCTGATAATTACCATGCTTGGGTGGAAGATGGTGTTTCTGACTGAGGAGGAGGAGCAGAGACCACTTCTGGAGTCCATCAATTCCTCCTAAATTTGTCCAATTAGGACAAAAGGTTAGGTTTGCACCTACAGACAGGCAACCACCACCAACGTAGCTACACACACTGCTTACAAGGTGGAGCTGTTTGCTGCTGGTCCCCCACACAACCAGACACTGGGAGTTTGAATAAACCAAGAGGCCAACTCTTGCCTGACACAGGCCCGTGTGGATGAGCCTTTAACAGCAGTGAAGCCAGGCCCTGGGGATGTACTGAAAAGCACCCGCAGAAACATCAACAGCATTCAGATCCAAGGTGATTTCAGCCAGGTGCTGGGAACAAGATGTATGTTTCAGGTGGCATCAGGTCACCAGACTGCCATGTGCTTCAGCTGACCTTCTTCTCACACATGGAGCACTCAGATACATAAAGCCTCCCCCTCATTAAACAGCCCAGCTCGTTAGCACATCAGGGCACCCATACAAGGCTAATTTTCTGATGAAGCTCATCTCTGAGTTGACCTCATCCATGGCCAGACCAGTCCAGGAAGGTGGGGGTGTCCTTGCTGCTAGAAGCCAAGGTTGTCCCCCCTCCCTGCCACTGTTCCCCTGTGCTCCAGGCTACACCTGCTCACCAGTCCAACCCAGTGCAGCCCAAGCACCAGCCACCCAGCCCTGCCTGACCTCTGCTCAGACCTGCACCCAGCAGGACGAGAGGAATCGGTTAGGAGTCACAAACCCCACTTTTAAGACAAGCAGACCTCAGGGTTAGCCCATGTCTAGTCACCTGAAGGAGATCTGAGGGACCAGCTACAGAGCAGATCATCCTGAGTGCCAACACGTAGAGGAGAACGACGTGATGACAACCCAGTCAGCATGGGTTCATCAGAGACAGGTCCTGCCTGACCAACCTGATCTCCTTCTGTGCCAAGGGGACCCATTCAGCAGGTAAGGGAAAGGCTGAGGACGTGGTCTGACTGGGCTTCAGTACAGCCTTAGTCACCATTTCCTGGAGACACTGGCTGCCATGGCGTATCCTTCACCAGGTGGTGGCCCAGCCAGAAGAGTTGTGGTGGATGGAGGTAACTCCCATCGGTGGCCAGTTCACAAGTGGTGCTCCCTGGGGCTCAGTCCTGGGGCCAGATCTCTGGGGTATCTTTACTAATTAACTGGATGGGGGATTAAACACACTCCCAGTAAGTTTGCAGATGACACCAAGTTGGGCAGGAGTGTTGATCTGCTGGAGGGTCGGAAGCACTGCAGAGGGATCTGGGCAGGCTGGATCCATGGGCCAAGGCCACCTGTATGAGGTTCCACACAGCTCAGTGCCAGGTCCTGCACCTGGGCCATCACCCCAGGCACTGCTACAGGCCTGGGGAAGAGCAGCTGGAAGAGGAAAAGGACCTGGGGTGTTGGCCAACAGTCAGCTGAACATGAGCCAGCAGCGTGCCCAGGGGGCCAAGGCAGCCAACAGCATCCTGGCTGGTACCAGCAACCGTGTGGCCAGCAGGACCAGGGCAGGGACCCTCCCCTGGACCCAGCACTGGTGAGGTACCCTGAGCGCTGGGTTCAGTCTGGGTCCCTCACAATAAGGACACTGAGGTGCTGGAGGGGGTCCTGACAAGGGCAGTGGAGCAGTGAAGGGTCTGGAGCAGAGCTCTGATGGGGAGAGGCTGAGGGAACTGGGGGTGTTCAGCCTGGAGGAGGCTGAGGGGGGACTTGATCCCTCTCTGCAACTCCCTGAAAGGAGGGTGCAGCCAGGTGGGGGTGGTCTCTTCTCCCAAGGAAGAGAAGGGGAAATGGCCTCAAGTTGTGCCAGGGGAGGCTTAGACTGGGCATTGGGAAAAATTTCTTCACCTGAAGAGCTGTCAAGCATCAGAGCAGGCTGCCCAGGGACATGGTTGGTGTGGCACTTAGGAACATGGGGTAGCAGTGGACTTGGCAGTGCTGGGTTTATGGTTGGATTTTATGATCTTAAAGGTCTTTGCCAACCTAAACGAGCCTGTAACACCTGGCCAAGATCTGCAGCAGGCAGAGCCCACAGCAGTGCCAGCACTGCCTCTCTGGGCAGCGAGCAGCAGGGGCAGGTCGTTACCCTACCAAGAAAGGGGTTTGGCTTTTGATTTCTTATTCTGCTGAAACACCTGCTGACGTTTTCCAGAAACCATAATGTGACATTGAGGCAGAAGAATCCCAGCATCCCAGAGCCACAGAAACTTGTGCTGTGCAACCACCAGCCAGGAAGACACTGTGTGACCACCACCACGTTCTCCTGACCGAAACCCAGGGATGGTGCTCAGCAAGCTGAGCTGTGCTGCAAGCTACAGGCTGCTCCCATCACAGCTCAAGAGAAAGAAGAGTGTAGCAGTAATCCTGACGTGATAAAAGCCTGGCATTGCTTGTGGCAGGACAGACATCCTCTGCAGACAGACAGGATGTGGTTAAACACCGCAGCTTTAAGTCAGTCTCCTGCCAAGGAGCATTGGTTCCCTCAGCCACGCCAGCCCCCTCTGCAACTCATGGTGCCCTGTGAGGGAGAGCTGCTCTGGTGGGTCAGGGGCTGCCCAGCTGCAGGACACGCTCCCATTATGTTGCATTCATTGTTATACATCATCATACAGGACAGGGTGAGGGGCTGGAATGGGCTGCCCAGAGAAGGGGTGGGTGCCCCATCCCTGGGGGTGTTCAGGGCCAGGTTGGATGGGGCCCTGGGCAACCTTGTGTAGCTCCAGGCCTGGAGGTTGGTGTCCCTGCCTGTGGCAGAGGGTTGGAGCTCTGGGACCCCTGGGGTCCCTCCCAACCCAGACCAGGCTGGGATTCTATGAGTCTATGATCAAACTGCTCCAACACACAGTACACCAAGATCCCTCCCTCCACCACCCAGCACACAGGGCAGAATCAGAGTCACAAGGTTGGAAAAGACCTTTAAGGCCATTGAGTCCAACTGTTCCTGTGCTGACCCACATCCCTACGTACCTGGTCTGCCCCTTTTTCAAACACCTCCAGGGAAGGTGACTCAACACCACAGTTCAGCCTCCTACCAACGCAAAAGCAGCTTAAACTCTGCTCTCTGCTGAACTCCACTTGCTCATGGCATGTTGATATTTCCCCAGCTGCATTCCCTCCCACAAACTCAGAAATGCCTTCAAGATAGCTGAGGGGAGACAGAGCAGGCTGCTCTCTCCCCAGCTGCATCTGAAGTGTCCTCTTCATGCAGAGCCTGCCATGGAGCCTGGGTGCCCTTCCTTTCTCCAACACACACACTGAACGTGCCAGCTCGCCACTCAGCTCCTCCTAATTTTCCCATGCAAGACCACAACGCTGCCCACATCACTGCATGGATCCACAAACAAAGCACAGCAACCCAAGCCCAAGCCTGCATTTAGGCCAGCACTCATCAAAGTACCAAAAAGCCTTTAAGGTTCCCACATGGGTAATAAATAATGCTTGCAACCCCTCTGAGAGCCCTGATGGGTTCTCTCCTGCCCCACAAGCCTGGCTGGTCAACAGGAGCAAAGGCCACCCCACCAGAAAGCACTGCTTGCTAGCTAGAAGATGCCACCTGGTAAAACTCCTGGACTCCAAGATGCAAAGACTTCAAGGTCTCCATCATCTTACAAAGCCTCTGTCCTGCGCTGGCAGTTGATGTGGTGTGGAAACACCACCTTTGCTGAGGACCAAACTCCACTCTCAGCCACGCAGAACTTCTGAGAAGGTGGCTTTTTGGGGACAGAGAGGCACAGGCATCTCCAAGGACAGCCAGAAAAGTCCATAAAACTCCTGATCTGCTCTCTTTTATCGACTGCCTGAAGGCTTTGATGTTGTTGTTACCGTGTGCTGAGATGCTGGGATAGCTGCTGATTCCCACTCCTGTGGGGAAAGTGAAAGTATCCACCCAAAACCTGCTAATCAAGGGAATAAGCAGGAAGCTGAAAACCTCCACTAACAGAGAGAGGAGGAAGCAGCCCACAGCCCCAGCACCCTGAGTAAGTAGCAGCAACTTAGAAACTGAAATTAGGTCATTACTGAGGGCTGGAGAGCCAGTGTGCACAGCTTCCACTGAGGACGGGCAGACACAGACACGGTATCACACTGCACAAGGTCAGCCAGGCTGGGAGCTCGGCAGGGGAGCAGCAGCCACGTTCAAGGCCTTTGCCAGTGTTTTGTCTGCACTGCTCCACAGCTCAGCGACGGGCTCCAGCAGAGGCTCTGGGAGAACAGCTCTGGCTGCTGCACACCATGGCACCAGCCTGGCTGGGAAGGACACAGGGCTGTCACTGGAGCAGCATCTTCTCACCAAGGGATTCCTAAACACACCATTTCTGAAGATGGAATATCACAGAACCACCAGGCTGGGAAAGCCCTTTAAGCTCACCCAGTCCAACCGTCCCTGTCCTGTGCTGACCCAGATCCCTGAGCACCTCATCTCCCCTCTGTTAAACACCCCAGGGCTGGGGACTCAGCCCCCCTGCAGTGAATGCAAGCAGGCATTTCTTCCAGTGTTAGAGAGGAGGTGGGCTTCTCCTTATGTGCACATCAGCACATCAACAGCTGCTGGGAGAATACACCCAAATAAGCTTGCAGGGCAGCCTTTCAAGTATTACAAGAGGCATTCTTTTTTCTCTTTCGAAGTATCTACACACTTATTTAGGTATCCCACTTGGTTGTTTCAATCCCAGAGCTGTGCTCTGTACCAGAAACCCCAGGAACACTCCAGTCTGCACAGGATGGGGCCCAACACAAGGAAGATGTGGGGCTGGTGGAGAGGGGTCAGAGGAGCCACGGGGATGCTCAGAGGGCTGGAGCAGCTCCCCATGGAGAGAGGCTGAGGGAGCTGGGCTGGGTCAGCCTGGAGAAGAGAAGGCTGTGGGGGGACCTCACTGCAGCCTCCCCGTCCCTGAAGGGAGCAGAGGAACAGGAGGGGAATCAGCTTGTTAAAGGGCAGAGACTGGCAGGACAAGGGGGCTGGAGTGAAGCTGGAGGAGGGAAGGGGGAGAGGAGAGATTGGGGGAAAGTTCTTTGCAGAGAGAGTGGTGAGGGGCTGGAACAGACTGCCCAGAGAGGGGGTGGGTGCTCCATCCCTGGGGGTGTTCAAGGCCAGGTTGGCTGGGGCCCTGGGCAACCTTGTGTAGCTCCAGGCCTGGAGGTTGGTGTCCCTGCCTGTGGCAGGGGGTTGGAGCTCTGTGACCCTTGGGGTCCCTTCCAACCCATGCCATTCCATGATGCCCAAAGCAGTTTAATTCCTGAATGCCTTCCAAGCACCAGGGTACTTTTCACTAAGCAGAAGGGATACGTCCCTTTTAACAAACATTTGCCATCAGACGTAAAATAAACACTGGCAAAAACCAAGCAACAGCTTTGAGCTGTCTAAGCACAGGTCCTTTTCCCTTTCAGTTGTGCCACCTTTTGACTCAGAGCTGACCAAGAATCTCATGCTTAATCATTTTTCTCCTCACTCACATGTGCAGGTATCTGAGTTCCTGATCTTCACCGAGGACCCAGCGCGCCCACGATGCGCTCACTGCCCTCTAATTACCGCAGTATCTGAGGATGCAGGAGCAGCATCAGCATGTGAGAACTTCGAGCTGGTTTCCCTGCTCTGTGAAAGGATGGATTCATTTGCATCACACTTGCTGATGAAGGATCCTGCTGCTGCTGAGCTCTTGGGAAGGACTCTGGCTCATCTGAACTCTTGCACAATTTCTTTTACAACCTAATTGAAGCACTTCATCTCCTGCCAAAATCCTCCCCTGGCACAGAGGAAGCCCACCTGCCTTCTGGTCTGATCAACAGTCTGGATTTACGGGCATATACACACGTTTATTTCTGGAAAACATCTCTTGCTCACACAGCCTCTTGCTCACACACCAAGTGATGGACCAGGGCACAGCACCCAACGATCACAGGGGCTGGAAGGGACCCCCAGAGCCCACGGGGTCCAACCCCCTGCCCAAGCAGGGTCCCTAGGACAGGGCACACAGGGCGGTGTCCAGATGGGGCTGGAATCTCTCCAGAGAAGGAGACTCCACACCCCCTGGGCAGCCTGTCCCAGGGCTCCCTCACCCTCACTGGGAAGAAGTTCTTCCCCACATTGGGGGGGGAACTCCCTGTGCTCCAACTTGAGCCCATCGCCCCTTGTCCTGTCCCCACAGACACTGAAAAGGGGCTGGCCTATTTCCCCCTGCATCCCATCCTTAAGATACTTATAAATGATGTGCCACACAAAGCTTCTGCAGGCTCAGCATGACAGATGCCTCACGTACAGGGAAAGGCCATCATCACTCATGTACCTGATCAGGGAAACCTCTGTGTGTGGCAATCTGAGAGGACATTTCATTTCCATCTGCACAGTCTGACACCCTCCTGAATTCCTCTCCTCCCACTCTGGTCCTGTTTGATCCCAGTCAGCTGAATCTCTTTCCATTGCTGCATTCAGCATGGTAAACACACACGGGGAATACACTGTTGATTACCTATCCCAGGCATCACAGCTTCTCATAGAAGAGGATTTATTTTTAAAAACTTCTTCAACAAGTGTTTTAAAGTGTTTTGTGCACCTCACCCACCTGCTCACCCTGCCTGGCTGTGCAGCTCTGCGGGGCTCAGAGAGATCCCCTTTTTCACAAGGTGAGGAGTGTAACTCACCCACTTCACCCGCCCCCACAGCTCCGGGAGGCTCCCGAAAGATTCACGGATACAAAACGCCACAAGGTACAAAAGCCCTTGTTTTATTTCTCAAAACGAGCATTATACAATTGCCACACTTTGCTGTTCGTTTACATGATCAAGAGAGCTGACATCTGTGCTTGAAGCTGTGATGCAGAGCAGAGCTGTGTGCGCTTCCCGGCGCGCCGGGAGAGGCTGCCTGACAAGACCTGACAGTTCCTTCACTGTTTCAAGGAGTTAAAGAGGTTGTGGAGAACAAGATTCCCGACAATCTGAGTTACCTGTAAGCTCGATGCTATCACAGAAGGATCAGAATTATTACCAAACGCTTCCTGGCTGAATCAATGGGGTGCTTTAGTCATCCCACCACGCCGATTGCCTCACCGGCGTACCTGGAGAGCCTTGCTGAGCATCACGCAGTGCCTTGCGCAAGCACAGTGGGAGATAACCCACTAACTTGTGTGGCTCCAGGCCTGGAGGTTGGTGTCCCTGCCTGTGGCAGGGGGTTGGAGCTCTGTGAGCCTTGGGGTCCCTTCCCACCCAGACCAGTCTGGGATAAACCACAAGCCAACATCTTTGGTAGGGGTGGCACACCGACCAGCCCCACAATCCCAACCAGTAACGACTCCGCGCTCACTGTGCAGCCATCCACTCACCACCCGCTCCCCAGCGAAACGCTGTACACTGTATTACACCACGACATCAGGTGGAACACAGTCATCCAGATTCACAATATCAGGCTGATTATGCCTGAGAGAACAGACAAAGACAACACTGACCCACTGTATCTGTGCGAGCGTACAGACACACAGAGGCTCCCAAACACACGTGCAACATCAAAGCTCCTGTCTGACCATGCTTGAAGTTAAATATTTGTGAGAGTTAATTTATTTGATCTTCTGTATTTGCAAGGCTCAGAGCTGGGCAAAAAGCCCTTTGAAGGGCTCCCAAACTCACTAAATTATTGGAAACGTCTGTCAGAAAACTGCTGTATAAACTCCACCAAACTACTGAGAGTGGAGAGGGGCTGGAACAGGCTGCCCAGAGAGGGGGTGGGTGCCCCATCCCTGGGGGTGTTCAAGGCCAGGTTGGCTGGGTCCCTGGGCAACCTTGTGTAGCTCCAGGCCTGGAGGTTGATGTCCCTGCCTGTGGCAGGGGGTTGGAGCTCTGTGATCCTTGGGGTCCCTTCCAACCCAGTCTATGATCTCCATCACCTCATGGACCCTTTGATAACGGTGCCACCTACCTCTGCCAGAGCAGCTGCTTCCAAACTCCCAGAGGTAGACACGTGTTTTTCCATCACCTCTTGTAGGAGATGGGAAGTGGAGTGAAAGGAGTCAGCAGAGGGACATGCCAGAGCTTTAGATGGATAAACAACCAGAATTTCTGGATTGGACAATTTGCTGCTTCATTTTAATTACTGGCTTCTGAAAGACTTCAGAAACTTTGCCAATTTGTGCAACTCTCTATTCTTCGCTTTTGGCCTCAGCTGTACAGTCATTCTGCAGACAAACAAATAACAGATGTACCATCTATCCTCACCCCAAGTCCTTTTATAGTAAAAGGACTTCTGGCCAAATAATGTATATTGAAAAAACAAACCCAATACAAACCCAACAAAAAATAACCCAAACACAAAACCCACCCCACTGATTCCTGTATTTTAAGGTGTCTCCCACAACACCCAAATACACACTAAAACAAAAACCCCTAAGACTTCTTCAGGTGGCCTCAAGGATCTACAGGAGATCAGGGGAGCAACTTCTGCCCTCGGCCAACACCTGCATGGAGGAGAGCAGGCAGAACAGGTCGCCAACATCAGAGCAGGCAAGGGCAGCTCTGTGGGCTCCTGCTGCCATCACCAAGCCAGGATAAGACCTCTGAAAGGACAGGAGGCCACAGATATAAACACTGCACACTCTGCACTGTCCAGGCAGCGTGACAGAAGAGAAGCTGCATCTGCCAGGGGTTTTCCTGAGGATCCTTCTGAGATGGGAGTTTTCTCTGGGGCACAGGCCAGGCTGTGCCGAGTGCTGTCACCCAAGCGATCCCAGCATGGCCCAGGACAGTTCCCAGCACAGATGGCCACAGGGTGCCCGTGCAGAGGGAGGTGTCCCCACTTGCCTCTCCAGACCTCCAGCCGGGAAGCAGTTGGGCACGTTTCCAGCTCATGGTCAAGTACACACAGTTGCTCTCAAGAGCTGCAAGGCCGAGGCCCGGAGGTCCCCGCATCGCGCAGCGCTCGTCTGAAGACCATTCATCTCCAATACAATGCAGCTATTGTGCTGCCTTATGAATATCCTCCCCAAATATATGTTTAGCGATGCCCAGCTCCAGAGACCAGCGCCTGTTCTGTCAGGGATCCCACGGTACGCCGAGCCCCAACGCATGCTGAACCTCCCCAGTGTGTTGGTTGTAACAGAGCATGGGCCAGTTACACACCAGCCCAGTCCCTCACGCAGCAAAACGCTTGTGAAAGGCAGCAAGACACTGACCTAGGAAGAGATGAAGCCTGGGACAAATTAATGCTTGTGTTTTCCAATGTGTATATATATATATAAAATATATATCCATATATAATGTTGTATGTGCTGAGTTATTACAACCACAACACAGATGGTCGAGGTCACAGCAATCGGTGCAAGGGAAACAACATTCAGCACAAGGAGGGGTGCACATCCCACACCCCCCACCACCTACAGACCTGGGAGCCCTGCCTAGAAGTATTTGGGAAGGTGGCATTTCCCAGGGATGCTGTGATGTGAGTAAGATCACAGCCCTTCCATTTCAATCATACAAAGGCCAAGTGCTAAAAAGCCAATTGTCTTCCTACACTGACCCTTCGGAACTGGAATCAGCAGGATGGGATAAAACCTGACAAGCGGGATGAGGCCTTTGGCTACAGAAATTACAGAGTCACAGGGGTTGGAAGGGGCCTCCAGAGCCCCTGGGGTCCAACCCCCTGCCCAAGCAGGGTCCCTAGGACAGGGCACACAGGGCGGTGTCCAGACGGGGCTGGAATCTCTCCAGAGAAGGAGACTCCACACCCCCTGGGCAGCCTGTCCCAGGGCTCCTTCACCCTCACTGGCAAGAAGTTCTTCCCCACATTGGGGGGGAACTCCCTGGGCTCCAACTTGAGCCCATGGCCCCTTGCCCTGTCCCCACAGACACTGAGCAGAGGCTGCCCATGGCCCCCTGTGTCCCACCCTTCAGCTATTGATCCCCATTGATCAGATCCCCTCTCAGGCTGCTTCTCTCCAGGCTGAACAGCCCCAGCTCCCTCAGCCTTTCCTCCCAGGGGAGATGCTCCAGCCCCTTCAGCATCTCTGTCCCTCCTCTGGACTCTCTCCAGGAGATCCCTGGCTGTTTGATCCCAGGGAGCCCAGCACTGGACACAACACTCCAGGTGGGGCCTGAGCAGGGCAGAGCAGAGGGGGAGGATCCCCTTCTGTCACCTGCTGCCCACACTCCTCCTGATGCCCCCAGGATCCCATTGTCTCTCTCAGCCCCAGGGCACACTGCTGGCTCGTGGGCACCCTGTCACCCACCAGGACCCCCAGGTCCTTCTCCACAGAGCTCCTCTCCAGCAGGTCACCCCCAGCCTGTACTGATTCCAGCAGTTATTCCTTCCCAGGTGCCAGACTCTACACTTGCTTCTGTTGAACCTCATCTGGTTTCTTACTGCCCAGGGATGCTGCAGCCCAGGCCTGATGTTTGTAACGCAATTAGGAATCAAATTGAATGAGTTGGTGTCACTTCTTTCCCGTACCAAATTCCCAAATGGACTTCTCCAAACAAAGAATAAAGCAAACAATAATTCAGCTGGCTTTGTCTAAACTGTGGCTGCACACTGCTGGCTGCTGAGGTCTTCCAGCAGCTGGGACGGCTGCTTCGCTCCCGCGGCCTGGAAGTGGGTTTCAAACTCCTCCTCCACCAACAGGCAATCCACAGTTCTGCTCGTGTTCAGGTCCCATCTTCCAGCTTATAAAGAAAATCTCATTTACCTCTATTCCTGTATTTTCCTCAGCGCTTAGAAACCCCTGCTGAGTGGGGTACAAGTGCTCCTGGGGGACCACCCATCACCCAGCCCAAACAGCCGTGCCTTCTGCTGTCACACACACCCCTCCTGAGGACACAGCACCCAAAAGGGCCGGGGAAAAACAACCACCTCTCTTGTGGTTTTCTTTACAGCTTCCTGCACTGTAAAGTATTTTGATCCTGATCATAATGTGCTTAATTCAAAGTCAAGAGGCAGCCCAGATGCTTAAAAATAAACCGGAGCCGGGGAGCGCTGCTGCATTAGCATGTTCTGCATAATTCATTTCATCGGGCTGGGGAGAGCTCTCCAGTTCCCGCGCCGTGCGAGGGCACGATGGCAGCACACACACACGGGCTCCTCCATGGCCTTCCCTGGGCATCAGCCTTCCCTGCCCACTGAAAACATGCCAAGGAGGAAGGTCTGCATGCTGTGGGAAGGTGAAACAGGCTTGGAGTCACACCAGCCATCTCTCCTGGAGCCCCACTCTTGAAAACGATCAGTGGGACAAAGACCTTTCTGTTTTTTACACAATTTGAAACCTGCAGTTTCTGTTCCCTAAGATCACACTGTTTAGGAGCACCCTGTCCTTAAAAGGGGCTCCAAAAGAGTCAAACTGACGATGCCCTTTCACGTGAGGCTCCACATTTGGTGAGCACCAGCCAGCTCACCAACATCTGCCAGGCACATCCCCTCATGTGCCAAAGCACATCCATGAGCCACAGCTTAAACAGCACTAAACTCCTGCAGCACAGGGAGTTTCCCACCAATCTGGGGAAGAACTTCTTCCCAGTGAGGGAGCCCTGGGACAGGCTGCCCAGGGGGTGTGGAGTCTCCTTCTCTGGAGAGATTCCAGCCCCGTCTGGACACCGCCCTGTGTGCCCTGTCCTAGGGACCCTGCTTGGGCAGGGGGTTGGGCCTGATGATCTCTCAAGGTCCCTTCCAGCCCCTGTGACTCTGATTCTACGGAGGGACATCAGTGGCTCTGGACAACACCTTATACAGCAGAGTCAGCAGCAAAACCAAAAGGTCAATTTAATTCCCCATGCTACGCATCAGCAGGGAGCATCAGTGTTGACACAGGACCGTTTCATCTGCACTTAAGTAGGGATGGTGCCGCTGGAGCACAAACTGGTCCCCAAGGCCCTTCCCACCCACCACCAGCCCACACCCACCCAAGAAGCTGCTGCTCTGAAGCAAGCAGCCCACGCTGCAGGAGGACCTGTACTGGGGTCAGCAAGCAAAAGCAAAACTGAAATCAATCACAGGGGTTTTCCAGCGCTGAAGCAAACAGTGGGCTGTCCTCACTGACACCGCCCTGTCACTGAGCTGGAAGAGCAGCAAGGCCACCGAAAAGGCAGCAGAAACACTCAGAGCTTTCTGGGGGAGGAGGAGGGAACCAGCACCAGGTTTGCCTGTTGGTAACACCCCAATGCCCAAACAAAACGAACCTCAAAGCTTGGCTTCACTTCAGGATGGATTCCAAGCTGCAAACAGAGAGGGTAAACCTCCTCTACTCGCGTGGGGTCTTTCACTCCCTTCACTGACAGAACAAGATGATGGATTTAAACCACCTCTTCAAACAGACCAGAGGGAAAAAGTATCCTTTATTCAGCAGGAACAGGCCTCAAAATGAGAGAAAAAGCTGCTGGGCCCCACTGAAACAGAACCATTAGGTTAGAAAAGACCTTTAAGATCGAGTCCAACTGTTCCTGTCCTATGCTAACCCATATCCCCCAAGCACCTCATCCACCCTTGTTTTAAACACCTTTTTTTAAGCAGGCGGTGTTGAACCAAGATGAAACACCAGTCCGGTCCCTTTTGCAACTGCAAGGAGCACCCAGCACCCAGGCACCAGCAGGAAAAACCCTCCCCTTCCTCCCTTAAGCAGCGGGATGAACGGAGGCCACAGGTTGGTGATGTGCACACATACCTCCAGGCAGCCGGTTTGTTTTTAAAAGGTTTTGGATTCATTCAAAGAAAGTTGCTTGAATAATTAACAATCTTTGCTGAACGATGCAAAAATGTAATAAAAATAACCAGTGCCACCAAAGCTGAATTACCTGGGGTTTGCTCATACAAACACGGGGCAAGGGGGGGATCTAATGTTTTTGTCTGGTTTTGCTGTTTGATGGAGGGGGGAGAGTTTCTGCAGACTTTAATCCCTCCCTCCCAGCATGGAAAGCTAAAGTGACTTCATTGTTTTTGAAATGGAAGGCTAAAGGCAGAGTCCAGTGGCTCTCAGTCATTCCCTCATCGATCAGAAACACCCCAACCGCTTTACTGAAGATCGCCCTGTCAACCCCGACTGCCATTGAGTGTCTCTGGGGCTCCTTCCCAAGCATCCCCCCCTGCACGCTGTGCTGTGGCACAGACTGCTTCACACCTCAGGGCCACGTTTGTCACGGCCTTGTTTGCGAAGACAAAATATAAACCCCTTTATCTGGCAGGCAGGGTGAAGGAAGCTGAGAGACATGCTTGATAAAGCTTCAACACACTGGAGGAAAGAGGACGGTGGGGGTTAAGGGTGAAGGCCCAACTCTCTGCAGAACGGCCCCCTGAGCCCTGGGGTCACTGCACACAAGCCACTGGGGCAGGGGCACGGGCAGGGTAAGGACTGTACCCCACCAACCCCACTGGTGCTGCGCAGGGGCCTGTCCCCTCTCCAGAGGAGACAAGGCCTTTGGCTGCCACGCAGAGAGGCTGCGGGGTTCTACCCCCAGCCCTGCAAAAAAGCAGCAGGCTGGGTGGAAAGCAGGGTCTGCACTGCAGATAAAACTAAACCAGAGAAACCTATGGGCATCTAAAGGGAAAAAAATAAGTATCAATCCTGCCAAGCTCGTTGAGGCCCCTTTCATACCCTTTCACACCTTTCAGACCCCTGTCTGCTTTCTGAGCTGTCGTTACTCTCCTTAGACAAAAACACAGAGCAATTTCCAGGGACATCTGACACGATGCTGGGTTTACCCACCACAAGAAGGGTTAGAAAACCTCTCTGCCCCCATTCCCATGACCAGGTCTGCAGATTCCAGCTCTCCCACCCAGCCTGGATGCCCCAGAAGCAGCCCCCTCCCAGGCCATGCTGGATCCAGCCCCACTGCGTAGGCTCCAGAGAGCCATCCCTTCCACCCTGGGCCTTCTGACAACACCCAATCCTCACAGGCTACCAGGGGCTTCCCAACGAGTGACACACGCAGTCTGACAGAATGGGTTCATACCCCCAACCACTGCAGCCCAAGAAATTAAGGGGATTATTCTGGATGGAAAAATGGCATACTGAAAAATAAATGTGTCTACAGCAGCTCCGCCATTTCTTGAGTCTGCCAGTTTCCAGGACCTGAAATTAATCTTAGGACTGTGACTAACTTGCTAGTAGCTGAATACCCACCAGAGTATCCTTGTATTCCAGACATACAAATATATATATATATATAGCTTTACAAAAACATTCTCCTCTGATGTCTAGGTGGAAAAATTTACAAATGCTGTCTTCTGATTTACAAGGCAGCTTGACAGATGTGTCACCACCGAGCACTACTTCACCCTGTGAATTTAACCCTTTCAGGAATGCAACATGGATTTATTAGGCTGTTGCTTCAAGCAAAAGGTGTCATTGGTGGAATCATTAAATGAGACCTTGAGGAAAGAGCCTGTGTTGCAGAAGGCTGTCAGAGAGGAGGCCTGAACGAGAACACACGACATCAATATCTGAATTTCAGAAGTCTCCTTTTCCCCAGAAGCTGTTCCTAATTCTAATTTAGTCTCTCAACTTCTGTAGTATTGCTTTCAAATTCCATGAAAACAAGTGACACCTGATGCAAGACCTCAAGTGGAATTCATCCCAAGAGAGTCCTGTTAATTACCAGAAGGAACCCTGTGCCCCACTAAAGCAAAGGAGCTACCAACACCACTACTACTACTCCTACCACCTCACAGATACCTCCTGCAACCAGGTCATGCTCTTCAATGATCAGCAGACTCCTAATTGCATATATTAGAAACGGTGCATAATACATTAGAGAGAGGATTAGAAAGAGGAATGGAAAACAGCTGGGAAACGTTACTGAGTTTTCACACTGAGCTTTCAGATTCTTCAGCAGCAGACACTAGAACTCCCCTGACTGGTATGGAAAAACAGGACAAAATCCACTGTGAAGGAGGAAATTCTACTGGGACAAAGAAGTTCCTATCAGCACAGCCTCACTCAACAGGAGCACAGCTTATGCCCTGTCTCCAGGTAGGTACCGTCATGTTAAACCAAAGGTGGAGCAGCGCAGGGCTGGGAGCAGGATGGCAGGAACACCTCCTCCCTCCCTCCCTCCACGCTCCCCTCACCCTTCGGATGCTCCTCCTGCACCCTCAGGACTGGGGCACAGAAGACTCCTTTGTAAAACGCAACAGCGCTTGGTGGGGGTAAGAGGATATTTCCTGTTAACCTCACCGCAGATTTGTAATCCAGCAGTCAAATTATGTCAATCACAGCTCATTAGGCAACAATTTACCCTGCCAACTCCGTCCCGGCTGCTTCCTCCAAACCACGTGTCGTTTGCAAACGTGCAGCCCCGTTGCCGGGGCGGAGGAAGACCACCCCGCTGCAGCAGCCCGGCTTTCACCCCCACATCTCCCCGCTCAGGACCCACCGCATCGGACAGCCGCGCCACAACACCTACAGACGCCTTCGTTATGCTCACACACACACCCAACAATGGGTTCCTTGGCAATCAGCTAGGGCTGGTTACCAGAATTCTTGGCTTACACACTCTTGTCCCTTGCGTCCCCAAAGCCGGGGGGAAAAAAGTCCCACAGAGTTGAGGGGGGGAAAGGCAGAAGTCTGGGGGAGGGATGGCGATGGGGGGTTCCACAGGTGTGCACCCAAGGGACTGTGCCAGCATCGGCGAGCTCAAAGCCAGAGCCGGGAGCTGCCTCTCCATTTATCCAGCACCCCTCACTGGGAAATGGGGAACCTGGTGGCAATAACACACTGCCACTTCCTTGGACTTTACACTCTTGTGTAAACTTGAGGCTAAGAGAATTATTTCACACATCCTACCAAAAGGGGAGAATTCACATCAGTTGGAGGGGATGGAAAGACCAACACTGAGCTTACAGAAACCTGGACCTCTCCTGGCTTATCCTCCACATTTTCCTCCTCAAGACACCCCATCAAACACAACATCCACCTGAAACACACAGACAGACCCTGGTCCTCACTAGTGGAGATGTGTACCAATCCCAATGCCACAAGCCAGAGAAGCACATTTACTACACCAGTCCCAAAACCAGTACCAAGAGACACAGACCCACAGGGAAAATCCTCTGGTGTTATTTGCCCATCAGACCAAGAGGTGTGACACAGCCAGAGCCGGCATCACCACCCTTCACCTCGTCAGGCACTGCCACACACATGCTGAGCACACCCTCAGTAACATCCGTGGCACTGTTAGAGACTGGCTCCACCATAAAACCCTGACCTAGAGCACTTCCCATCGTCTCCTGCAATGTATGCACCTCAGACCTCAAAGAGCAAGGCTAACCGAGGTGGCAGCAAGGTGACTATGGCTGTTTGAAGTGCACAAACTACTTCAACAGAGACTTTCCTCAAGAGTAAGTCCGCTAACAACACCAAACACAAGCCAAAGTACGTGTGCATCACATCCAGGCACAACGCTGCCCATCCGTCCCCTTGCTGAAGGGACCATAGAGAGTCTGGAGATGAGCAGAGCACGTTCAAAGTGGCAAAAATAAAGCAACAGTCAATGTCATGGCCCTCACAGTAAAAACACAGCCAGGCCTGTGCTCCTCTCGTGGACACGGGCTCTTTTCAGAGGGCTGTGGCTCGCTGTGCCAGCTCTGCACGAGAAGAGCAGAATGCACCTTCACCACACTTCCGGGGAGGCTCTCCGTGCCCAGAAAGGGAACTGATGACTCTGTACCTGCACACAGCTGGGACTCAAGTGAGCCACACGTTCGTCAACGTCAGAAACAGCCTTGGGAACTCCTTTAGTGGTACAAAACCTGCTGCTGTCAGCAAAGCCCTTCGGGAACCCAACGGGGCTCTGAGTGCACGGGCGATGCTTGTGCCAGGCTGGCTTCTTACAGCAGCGTGTACAGAAGGTGAGATTTAGTCCTATAACCTCCAGCATCTCCTGCTTCGTACTCTCATCTCCTGACTAATCCTCTCTCCCTGCAGAACACACTCTTTTTTCCACACACACCCCCACCCCGACTGCCATTCCTTTCTCATTAATCCCTGCTGTTCCACTGCCCACCCCGTTCTGGGGTTTGACCAGTGGCACAGTCATCCTCCCCTCAGAGCCACAGAGAAAACAAAAGTAATGACAGCCTAGGACTCTTTCAGAAACTGCTCAGATATTTCCTGGAAGCTGCAATAACCACCAGCCATCTCCAGCTGGCTTGGAGAAGACGCTGAAGGTGATGTTGGGCCCCATCTTGCAGCTCCTCCCCACGGGAGCAGACCACGCAACACCCTGTTTGTACGGGTGTGCATCTGCACAGCCTGCTGCTCCCTCCAGCAAAGCTCCAGCAGCACTCCTCCTCCAACCCTTAATTTTGGTCCATCTTCTAAAAACAGATGCCATCTACTCCTGTCAGGTACCTCAATAAAATGACTGGAGGCACAGTGCTCCTACCTGTAACATAAATACAGGAGATGTCTAACACACTCTGATGTCTCCTCCTTTTACTGATCTAATCAATCCATCCTAACTCAAAACCACTTCTCCCGCAGACCATGCTCCCAAATTAAGCCAGCCACCCTTCTGGTGGGTTAAGGTGAACCAAGACTCGATTCTGAGCCACGCACGGCTGGTGTGGGCATCTCCCATCTGTAAAACAACCACGGGTTTCCCCAACGAGAGCAACGCGAGCTCAGGCTGCTTCCTCTGCGCCTCGTAATCGTAACATCTCACTCGCCATTTGGCTCGTCAGTGGGGGTTCAGGGCTGAATAGGCTTATTCTTTTCTTAGACATGATAATCTAATTGGGTCTAACCAGAAATAATCCCCAACACACACCAGTTTGTGAATCCTCGCTCAGCACCGGGAGCATTCCAAGTACCAGGGGGGTTGCTCTAGTATCCGATACGGGAATTACTCTGGCACCAGCTCGCTGGGTTTCACGGGGCACTACGGGAAACGCCAGGCATGGCACACACATGGGTTTTATCCACCCTCCTCCCTTTGCTTCTGCTTTTCATGTACACGTTGCTCCAAAGTTAAGCAGGGCTCAGGAGAGCAGAGAGGTAGAGAGGTAGATAACCTACCTGCGCTGCTTGGGTACCTGGAAGGGAACGGGACACTTGCCCAGCTCGCCCTATGAGGTGCCAAGGGAAGCGCTGCCCTTCCTTGGGAAGTTCTCCCGGGAAGGCGAGCTCAAGCCCCGGGTCTGTTGTGCCGCTCAGGTGCGGGAAAAGAGCGAGACCAAAACCAGAGCCACGCAGAACCGCCAGCAGCGTGAAACCAGCCCCGGCGGAACCGCACACACGGGATGCGGGGGATGGCGCGACCGGCGCGTCCCGGCGGGGACCCGCAGCCGGCCGGAGAGCCCGGGCCCCGTTCCAGCCCGGGCTCCGGGAAGCCGCCAGGCCGAGGCGAGGCCGCACCGAGGCTCCCTCCAGCCGCCGGCTCCCGCACCGGTCCGCCCGCTCCTCTCCGCCGACGGCCGGGGCGGGCACCGGCCAGCAAAGCCGCCTGGGGCTTCCCTCTCCCGGCGGGTCCTCGCAGGTTCGCCCGCGGGGAGGGGCAGCCCCCGGCGTGGGGGAACCGCCTCGGCTCGGGGGAAGGCGGCTCTTTGGGGGCTCCCGAGACAAAGAGCCGCGGCCGGCACGCACGCCAAGCCCCCCGCCCGTCTCCCCCCCCTCGCCGCGGCCCCGTCCCGCCGCCTCCGGCCGGGCTGCGAGGCGCGGGCGGCACCGCCCCGCCGAGCCCACCTGTGCCGCCGCCGAGGGGAGAGAGAGCGCGGCGGGGCAGCTCCCGCCTCGGTCTCCAACTTTTCCCCGGCTCCCAGCCGCGCACCAGCTGCCCCTCACGCACGGCCCCGGGCCGGGCGCGGGGCCCCCCGCAACTCCCCGTCGGCCCCTCGGCGGAGGCCGGCGGGAGCCCAGCGCAGCGCGGCGCCCCCTCCCCGGCGGCCCGACCCGCTCCCCACAGACAATGGGGCCGGTACTCACCAGGACGACGGCGAAGCGCTCCTCCAGCTCGCTGGGCTCGGGCATGGGCAGCTTGAGGGGCACGCTGTGCGCCCTGAACTCCGTCTGCTGCGAGTCCACGCTCCCCGCGTTGCCCATGGCGGCGGCGGCGGCGGCGGCCCCTCCGCGCTGCCTCCGCGCTCCGCGCTGGCGAGCCAGGCGGGCTCCGCGCCCCGCGGTCGCCCTCTAGCACCGACGGCGGAACGCCGCGCCGCCGCCCGTCATGGCTCGCCGCCCTCGCCCTCCCCCCGGGGCGGGCTCGCTACGGCTCCAGCTCCGGCTGCGGCTCGGCGCCGGCTCCCCCGCATGCCGCCCCGCGGCCGGCACGGCCCGCACAAAGCCCCGCTCCGCCCCCGGCCCGGGGCGCGCTGGGACTCGTAGTCCCGCCGCCGTCCGGGGGAGGGGGCCGGCGGGGGCCTCAAGGCGACCCCTCGGCGTCCATTTTACCTCGCGGGGCGGAGGCGGCCTTTCCCCACCCGGCCCAGCCCCTCGTCGGCCGGGCGGGGGTCCGGGCGGTACCTCCAGTGTAATGGCCTGAGGTGGCGGCAGCGGTTGGACCGGCGGGGACGCGGCCTTTGGGCTCCGGGGCCGCTTTCTGCCGCGCCGAGGGGCTGTCGGGGAGCCGGCCCCCGCTTGACACCCTCGCAGCCCGCAACTTGATTTAGCGAAATCAGAACAAGGGGGTGACAAATCTGTCGCTGCGGGTCCAGGGTGACACCCCAAACGCAGCCGTGATCCAGGCAGCGCTGCCTCGGCGTGATGGAGAGCTGCGCCCTCCTCCCAGCGCCTATCAAAGCTGGACCAGGTGTTACTGGCCCAGGTGTTACTGGCCCAGATGGCTCTTCAGGTGCTATTACTGTTTCCTTGCCACTCCCTGCGGGTGTAAGCAAAGTGGTCAAGCCCAGGCCTCATCCGTGCTTCAGTCGGGGTTGTTGCACAGGGGCTGTGTTGGGAGCACCAGGCGCGGTACCTCAGTACCTCACCTCCCTCGGGGTCAAAGACAATCCAACTTGAGCTGGTACTGACCCATTTGGTGTCCGTGCTGCATTGCGTTCACATCTGTTTCACTCTCTGGTCCCAAGACCCTTCCTGTTGCTCCCTGCCAGTCTATATCCCACCATTTCACATTAACATTTGATTATCCTTTATAGCATCCCAGACTGGTCTGGGTTGGGAGGGACCCCAAGGGTCACAGAGCTCCAACCCCCTGCCACAGGCAGGGACACCAACCTCCAGGCCTGGAGCTACACAAGGTTGCCCAGGGCCCCAGCCAACCTGGCCCTGAACACCCCCAGGGATGGGGCACCCACCCCCTCTCTGGGCAGCCCCTTCCAGCCCCTCACCACTCTCTCTGCAAAGAACTTCCCCCTAATATCTAGTTTAAACCTTCCCTCCTTCAGGAAGGTAAAGGAGGCTTTAATCCATTCCCCCTTGTCTTGCCATGGTCTACCCATCCAGGGAAGCATGATTTCCCCTCGGCTTCTGCTTTCACGATGGGCACACCTACCAGTGCTTCTCCTGGTCATCACCACTGCCAGCCTGCCCTCCCTTCGCCATCCTCGGTGCTCAGTGTTGTGCCAGCTCCCAATTACGGATAAAATTACAACCATCATTAAAGGCTTTCAGTGACTGTCAGCAAAGCTCTGCCTTTCCTTGCCAGCTAGCCAGGGAACCTCAGTAAATCAAGAATCAAGCTGTGAGATGATTTACTAGCGCTGTTACCTGGCGGTGAAATGGACCAGTGCGCTCTGCAGTGGGATGTGACCAGAGCCCTGCATTTCTGCTGCGGTGTGGGAGCATTTTGGGCTTTGCCTGGGAGGAGATGGTAACTATCTACATGGAGATTAATGGAGGGGGGGGCAGAAAATAAAAAAAAGCAAGGAGCATTATTCTTTAGAAAATGACCATTTCTTAACTCCTATCCTCTAGGATGGCAGCTGTGCTAGAGGCACGGCTCATGAAGCTGCCACCAAAGCAACGCACTGGGAGATGCACGCTGCAACACGCAGTTCTGCAGGCATAACACAAGTGACAGGAAGCATTTCTCTCTGCTCTAGCCCCACTGCTACTTACATGTGCTCGTTCTAATTAAAAGAAACAAAGACATGATATGTTCATGACAGGTCATGTTCTGAACACACCATGTTCGTGATACCCTCTGTCCCAGCTTGCACCTTGCCCATGTAGCATCAGCCAGGTCAGGGCTTGGCCTGGGCCCCTGGGTGATGCTGAAGGTGCAGATTCCTGCTCCTCGGGCACTGGGGAGGGTGTTACCCAGGGCTAGGTCAGAATTTCATACAGCTGCTCTGTGCTAAGCCTAAAATTCCTGCAATAGCCTTAAGAAAGGAAGTGTTAAACCCCTGGACAGTGCTTGGGAGTTAATAACAATGTCATTGTCGATAGTGAAGGAAACAGTAATGGATACTTTCCCTGATGTCTTTTATCTAAGTCTATCACGGTTCTTTGAAAGATTAATTAGTTAATTAAGCTCCACAACACTGCTGTGAGATAAGGGAGCATTAGCCTATCACCCATAACAGATGAGGCTCAGGGTACAAGGCCCTGCAGACAGTCTCTGGCAGTGGACCCTTCGCTGCCTCAGCAGCAGATTGCCAGCTCCGAGCACAGGAGTCCCGGGGCAGGACCACACCGACACCCCGAAGGGGTCCCAGGTGCCTAAAGCTGTGCAGTTCACTTCAGAAATCACCCACCCTTCCCCTCAGCTCCCTTTCAAACCCAGCAGGAAATGGTGCTGTGTGATGTCGGAAGGTGTAAGGTGCATAGGGGAAAGTGAGAGGCATGACACTGCTGGAGAGGGTTCAGAGGGGATGCTCAGAGGGCTGGAGCAGCTCCCCATGGAGAGAGGCTGAGGCAGCTGGGCTGGGTCAGCCTGGAGAAGAGAAGGCTGTGGGGGGACCTCACTGCAGCCTCCCCGTCCCTGAAGGGAGCAGAGGAACAGGAGGGGAATGGGCTTGTTAAAGGGCAGAGACTGGCAGGACAAGGGGGATGGAGAGAAGCTGGAGGAGGGAAGGGGGAGAGGAGAGATTGGGGGGAAGTTCTTTGCAGAGAGAGTGGTGAGGGGCTGGAACAGGCTGCCCAGAGAGGGGGTGAGTGCCCCATCCCTGGGGGTGTTCAAGGCCAGGTTGGCTGGGGCCCTGGGCAACCTTGTGTAGCTCCAGGCCTGGAGGTTGGTGTCCCTGCCTGTGGCAGGGGGTTGGAGCTCTGTGACCCTTGGGGTCCCTTCCAACCCATGCCATTCTATGATTCCATGATTCTATGATTCTCTGACACAGCTTTACAAATCACCCTACACATCGCTGTTGGTTACCTACGATAACAAACTTCCTCCAGCATGAGGAGTTCTTGACATTTGCCCACTCAGGAGCTCCCACTGTGGAAGCACTCGGGGAGCTTTAGTTTTCTGAATCCAGGAGGAATCATTTCAGCATCATTAAGTCCCTCTGGACAAAGGGAGAGGTTCAGGGAGCGGGAGCCGCTGCCAGCCACACGTACCTGGGAAAAGGTCAGGATAATTGCAGGGCAAGCTGGATTCCTCAGCTTACATTTAGGCCAGGAGCCAAAGGCAGCTCTGCATCACGAAAAGGCACCCACAGCTCAGCCCCAGACTCGCAAAAACTTTAATGAAACTAACCACCCGTACGTACAGCGACTGTTTAACATCAGTGCAGCCCTGCAAAGGAAAGGAGTCCTTTTTAAGAGAACAAGATGTTTTTTGAGCAATTTGTTGTAGCCTGTAACTGGGATGTTGGGATTTGCAAATGTCAGAAGCAGCGTGGCAGCACTGCTGAAGAAAGGAGCGGCGCAGCTGGCTCAAGGCTTAGGCTGAAGGAATTATTCTGGGGTACAAATTCATAAACAAGACCTCAGCTTTTACATCCAGTTATTTAAAATAAATAACCAGGCACACAATGAGTAATTTACAGAGCTCATCCTGAGCACCCAGGCAACTCACACCGGGTGATGCCACCAGGGAAGCCACGGTCGGCACCGGGGTTAACGGCTGTACCAGCTCTGCAAGGGCCCCGTGCCACCAGTGCGTGGGGAGTTTCCCCCAGACAGATGCTTCCCAGCCTCTGCTGAAGCTAACCAGCAGCTCTGTTCACCACCCAAACCTCCACATTAAGACAGAGCTGGAAGTTTAGGGCTGAGCCTTTCCTAAACTCCCCCTGAACCACTGTCTGCTTATCTAGGGAAGGAACTCCAAAGGGGGAATACAAGATTGTTTGATGGACCCTGGTCTTCTCCCAGTGCTCAGCGTTCCCAGCCGTATCCCGAGCTGACATCTCATGATGCTCTCTCTGGATGAACTGATTTAATGGCCTTGAAGCTGGAGGGTCAGCGTTAGGCTTTAATAAATAGCTAAACCCCAGCTCAGCAGTGGCCAAGGTAATATTCATTCCTAATAAAGATGTAGTGCCACCATCAACGCCGGCGCGAGAGCTGAGCGCTGTACACTTAAGAAGAGGTTATTGATTGCAGCACGTGACCAGCTGAGCTTGCCAAGGAGACTACAGAGGACTCCTTGCTGTAATAAATACAATAATAATAATAATAATAATAAAAAAGAAGAGGCTGCTTTTTGAGAACAGTCTCCTCCAGGAAGACCGGCTTCTGCAGGCACTTCCTGGTGATGGAAAGGGAAGGCTTGATATGCTGTATGCTCGTGCACATCCACGGTTAAAGGAGAGGTGGTTTCGCTTGGGTTTATCACGTTTTACCTTGTACAATGGATCTGCTTCAGTGCCCATTAGTCTTTTATTTATAGCGATTTCCTACAAGTACCAGCAACCTGCCTTATCTACCCTCAGCAGATTGGAGAAGTAGGCTGCAAAATAATGGCCGGGCCCGTTGGCCTGGGTGTTATTGCAGGTTATCTGAGAACCACACTCATTCTGCTTGACAATTAATTAAATACCAATCTAAACTCCACCTGGAACCTGAGAAGTTGGCAAGTGGTTATGAAGGGCCTCACCGATTGCCATATCGACCTCTCTGCCACAACCACCAGCAGGCAAAGCGTCCTCGGCTTCCATCCTACCCTGTGCCATGTAGGTGGGCATGTCTGCTTCAATTCTGCTGTCCCTTTTCACACCCCTGTCCACATCCTTGCCACACAGTTGCTGTTCCTGCCTCTTGCGCTGAGACGGGAGCTCGTGATCCCAGATGGAAACAGTCCCAGCACACCGAGCCCTTAGGTTCATATCTTATTAGCCCTCTGATTTTTCTCTGTCTGGGAGAAATTAAATTATTAACTCTGAATCTGATTTACTTGGAGCAGCTCTGCTCTGCTTTACCCGTGCTGACGTCCTTGGCCGTGCTTCCAACACTTGTTTGTGTAGATCAGACACAGTCAGAGCAAACTCTGATGTCGGCAGCGATGAGATCAGCCCCCAGTTCCTGCTCAGAGCACTCTACTCTACGAAGCATCATGCTCAGCTCTCCTACAGGAGCTTCATCCAAGCCTGATGGGTCCTTTTAGACTCACTGCTTCTTCCCGATGTGTGGGGATGCTCCCAGCCCGTGGGACTGGAATGGTGAGCAGGCTGTGTGCGAGGCTGGTACCGGGCATGTGAGGACACCCAGGGAGCAGCACGGAGGTTAAGTGCCACCCTGGTGGTACCTACAGGGAGGTTAAGTGCCACCCTGGTGGTACCTACGTGACATTGTTTTGGGAAACAGTACAATGACTTCTGCATCTTCTGACTTTCAATTCACTCCTTAAAAATGCGTAGGCTGAACTGAGAAGTGAGGGGAGTGTGTCCCCAGGAGAGCAGGTCGGGGCTCAGCAGTATGAGCTCCAGCTAGACCTGAGTGTGATCTCCAGAGGAAGCTGAGCAGATGCGTGTGGCACAAGAGCTGCAGCGATGGCAAACACACAGCCCTGCTTCTGCCCCTGCTGCTTTACTGCCCTGGGTGTCTGAGAGGTGAGGCAGGGCCCCCAAACTCATCTCCCATATCTCTGTGGGGCCCAGGCTGGGTTTGCTGCCCACAAAGGATGCTGAAGGCAGAGCTGGGGAGTCAGCCCCTCACACCCAGCTTGGACCGCTGGCCTTGCCCCATGGCTTTGGGCAGGACCAGAGCCTGATGCTGTCCTGAAACACTCCCACCTGGTCCCAGTCCTGATCATGCTGCTGCCATCAGTTAAAGCCAGCGGGGAAGCTGGGGGCAGTCCCATGGCAGAGAGGTCGTGGGGGTTTTTCTTCTCTTTTCTCCTTCTTTTTCCCCTACATAAGGGGAGGGCTGAGCGGCCCTCTGAGCAGCACAGGCTCCCCCTTTTCCCTCTCCTGCTGAGGGAAGCCTGGCAGGAAGAGCAGGCACAGGAGCACAGGACCATGAGGGAGGCCATCTGATTTTTGCAGCAGCTTTGTCACCAGTCCTGCCCGGGCTCAGTCCCCCAGCACCTTACACCTTCACAAGCACCCTGAGGCCACAGAGCTTGAAAGCCATGTGGGGCTTGGGGAAGGATGCACATGGGCCCCCCACCTTGCCCTGTCTGTAGTCCAGCACGGACCAGCAGTGCCCAGCCCTGGCTCCTGGGAAATCACCTCCAGCAAGCCCTGCTCCCTCTGCTTCCCAGCAAGAAGCCTGGCACCACGGGCTGCTGAGGGCCCATCCAATTTATTTTTAGCAAAGCTCAGATGATTCTTCTTCTCCGGACAGCTCGTCTGAATCATTTGCTACAGTTTGGGGGAAAATTCAGTTACAGAAAACAGCAGGAGCATTTGTTCTGTGGGATGGAGTACAGAGAGTGTCTGCGTTCAAAGCCTGTCCCCAAGAGAGGCACTAGCAGACAGGGTGCTCGCTCATCTGTCACGCTTCCTCAAGGAGTTAAATGCCATTTGTGGTTATGATTTGGTGTGCACTGAAACTGAGAGAATATGGGTTTGGGTTCCTGACTCAGGCTGTATCCCTGCGCCCCAGGGAAGCTCCTGGGACATGCACCAGCCTGGAGATGCTCGGACAGCGCAGGTCTGTTGGCAGCTGGGCTGGGCTGCCTGATGGAGGAGGTGAGCTCTCCTGCAGGGTCTGGGCACTGGCAGGTGGCTCGGAGCTTGAGGATTCACTCCAGTTAAAGCAGACAGCAAGACAACAAAGCTGAGCTAACGGGACATGGGGATCTCCCCAGCACAAGGACCCCATTCAGCCCACACCCGTCTCCTCCGTACCCCACCTCCCACCTCCTCCCAGCACATTGTAAGCAATTGGAGCATCCCACTTTAAAACAGAAATCCCCCAGAAGAGCACGGGACCATGAAGATGTAACACCCAGAGCTGGGGAGCGCAGAGCACCCTGCACCCCAGAGCACTGGCCAGTGTCAGGAGCCTCCAGCCCACTGCCACTGCCCACCAGAGCAGCCCCCCCAGCATAAGCCCTTCCAGACTGGTGTGGTGAGAAGATCCCAAGGTGATGACACTTCCAAGCAAGAGGTGGGATCTCTGTGCTCAGCCCCACACTGTCTCACTCATGACATTAACACACGAGGGTTGTTTTCTGGAACCATGAACCCTGGCCAGGAGCTCGTCCATGGTTTATTGGCAGGAAGGCAAGCAGACAAAACCCCACTTCTGAATTCCCAGAAAGGCAAAGAGTTGTAAATGCTAACGAAACCAGGGTAATGGAGCAGAGAAGAGCGGCAGGGAATGAGTCAATATTTAATAGAGCTTAGAGCTGAGCGTGGAGCAGGACTTTGTGAGCGCCGATGGAGACGGCGGCTGGGCTAGATGTGGGTCTGTGTGCCAAACCACAGCAAGGACAGAAGCATCACAATTATTCCTTAAAATGGGGACGTTTTCTGAGCTTTACAGACTGCAGATACCAATTGCAAAAAAAGATGTGTCTCTCTCTTTCCTTCCCCCCCTTCCCTGGAGCAGTTATGGGCGTGAGGGACGGAGGGGCTGTCGTTCAGTCAGCTCCTGGGCTGGCTCATGGCTCTGAACAGCAGTGGGACAATGCTGGCCACTGTCCCCACGGCAGGAGAGCAACACGGTGTGCTTCCAGACAGGCTCTGCACAGAAACACTGCACAAGTCCCCATTGGTTTTTCCACCAAAGGCTCTGGACAAAATAAAAACCTCCCAAGGATGGCTGGGCAGGAGGGATAAAATTAATTTGGGTTTTTTTGGCTGATAGAAGCTGTTTGGAGGCCTGAAATGGGGTTCAGAACTCATGAGAAAACACGGATTTCAATTTACAGGACTGATTAATAACATTGGTGTCCTGTCACTGCAGGGGGCAAGGGGGGATTTGCTGTGCCGTCCTTCTTATGGTGAGGAGCCCAGAACTGGACCCAGCACTCGAGGTGCAGCCTCACCAGTGCCCAGTCCAGGGGCACAATCCCCTCCCTGGGCCTGCTGGCCACACTATTTTTGATACAAACCAGGATACCATTGGCTTTCCTGGCCACCTGGGCACACTGCTGGCTCATATTCAGCCTGCAGTCACCCAGCACTATGGTTGTACATGTGTGGCAACGTCGCCGTGGGTACTGGTGTACCCTTGGAAAGGCGCATCCCAAGGTGCACATCCTGCATCTGGAGGGATGCCCGTGGTGTTGGTCCATCGGGGTTCACAGAAAGTCATCAGGCATCTTGTTCCTTAGGGCACAGCAGCCGCACCTCACCTCCCCCAGATCCCTGCTTCCATGGACTTGGAAGAGGACGGTGGCAGAGGACTCCCATCCCAGCTCCCACCTGGCTTGGTCCTGAATAAAGCCAGGAGCTCAGGCGCTGCTTTGGAGCCGGCTGCACGCTGTCCCCCGCTGCGCAGCCGGGAGGATTGCGCCGCGTCCTTGACCGTCTGCACTTTGGGTGGAGGAGGCAGAGGAGCTCCCAGTGCTGCCTCCCTGGGGATAAAGCCATAAGACAGAGGCTGCAGGACTCTGAGTTGTGGGGCACATATTCAAAGCCCCTTCTGAGGGGTCACACACTGAGCCCCCTGCTTTGCACGGCGCACGACTCCACTGAACCAAGGGGTGTGTGACATGCATGCCTGGTGTGTGTTTAAGACACACATGTATGTGTCAGGATGAACCTCTTGAATGTTCCAGAGGAAACGGAGCTGTTGCTAGAGGAAATATTTACAGAGGGGTAGCAGTGGCTGCATCCTTTTGGCCGCCGGTGGAATGCTTGCGTTGCGAATCGTCCCATTCAGCCCCCAAACCAGGCCAAGCCAGTAATTACTGCTTGGGCTGGGGATTGAGTGTGACCAGTGGCCGTGCAAAGTGCCAAAATGTGTGTCAGGGAACATGCTTAGTCAGAGGGATTTTGCACAGCGGCCTGACAGGGACCACAGGAACGGGATCTGAAAGCCATGGAGCAGAGCTAGCGATTGCTATCCGATTCCTGCCGACTCAGCTCCTCTTTGTTTTGCTTCTCCTTGCTCGCTAGAACAGAGATGCTGCAGTGCCCGATTGGGTGGGTGACCTCAGTCTCAATGCCAAATGGATGACTGAAATGAACACAGAAAATACAATCCATTGTCTTCTCCCTGAAATGCCAGCTTTGTTCCACGTGGAGCTGCCGGCTTATCGCTATAACCCCTTCGATGCTGCACCGAGATTTAAACTCTGCAGTCCCTGCCCTATCATTAATTTAGGGGGGTTTTTGATAGCAGTGTCACAGAAAGGCTGGATTCACACCTGGCAGGTGGCAGATCCAGTGGGATGGCAGGCTGGGGCAGTGCCGCTCGTGGAAAGCAACCTGTCCTCGCTGTGCGGAGGAGCTGGAGTCTGGAGCAACCCCCTCAAGAATCAGCTCTTTCCCCCTCTGGTTGTGGCTCTTCAGGGCTCAGAGGGAGGATTCAACCAAAAAAACACAGCCAGGGGATAGTTTCAGAAGGGGCAGGATGCAGCACTGGTCCCTTGCTGGTCTGTACTGGTCTGTGCATTCATACAGTGACATCTTCAGCCAGAACCCAGGGCCGGCTGCTCTACGTTTGCTCAGCAGGGCAGACCCCCATGTAACACGTGTCCTTCTCAGTGTCCACTCATTGTCAGGCTACAAAAGCCATCTAAAAGAGCTCGGGGTTTATGCTAAACATAGCAGGTGACATTTACACCCTACTCTGGCTGCTGTGATTTCCTGATGCTCGGGAGCTCCTCCGGCTCCGTCACTCGGAGCAGCACAAGCGAAGCTCCCGCCGTCAGACGCTGCTTGCAGGGATGGAGCTGTGGTCCTCACTCGACTGCACGTGAAATCCCACTCTGGTTCCTCCACAAGCTCGGGGATGCTACTCTCAGTTTGCTGTCGAATTTTCCAAGCGCTTGAACACGTGTCGAGCAAGATCGCTGCGGGTCCCAGAGAGAGCGCGATCACCGCGGCCTTTTAAATGAGTGTGATGTGGGCGATGGGAGGGGGGCTGAGCGCGGGGTGACGAGCTGTGTGTCCCTCTCCTGCAGCGCTCAGTTACCAGATAGAGCAGATAAAAGGTCTTTGCCTTAGATAAGCCCTGGCTGTGTTGACAAGGACAAGCGGGGGATTAAAAGTGGTGAAGATAGAAACCTCCTGGGAGTGGCACAAGAAGGCAAAGGGAATCCCATTGCCTGGGTGGGTTTCCAGTGCTTCCCAGTCCATCAGTCCGCTCCCTCCATGGGCAGACAGCTCCATGCCCACCCTGAGCCCGTGCCCCTGCAGCTCAGCCCCTCACTTCTCAGGTTTGCCCCCAAACTGGCTGGAAGCAGCAGAGCTTTTTGTGTATCCCGATCCCCAAGGGCCAGGCAGGGAGTTTGCTGGTCCTCACCCACCCAGCTGCTCCCTGGCAGAAACATTCCTGCACCCCCAATGACGCACCCACCCACCGATCCAGGTCCTCATTTGGGAAAAGTGAGTAAATAACCGAGCAGCCCACACCAGAATCCACCCTGGCCAACTCCTCACATCCTCCGTCTGAAAAGTGGGTTCAGGAGAGCCGATGGTTTTTCACGGTGTGGGTGTGATTAATGAACTTAATCACAGGATACTTTGATCCGTGCCTTGTTTTCAAGGGATAGTGGAAAACAAGAAGAACTGCTACCCTTTGTGCTCTTGTAATTTCGTTAATCGTGGAAAGCCAGGGCGACTTCTGCGTGCTCAGCACTCGCAGGCATTATAAAATGTATTTGCAAAACACACCAGCGCTGGCGCTGACGTTGCGAGCCAGCCAGCGCAGCCCAGTTGGCAGAGAGCTCAAAGGAGATTTATGAAGACCCAAAAAATCCTGCAGGAATTTAATTAAACGTTAATCTGGGTAACACTCATACATATCTCCTCACACGGTGTCATCCGCAAGCAACGCTGCTTCACTGTGTTTGTCCCTGGCTCCTCCCGACTCAGTTCGCTGACTGTCACCAGCCCGTCCCACCTTCCCACCCAGCCCTGCCAGAGAGGGTTCTGCTTGGGCAAATCCCATCTGGATCCTTTACTTGTGTCTCCTCACACACTAACGGGGTGGGGGTGGGGGTGGGGGTGTGAGGGGGGTGCTGCCGTATTGTGTGCAGCACCGTGTTTCTGTGGAAGGTGTGACTGCACGAGCAAAGCCCATGGCTGGGAAGAGCTGCCTGAGCTCATCTGGATGTTGCAGGTGGAGAAGTGGGGGCTGCTCACAGAGGGGACCGCTGAGGGGCCACGTCTGCCATGGAGCACGCCTCGCGAGGCAGCACCCAGCGGTGCCACCATCCCCACTGCTGCTGGGGCTGGGTGGCTGGTGGTCTGCCAGTCCCCAGCGTGGCCGAAAGGCCAGCCAGTCCTGCCAGCCCCCTTGCTGTGCGCCTGCCTCCCAACCACAGCGTTCAGGGAGTCATAGAATGATAGAATGATCTGGGTTGGAAGGGACCCCAAGGATCACAGAGCTCCAAACCCCTCCGGCTGCCTGAGCCGCCTGGGTGAGCCTGGGGGAGGTGAGCCGGGTCCCAGCACCGCCCCTCGGAAGCAGACGGAATGTTTATGTAAAGGGAGGAAATTCAGACCAAACTTAGAAATTAAACTTTTTTTTTTTTTTTAATTAGCAAATTCTTTTCTGAAGGAACAATTTCCATTGGTGAGGACATGATTCCTCATTGCTTGAGGGATTTAAAACCAGACGAGTCTCTGCTCCAGAAAAGTGCTACACGCAACAGTTCCCTGCTTATAATGAACTGGAAATACTGGCAAGGCTCCATCTCCTTCAAATATTTTCCCTTGTATCTTTGGAGGATAAAATAAATTATTCTGAGATGGAACAGATGTAGAGCCCAGTCAGGGACATTCCTCCAGCTCTCTGAGCGGCCTTCACTTCCCTCTGAAATACGGAAGCGGCAGCAATGGTTCATGTCTGCTCCCTCTGACCGGGATGATCTCCGGAGCAGGCGCTGCCCGTGCCAGAGCAGCTCTCCAGTGCCCTGCTCCTGGGAATGGAGAGATGGCAGTGGTGGGACCAGCCTGGTGAACACAGCTCCCTCCCATCCTGACCCCATCCAGCCCCACGCTAGGGAAACTATGGCCTGAATGCATCACGCAACCGCTCTGTGATACACCGATGCTCGTGGGAGCACAGATAAAGCCACCATGCCAACAACCCTGCGGCCGTTCATGCTCCCGTGCTGACATGCCTGAGGCAGAAGTGGGATTTTTGGACCTGTTCAAGCCACCCTGACACTTTCCCCCGAGCCCAGCTGCCCAGACCATGCAGCACAGCACAGGCAGGGCCAGACCCTAACCTAGTCCAGCCGAAGCCCACAGTGAGACTTTGAAGGGCAACCAAAAGAGGACCCACAGCACATTCACTGCAGCGTTGTTTTACACACCACCTTTCAGCCAAGGCAATGAGCATTTCTGGGGAGTCAGAACTGTGTGTCTGACCCCGTACAGCCCAGAGCCACCCAGCTCTCCTCTGGCCAAGCTGCCAGGGCCACTCCGTGTCCCACAGAAAATGTCATGCGGTTCTATTTCTGGAGCCATGATGAAATCCATCTTTTTAATCATTAAGAAAGCTGATGTGTCTGTGTCAGCTCGGACACTCATTCACTTGTCACCCTCCTGTTTTGAGACTCTGGCAAAGGAGAATAGTTTTGGTTTCAACATGAGTAAGAGACCGGGAGGCGCAGGAAAAGGTATTCAAATGGCCTGTCTGACATTCCATGGGGAAACGCGGCGAGGAAGGGATGGTTGGGGAAAGTCTTGGATGCAACAGCAACATGTCAGGATGAGGCATGTGCGTGTCCACATGGTGCCTGTGTAGCTACAGTCCAGGGAAACCTTCCTCCCCTCTCCCTGGCCTGGTGTCACCACGGTCACAGCCAAACCCTGCCCTGGCTGGGCCTGACAGAGCAGAACTGAGGCTTTTTCTGTCCATTCAGTAACTCCAGATAGATCAGTATCTCCTGGAAGCCATGCCACATCTCTGGGCTAGCTCACCAGTATGTATGTTTATCCAGCTTGGGTTGACTCAGAAACAAGGTAAAACACAACTCTGTGAGCACATTTTCTCAGAGACTGGAACTAGGAGAGTTTAGGAAACAGAAAATTGATTCTATGGGAAGAAAAGATTTGGTTTCTGGAATTGCAACAGCATCAGCTCAGGGTTTAATGTTACAGAACACAGTAAAGTGTTTTTAAAAACTGCATTAATTAGTCCCGGTATCTGGAGGAGGTCTCAGAGCTGAAGGTTACAGCCAGGAGAGGTGACCCCTCCACCCTGGCTTGGGCTTTGTTGGATTTCCAGTGACACAGGAGCAGCACATCTGATGTACTGGGGAAGGGAAATGTTGCCATTCTCACTCTCTCCTTTTTCTACATTTAAAAAAATAATAATAACCCCCCCAGCTTGTTCTGAGTTCAGGAGCCCTGGATCAGAACTGGGAGCGAGGAGCCAGCCTACTGGGATGCAGTCACCCCAGGAGAGCTCGGCTCTGGAGAGCTGAGACCAGCAGCTCTGCTCCATCGTGGTCAGCGCTGTGGCTGCCCATGCGTAAGTTCAGAGCTGTAACCTTTTTTGATGACATAAACAAAAGGGGCAGCAGCAGCCTTTCTTTAATTTAAACAAGTTCCCAAGTCCCTTGGCTCTCTGCCTTTCTCTTTTTTTTATTTATTTCCTAACAAATGCCAGAAGCCTTTTCTGCAGAAAACTGGAAATCACCAGTGGCCAAACCACCGGATCTGTGCTGTTGGTCCGTGTCCTAATGGGGTGTCAGCGCTGGCTGCTGCCTGGAAGTGGCAGATGGCTGCCTGCCCTGTTTATTCGGCATCCCCCGCCTCGGCCACGGCACCCATGGGTGCAGCATCCCTTGCCATGTGTGGCCAGATTTGGCTTGCCCACTCCTTAGCACCCATGGGTGCAGCATCCCTTGCCATGGGTGGCCAGATTTGGTTTGCAGTCCCCAGCACCCATGGGCGCAGCATCCCTTGCCATGTGTGGCCAGATTTGGTTTGCACTCCCCAGCACCCATGGGCGCAGCATCCCTTGCCATGTGTGGCCAGATTTGGTTTGCACTCCCCAGCACCCATGGGCACAGCATCCCTTGCCATGGGTGGCCAGATTTGGTTTGCCCACTCCTAGGCACCCATGGGTGCAGCATCCCTTGCCATGGGTGGCCAGATTTGGTTTGCACTCCCCAGCACCCATGGGCGCAGCATCCCTTGCCATGGGTGGCCAGATTTGGTTTGCCCACTCACTGCTCCATACCCAGCCCTCAGTACAAACTGCAGTGCAAGTATCGAACAGGAAATATTACAGTGGCTCTTACCGCCATTCATTAATTAGATTAAGCTGTAATTATGTTGCCTTTTTATTAAAAGCCCGAGCAGTGTATGGGTGCAGGCCAGGCACCCGCTGCTGCCTCTGGTTAATTATTGATCACTCTGTTTGCGAGCTGGCCCACGAGTAACTCATAAACTTCCCCAACGCATTCATCACTCGCTAAGCACAGCGCGTGGCTGCCGGGCCCGGCTCTGCCCCGGGTGGCTCACAGCCCGCCCGCCCCGCTGGTTTTGGCTTTCCCACTGCAAGTCTGGACTGGGGAAGAGGAGGGAAGAGGCAGGATCCCAGCTGGGCTTGCAGGGCTGTTTGAATTAGCTGTTTGGGGGAATGGCCTCACAACAAACGCTGTAGCTGATGTGAAGTGAAGGAACAAAGTCAAACCGAGCTGAACGGATTCCCGTATCCCAGTGAATATTTACAGGAAGCCTGGCTCTGACACCGTGTGAGCAAAGCACAAGGAGAGAAACAAAAGGACTACGAGGCCAGCTAAAAATAAATCACGGAATCACAGAATCATAGGGGTTGGAAGGGTCCTGGAGCGAGTGCAGAGAAGGGCAACCAGGCTGGGGAAGGGGCTGGAGGGCAAATCCTCTGAGGAGCAGCTGAGGGAGCTGGGGGTGTTGAGCCTGGAGAAGAGGAGGCTGAGGGGAGCCCTTCTCCCCACCTCCCCTGCCCTGCCAGGAGGGTGCAGAGAGGTGGGCGATGGTCTCTGCAGCCAGGGGCCAGGAGATGGGACAAGGGGCAATGGGCTCAAGCTGCCCCAGGGCAGGGTCAGCTCAGCTGGGAGGGCAAAGTTCTTCCCTGGCAGAGTTGTGGGGCTGTGGCACAGGCTGCCCAGGGAGGGGGCTGAGTCCCCACCCCTATATGTGTTTAAAAAAAGGGTAGACCAGGTACTTAGGGATATGGTTTAGCATAGAACAGGAACAATTGGACTTGATGATCTTAAAGGTCTTTTCCAACCTTGTGATTCTGTGATTCTGTGACCTCAAAAGATCATTGGGTCCAACCCCTCTGCCAAAGCAGGTGATGAAAATGACTTTTCCATTTTAAAAACTTAGAAAATAAATGTAGAGATGTAGAAATTTTATCAATTTATGATAAAATGCCAGCTGGGCTTATAGCAACTGAGGGAATTCTGTGTTTTGAGCTCCCAGGACACGTGATGGAAACACTGTTCCCATAACGCTGGTGCGATCGTGCCCTCCTCAGCGTCTCCTCAAATTTAAAATGATCTGTTTATGAGGTTAGAAAGACTTTGTCAACTTATTATTTTGCTCTCATAAATCCTTTTTCATCTGAGAGCAGTTTATAAACATGAATGAAGCCACAACACACCCATGCAGGGCCTGTCCTATCCTACCTGTTGGACGAGCGTGTAGTCAGGAACAGAGCTTGCCCAGGTTTCCACAGGAGAGGACATTTCCTTGCACTCTGCAGAGCTTCCTATACCATGGCAGATTCAAAATACTTACAAAAAACAGGAAAATGAGATGATGTTTCCTTAAGAGACACCGTTAAAAGGGGAAAATTGGGTGGTTAATTTTGCAGGGTTAATTGCAAACCACAGCGACAGAGAGTTACAGATCCTGAGGCAGCAGCACCCAGGAATCACCTTCGAGTAGCAGGGCCATCCTCTGCTCTTACACCTAGAAGTACAACTGGGTCCTGCTGTGAGAGGGACACATGCCTCGGAGCAAAGGATATCCCTGCTCCAAATTGCTCCCAAAGGCATCGCTAATCCCTTGGAGGTTAAGCCTGGAGGGAGCCAAATTCTCTAGAAAACACCCCAAATTCTCTAGAAAACACCCCAAAAGGCAAGCTGCTCACAGCCAAAGGGGTCAGGGAGCATCCCTCCGGGGAGGCCAGCTGCTAGCCCTGCCCTAGCCAGCATGGTGGCTGGGAAAAGGCAGCACTTGCCTTTCCTGTGTCACATTTCTGCTCCCAGCCTCAGCAGCATCTCCTGTCTTTGAGTTGTCCTTTCCAGAGGTGCCTCTTGTTGGTCCTCGAGCACGGCACCCTAGCCCCAGATCGTCGGGTGCCTCTGCTTTTCACTGTGCCACAGGATTGGGGTGAGGACCTGGCAGTTCTTCAGGTAAGCATCTCCCACTTGAATTGTCCTGTCATGAGGAAAAAAACATACTAGGTATTTGATACCCCTTGGGAGAGGAAAAGAATCGATGTGGCAACATGTTAAAATAGTACAGGAAGCCCCACTTTCCAGGTGAAGCTCTGAATTGCCAACGTGACACGCTGCTCTGCTGGGGAGAAAAGCCACAGAGAGAAGTGAGAGCTGTTGCTGGTGGCAGTGACGCTGCCGCCCTGCCGCACGTCCGGCTGTGCGGACACAGCTATTTCACCCTGTGCCAGCAGACTGTGTTGAGGTCACACGCAGGATCCTGCTGATGAGGGTCTGGGTTTGTCAATCATATCTGAAGGGCATAATCCAGTGCTTAACATGTTGATTTCTTTTACTTCTCATTCCATCAACCCCTGGCAGAACAATGTCTTCTTTTCTGACACCTCTCTCATTAACCTGTGTCACTAGTTACCTGCAAGGGTTAATTTGGCAGCTTGCTCATGTGTCTCATGACCTCCCTCATCTCTTTTGTGACAGGGTTCTGTTTTGATTCGTTCTCTTTTTCTGTTGAAGAACTGGAACAAGCCTGGCAGCACAAACCGGATGCGTTTGGTCATCCACAATCAGCTGACTGCTGAGCACACATTAAATGTGCAGGATGGTGCCGGTGTCTCTGACACGGTGGGTGACTGTCTGGGGCGGAGTTCAGGCACTCTGTCCTCTCCCCTCCATGAACAGCCATACAGGTGGCTGGATGTAGGCAGAACTAATTAAAAACATGCATCTGCCTATTCTAGACTGTCTGGCTAATTACATGCTTCAAGGCACGGTATGTCTGGATGCTCTTGTCTTGTGTCAGGACGTGTATCCCAAAATAACATGCAGTCTTGTCACCCTGCACTGAGTTCTGACTACTTGCAGCCACAACTCTGAAAAGCACGAGCCAGGCCTGTCAGGCATTCTCAAAAACGATGTATTTTGGGATGCATCAGTTGTGAAGCAGCACGGAACTAGAGCTGTCCCAGTACACAGAGTGTGATCACACACAGACAGACCCAGACCCGGTCTGTGGTCCTGCAGGAAGAGCAGCTTACACACTGTCTGGGAGCACACTGTTACCAGATAACGAGATGCAAAGCAGCCTACTGGCAGTTTTCATTCAGAGCTTAAACACTCCCAGTGAAAGGACATTGAACTTTGGAGCTCATGAGAGGAAGCATCTGATCTGAAGTTTGCGCTGGGAAACAATTGGGATTGCCTGACAGCCACATTCCTCCCTGGTGTATTCAGAGAAGGGGACGTGGCTGGAGGCCAAACTGTGCCAAAGGCTGGCAAATTTGTTGACAGGACCTGGAAAAGTGTTTCCCAAAGACTCATGGACCCAGGCCTTAGTCTTAGGTGGGTGCTGTGCATAACAGAGGTGGGGAAAAGCGGGATCAATCAGTTTTGGCTGCCTAATCTCTCCTTCTTTCCCCTCCAGGGCGGCTAATGTAAGAGGAATCCTACTGTGTGACAACAGGTACAAGAAAAAAGATCTAAGATTAGAAAAATAAACGCACTCCAGTTAACATCAACTTGCTTCCAAGCGTGCTGCAACAGCCACACATGAAAAAGAGTCTGGGATGCTTTTATGAGGAAACTTGAGTGCCTGGGCTGAACAGCAAAAGCCAAGGAAAGCGTAACAATAATGAATCAAGGTCTTTAAACAGCAAGGCTGTGTTCCATTTAAGTGGCATCAGACTGTGTGTACAGTAAAAGTTGTTATTAAAAACGCTCAGGCTTTTCCATGGTTGTCCGAACGCTGCATCGTTTCTCATGCAAGGGCACGATGGACACAACGTCTGTCTGTCTGCTGGGCAGAGGGACATAAAAACACAGAATATGAGCGTGCTTCTTGCCGACTCCCCTCGTCGCCAGCAGCACCTAACAGTAAAATCAGAGCTGAGGGGGAGAGAGTCTCCCCACGTACATCTTGAAATGCTTTACGCAGAACTATTTTCAGCGCTTCTCTGTTTAATCAGTTTCTCTGCCTGCACAACTCCTACACAGAGCACCAGGGGAGAGAGACTGTTATAGAAAGAGGGAAAAAAAATACTTCAGTAAACCACAAAGTAAACTAGAGGGCAGCTGGAGAAATACAGAGAATCCAGTCAGATACAAAACAAAGCTAGAAGCTTCAGCAAGCCGCTTCCGCGCGCTAGGAAAAAGCTTCCCAAGAGTTACCCAGGTTTTCTTAAAGTACACACTTTGGACAATATGAATTGTCCTTTAAAACATCTGTTACGAAAGTTAAGGCTGGAGATTAAATATTATGACAACGCGTTGTTACAGAAGTAACATGGAAAGCTCGGAGTTGGCCCCTCTGGTGTGTGGCAGGGCGGTGAGGAGGGGAAAGCACTGACTTCCTGCAAAGTCCGGCTAATCCATCAGTCTGGAAAAACAGACTCAGAAATCACTTTTTTTTTAAAAATAGCTGTTATTCTGTCCCCTCCAGTGCTTCCTCAGAGTCCTCCTTAATGAAGAGTTTGTTCCTGCAGGACTTGGGATAACTGGCAGTGCCCTTAGTATTTTCTTTCCTCTTCCCGGGCCTTATGATTACTATGGATTTTATAATTTATCGTGCATTTTATCATTTACTGTTGGATTTAGGTTTTTCCATTGTGAAACATCCCACGGCTTTGGCTGTGGAGTCACCTAGAGCAGAAGTTCTGTACCTGCTTCTGGACTACATGTTCCTGCAGCTCTGTGTGAGCCTGGGGGGTTCAGACTCGGCACAGGCAGGTTTTGGGTCCCACCACAGGCTGATACAAAAACTGGAGCAAACTTACATGGAGATGTGTGACACTGTGCTCGGTACTGAGGGGGGGAAAAGGACGTTACAGGATTTGATGGGCTGGAGAAGCTCTCCATGTATCTGGATGTGCAGCTCTGTGATTACAGCACCCCGTGTGATACTGCGAAGAGGAAGGGAGCTGAAGTGTGAGAGAGAAATCTCATTGTCTTCAATTATATGCGACTCGTTACAGTTTCCTATTTAATTCCTAACACTACTGCTTATTGCACCTCTGCACAAACGGGTGCTTCCTTTTTGAAGCAATTAAAGGAATTAGCGCCGTTTTTATCCGGCCCGGTCCGTGAGGTGGAATTTTAAGTTCCTGTTTAATTAGCAAATTTAAGGGCGAGGGTGAGGCGCTCCATTTTGCCTCAGAATTCTGACAGAAAAGAGCTCGTTCCCAGCCGGCGCCTCAGGGTGCGCAGCCATGGCCGCCAAGGCGGGACGAGGGTGCCACCTGCGGACTGCCGCCAGCCCTGGGACAGCACAGAGGCTCCAGCCGGGAGGTGAGCCTGGCTAGGGTGTAATTAGCTCGCTGCTGGTGCAGTTTATTCATCACAGGGCACCACGGCACGCTTGGCAATGCCCAGGAGGGGCCCGGGTGAGTTGAAATAGACGGTCCTAGCGTGCAGGACGCCTGAGAAGGGCGAACTGTGCTGTCGTTTCTGAGGGAAAAGGGATGTTCTCCGAGTAAAGCTGCTAAAAATGGGATCTAAACACATGGGGGGGAATAGTCTTTGGGGTATTTCAGTAAAAACCCTGCTGCAGGCGCGTATCGCAGCCGAGGAGAAAGGCTGGAGCCGAGCAGCACGGGAAATGCCGCCCGCTCGCACAGAGACCCTTCGGGCGCCTCGTTCCGCGCGGTCTGAGCGCCCGGCCCCTCCGCCAGCCGCCCTGAGGCGCCGCGCCGCGCCGCGCCTTCCCGCCCCGCTCCTTGCGGGTTAAGGACAGGCTCCGGCCGGCGCTGCCCTGACGATGACTGGGGCTCGCAGCCGCTCTGAGACGTGGCTCCGAACCTGAGGAGTGTGCGCACACCCCGCAGCGGACGGTGCCGGGGACGGACCCCCTGCCCGCCCCCCGAGACCGCTTCAGGCCTCGCTGCTTGGACAGAGCGGGCAAGGCGGCAGGGCTGGGGGGCCCTCAGGCGCGCTGCTCCCTGCCCACCGAGCCTCCCCTCCCGCAGCGAACTGCGCGGTGGCCTCTGCCCGCCACAGCCAGTCCCCCTCAGCGCTCCCCTCAGCGCTCCCCTCGCTGCGCCTCGCTGCGCTGCACCGCCCCTTCCCGCCCCCGCCCCGCCCCCGCCGCTCCCCAGAGCGAGGCAAGAGCAGCTCGCAGCCCCGCGGCCCACAGCAGACATCTAGCCGCCGCTAGATGGCGCTCCGAGACGTCACCGCCTTGCCCCGCCCAGGGAGGCGGGAGCGGGGCGGAGCTGCGCGCACGGCCCCCGCTGCCCCGCCCGCACCAGGGTCCCGGCCCTCCAGGGTGCCCCAGCCAGCGCCTGACGCCGCTGCTGCTCGCCCCGCGCTTCCCCGTCCCGCCCGGCGGTACCGATGCTCTCCTTCGCCTCCCCCGCCTGAGCGGAGCGTGGTCGCGGCGCCGGCGCTGCTGCCGTTCCTCCGCCACGCGGGGCAGGCGCGGCGGGGCAGGCGCGGGGGCCTGAGGCGGCAGTGGGGCGGCGGCGGCGGCGGGCCGGGGTGGCTGGCGGGGAGCGGGGCCGGGCCGCGCTGCCGAGATGCCGCTCTTCGCCTCCAACCCCTTCGAGCAGGACGTGGGTGAGCGAGCGGGGCGGCGGAGGGCGGGGAGGCCGGGTGGCGGCGGCTGGGTCCGGCTGGCAGGCAGGGCCGGTCCCTGCGGGGCGGCGGCCTTCCCCCCCCCTCATCCGCGGCGGGCCCTGGGCCCCCGAGGAGGAGGAGGAGGAAGAGGAGCACCGGCGGCCGGTGTTCCCAGGCCCGCTCAGCGAGCAGCCTCTCCGCCGGCACCCGCCGGCTGCTGGCGGAAAGCGCCGGGCCGTTTCTAGCAGAGTTCCGGGTACCCCGCGGCTCGGTGCCGGCGTCCCGGCCCGCCCTGCCTTCCCGCTGGGCTCCGCCGCGGCCTTGCGGCCTCCGCTCGGACACCGGCCGGTCCCGGGTGGAGGAGGTGCGGGCGCGGCGGCGGCGGCGGGGCTGTGGGATGCCCCGTTGCCTCCTGCCTCTCACCGAGGCCGCTCGGCACGGCCGGGTTGCCGTGGCGTCAGGCCGGGTGTAATGTTGGGCGTTCTGGGGCGGAACTCGAGGGCGAACCCCCGTCTGGCCTCGGCCGTGGGAGCCCGTGGTGGTGCCCCGCACAGTGACTGGCAGCAGGGCCTCGCCTCCAGCCTGCTTTGGGGCTGTCGGGTTGATCCCGAGCTGAGGCTTCTTCCCATTACAACACCGTGAGGCAACTTTGGCTGGAGCTGGTGCCACCGGCAGGATCAAGGCGATGACTCAGTTGTTTTGTTTGTGCTTCTGCTCTGTCTTGTGCCTGATCCAGCGTCCAACTTGTTCTGTGAGTTGCTTTTTTAGGGGTTCTTTTTTTTTTCCCCCTTTTAACAATGCATATTCTGAATCAAAGCGCTAGAAAAAGCACTTAAGCTAGGTGCAGAGCCAGAGCTAACTAAAATTCCAGTGTAATCAGAAAGAATTCAGCCTTCTTGGGGCTTCTGTCAGGCTGGGTTTTGTTGTCTCTATTTTGTTGTTGAGTTGCACCATTTTCTTATGTGTCTGCAAAGTTTGTGTAATAAAAGCATTCCCCTCCTCCTTCAACTTCTCACAAACCATCATGAGACTTTTAATGTTGATCCACGACTGAAATGAAAGCAGAAACCAGACCAGCTACGTGTACTTGTTCTGTCAAGCACCTTGTGATGGTTCTACATGTGCTATGCCAGACTTACATTGGTCAGAGCCATGTGAGAGGCATTTGCATAGGCAGAGGCTTCTTGAACTGGGGGCTCTCACAGCTGTGCACGGGTCTGGCACACCTCAGTGCTTCAGAAACTTTCAGGGCTGTGGCACTTCAGAAGTGGAAGTCTGTTCACTTTGTGTTTCCTTAAAGTTTACCTTGTGCACACGGTGTGTGACTGCTTGCACTTGTTACAGCTAAGTGTGACAGCATGGGAGCTTTGTGGTTGTCGAGGATAAATCCTACAAGTCCCTTCTCAGGGAAATAAAGATCAATTTACCATCAGGAGCATTTTAAAACATGCAGAATATCACATTATTAAATATGGCAGGTCTGTCCCTTTGCTTGTAGCATTTACCTGAATGATTTTAATATGCTTCTGTCAGATTTATTTTTTCTTTTACATTCTACTTCCTTCTTAATTTTAAAACAAAACAACCTAAAAACATAGTAAGGAAGTAGCTGAGCCCAGCTGATGGCCTGATGCTACTGGAGAGATCCTTTCCATGGCCCCATCCACCCATGTGGGGTCTTATTTGGGGTTTTTTTTGTGTTTTGTTTTAATTAATTCACCACTGAGCTGATTCAGTGCTTTTGGGCAGAAAACTAGTTTTTTGGGAAGAAAAGTATTTGGCTGGTGAGTTGCCTCCTCTGTGAAGGTGGTGAGTTTGAGAGTGTGGTGACTGGAACCAGCTGAGCAGAGGCTGTGAGGTGGTGGTGGTGAGGAGGTGGAGCAGGACACCCCTACACAGGTAAGGGGAAGGACAGGACCCGCTTCCCTTGGCAGCGAGGTAGCTCCAGCTCTCACCTCAGGGTCTAGTGCTGCTCCCTTCTTGGGGCACCGTTACAAGATGTAGGTGAGCACACGTTCTGCTTTGCCAGAGCTTTTTGCTTCCTTGGTTCTCAACCTGTGTGTTTGCTTTTCAGCAGAGCTACAGGGTGTCTTAATTCCTTGGCATCTGCTTTGGTGGCTTTGTGCTTAGTTGGAGTGCCACAAGCTTAACCCTACGGAGGAGCGTGGTTTCCTTCATCTGTTTTTCTCATCAAGAGGATACCCCAGAGCTCCAGTTCTTTGGAGTGTTAGAAGCTCTTTAATTTCCTGTCTAAATCTATTAGTCGTTAGTTCTTGTGCACTCGCTGTTTTTCCCAGCGTTGTCCTTCCTCTTAAATAACCTTCATCCCTTCAGCGGTCGCTCCTTGAGTGGAGAATGAGCCTGTTCCCTTTCATCTTTTGTTTAGTTAGCCTTCTTTCAGAAGGTTGTTGACACAATCAAGGGAGTAGGAAGCATTTTCCTGTGTAGTTTGACTGACATCCGGAGTGGTACACCGTATCAGGGCTCCCTGATACCTTGCACCATAGCCTTCCCTGTTTCCTTGTGCTTTGCTGGGGTGTTTACCTGGTGCCTTTCATTTCATTCCAGGATTCCATTTGACTTTCTGTGGCTGTGTCCTCCTGGGCTGGAACTTGATGTACTCACAGTCATTGGTGTCCTCTTGTTTCTAACAAGTGCTGAGCACAGAGTTTCCAGGAGAAGCTTTTATCCATGGGCTGCATTCATTTGCATTTTGTCCTATGTTACATTTCTCTACCTAACCCAACCCTCAAGGGTTTACACTTACATAGGTGTACATTCCCCCTTACTATGTTTTAGCCTTCCCTTTTTTTGATGATACTTTCCACCTTGGTGCTAGTTTCCCTACAAGAGCCTTATCTTTGTTGTCAGTGTTGACCAGGATATATTAATTTTGATTTCACTCTGATTTTTGAGGCATTTGAGGAGTAAATTCTCCCCACGCTCATTAGTGCTTTATGTTACTTGTAGAATGATCCAAGAACTCTAGCTAATAACTTGCATGTGACATCTTCTGAAACGTTTCCCTGTGATCTGAAGGGGTGACTGATGTTAGATTCAATAAGATGGACTTGCCTAGAAAAGAAGCTGCTTCCTGGGACATCTCACCATGTTTTCCCTTCATTTTTCTGTAGTAACTTGTCTTCATCATCTGGGGTGGGTTTTTTTTTTTTTGTGGGGTTGTGTGTGTGTTTGAGTGTTTCTTTTTGTCTTGAAATGTAGATACACCATTTTTCAGTCTTTGGTGTGTGGCTTTACCTTGATTTGACTGATTAAAATTCCTGAATTCTGAGCCTGCAATTTCATTTCTTTATCATTTTTGAGATTGGTTTGGTCCCTCACCCCTGCCTTGATTATTTTTCTAACATATCATGCCCTTATGTTTTTTATTTTACTTATAAAGGATGTTTTGTGATGTGACTGTTGGCAACTTTCCTTTTGCAGCTTTCCAGGCTCTGGAACACAAATCTTTGTACTCCCTCCTTAGTCTTTTCAGTGTTTTTCTTGTAGTTTGCAGATTCTGACAAACAAATTGTTTGCTTTTCAGGTTATTGGCCAGCTGCCTCAATGAAACAAAATGTCAGGATCACTTTTTAAGCAAAGCATGTATCTCAAAGAACCTTCTCAGTGAGCTGGATTTACATTTCAAAAAGTTGTTTTAATATCCCACTTTGATCCTGGTTTGTTTTTTTAGAATCTCCTATTCAGTGTGACATGAACAGGGACCTGGGATCCTTACAAGCAGGGTTGCCTTTTCAGCAGGGACCAAGTGGCCTGTGCAGTGTTACTGGAAATGCAAGTCTGACTGTAGTGTCATCGTGTCCATAATCACTAATTAAAGCCAGAATTTTCTAATTTTGCTATACAAAGGCAGAGTAAACAAATGAAGGTGCGTGGGATTCAATTCCTGGGTTTCATCCATGGGGTTCTGCTTTATCTGCTGAAAAACAACAGTCTGGAGTAGTCCTCAATTTGTTTTATGTTAACTCCATGTATAAACTCTGGTTTTATATGCTTAGAATGGCTCTGTGTAAAAGTTGAAATGTTTATCAGCAGATAAGATTTCACCTGGCTTCAGGGGGAAAATCAGTCTCTAGGAAAGACTTCCCTTAGTGACCACAGTCTTTAGCAAACACCGTGTCAGACTGACAAGTTCTTTGTGTGAAAGCTGTGCTTGACTGCTTGTTTTCTGTTTCTAGCATGAAAACATTGGCACAGGTGGGGAAAAAACCAGTTGCATTCTAATGTTTTAACTCTTTTTTTAACTGATGTGGTGTTTGGCAGTGCTGGCAAGCTTGGCTCAAGGGAATTCAGGGCTGAAATAATGTGTATTTTGCAGGTTTGAAGGTCGTGTGTTAGGCAGCATGGAGGTAGGGCTGGCATCAGGTGGGTTGCTGGTTTCGCTGTGTTGGGCTCAAATGGTGATGCTGTATGATGAGTGGGATATGGGTTTCTAGCAGCAGCAGTCAGGGAGAGATCTGTGCTGTGTAGCAGTTTGACATACTTTGGGTGGGAATGGACGTGTCACGTTGGTTACCTTGGCAGAGACTCTGCACAATTTCTCACACACAGACTCACAGAGCGTGGGGAGTTGGAAGGGACCTCAAAAGCTCATCTAGCCCAACCCCCTGCCAGAGCAGGGTCACCCAGACTAAATCCCACCGGAACACATCCAGGTGGGTTTGAATGTCTCCAGAGAAGGAGACTCCCCAGCCTCTCTGGGCAGCCTGTCCCAGGGCTCCCTCACCCTCACAAAGTTCCTCCTGACATTCCCACAGAACCTCCTCTGCTCCAGCTGCACCCGCTGCCCTTGTCCTGTCGCTGCCACCCCTGAGCAGAGCCTGGCTCCAGCCTCCTGACTCTCACCCTGTACATATCTATCTACGTGAATAAGGTCACCCCTCAGGCTCCTCTTCTCCAGGCTGAAGAGCCCCAGCTCCCTCAGCCTCTCCTCACAAGGAAGGGGTTCTGCTCCCTTCATCTTGTTTGCCCTGTGCTTTCAGGGTGCTCTTTGAAGGAGTTCTATGAACTTTGAGCTTACAAATACTTCAGGGCCAGCTTTTTTTGACTCTTTAATTTTAAACATTCTGGGGTGCTCCTATGCCTGGGGAATTCTGGGGACTGTGAGGTTCCTGCAGTTCATTCTTTTTTCCTTTTAATATTCATATATAGATTTTAAGATCTCTTGGTGGCTCTCGCTGTTTCCCTTGCTGCTTATCATTGTGCATATGGATCCTGCCATACCTGCTGAATCCTCAGTGTTGTACTGGAAATGGGAGGTGTAGCTGTTGGAGTTGCAAACCGGAGGGAATCCAGTGTTGGCTGTGCTCTGCTGAACGTGCTGGCGGCCTTGGGAGAGGCGGCGTGTGAAAGCTGTGAGGTGTGGAGCTCACGAGCTCTGCCTGGCATTTCCAGGCCCTGAAGAGCAAGTGTGTGGTAGTGCACTCAATCCTGAATGCAGATCCATGATGCTTTGACATCATGCCAGGATCTTTAGATGCCGAGGGCTTACGTTTGAAATGAACAGGGATGCTTTTGAGGATGCCACGTGCTGCCCAGTTGCAGTCCTCATAGTAATTTATCCCCATCTTTTGGTGATGTTTATGTGTATTACCCATCCCTTTTCAGGCTGGGAAGGGCGACATCCACCCTCCCTTTCAGATACAGGGGTCCTTCTAGATGTTGCATGGGGAGGGAGGGCCCTAAAAACCTTGGCTTCAGGATGCCATGGTGAAGCTGAAGCATTACCTTCTTTTGTGGCAGAGCTGGTGACAGTGTTTTAAGGCAGTAGCTTGACAAGCAGTTCATCTTTTGGCAGTAGTACCAGCAAACAGTTCCCATCCCCTTCCCAGCTGCTCACTTCAGTGCTCTCTCCCCTCTTGTAGTTGGCATAGGTTTTTGTGCAGCTGCATGGCAAATCAGATCAGGGAACTGATCCAGTTCAGAATGATTAATTGTGGAGGTTTTAATTCTTTGTGGGCTTTTAAAAATATACCAAGCAGCAATAAAAAGAAGCGTGTTTTGCTTTTGTTGTTACTTCTATAAAAGTAAGCTCAAATGTAGTGTTCCTTTATTAATTGGAGGACTACAGGGTATAAGTCACAGCATTTTTTAAAAGCTTATATTCTCTTAGCATGGAAAAACTCTTGGAAAATGCATCCTCCCACATCTGTTTCTTCTGATCAAAGTCCATGTCTCTGCATCTGTGAAGTGCTTATCCTCCAAGGTTATTCTTTAGCTGGAGCTCATGTTAAGCAAAAAACCAGATGCTGTTAAGTTTGTCATACTGGCAGGGAAGGAAACCCCAAAAGTTGTATGAGTTTTCCACAGGGCAGCCTTCATATTCTCTCCGGGAGCACATCTGCTCCTGGAACAGGCTGCGTAGATACAAGAGGAAGGAGTTTGCCTTTGATGTGCCTCCATGGACAAACGTGCTGGCCTGGAGAGAGCAGGAAGAGCACAGAGGCTGTGAGTAAGTAGAGCTCAATGTTGTAGCTGTCATGTTCTGCAGGGTGTAGAAGATACGGAGTTGAAAACTTCCCAGTGAAGCCTGGTGAATGTTAAGCCTTCGTGTTGACAGAGGAAGAGTTGGTCAGGGTAGCATGGGGCAACATCTGTCACAGCAAGCAAAGCTGACCATGACTTCAGGAAAACTTCAGTATATCCCCAAGGAAGCACTTTTGGGACTTCTGCAGAAGACACAAGTGCCACCTGTGTCTGTGTAACCAGGATGGTAAAGGGAGGAGAGCTGTTGATGCATCCCAGCAGGCTGAAGGAGCTGGAGCTGCATGGAGCTGCACAGCCATGCTTGTTCTGCCCTGGCTTCCATCAGGCTCTCTTTATGGGGACTTCTTCTTTGGCTTGGCATGTGACACTTCAGGCACTCCTTCATTGTCAAGAGCAAGCAATGAATTCTGTGTTAGTGTCTTCAATACTGATGTGCTTAAAGGAGAAGTTAACAGTTGTGTCCCAGGTAAATTTTTAAGGTCTGTGCTGTAGGAACGTCCTTCCCATAAACACGTGTATTTCCCTTAGATAGTCTGAGCTTCTGAAGATAACCTGTGGCCAAAATTGCAGATTTCCACCCCTCCTCTTCTTCCCTCTGTAACAAAAGGGGCTTGGGGGCATGGCTGGCTGCCCTGCTCTCCTTGGCTCCCTGGAAGCCCGTATCCTGAGCCAGCCCGAACTGGGTGGCGACTTCTAACCGCCCAAGTAAGCGTGAAGCTGATTATCGCAGGAGATGCTTAATTGCAGACATGAAATTGGGTTTATCCTGCACTGGTATGGCTGTCAGCAAGCCCTGTCATGTCTCAACAGCTGCTGTGGCAGAACACCATTATGTTAATGGGGAGTGACCATTATGATCTGCTTTAATCTAGTAAACAGTCCTTAAAGTACTTGGCCCCAAAGGGATTGAGTGGCTTCTCACCGAAGTAAAATGCTGTAAAAGTCCTGATGATGATATTGCCATGATTATCCAGTGCATTCTGACAGGATTAACATACAACATGAACATCTAAAAGCACTTACCTTTGGAATTTAGTTAAAATATCAAATTGGCAGGGTAAATTTAAGCCCCAAGGCAGCAAATGCAATGTAAAAAATCTTTAATTTGCTGTTTATAAGCTATTTTAATACAACTGTAATATTTACATGTGATTAAAATAACCTGGCTCTAATAAAAAGTACAAATAAATAACATCAAGTCTTAGCAGTTTATGTATGGAATGATACACAGCAGATATTAATTAGGGACACAGTCTTTCGATAGAGCAGTCTGGGTTTTGTTGCCCCCCTGCATGTCCTTTATTAATCCTTCTGTATCACTTATTTTTCTCCACACTTGCTGTGGTGTTTAGATTTCCTGAGAAAATACATTTTAGTAAGTGTGGTGCATGTGGAGATGGCTTTCCTGTAGGAGATCTTTGGGGTTTTTTTTGGACCATCCATCCCTAATGACATGAAGACTTTGAGCAAGCTGCAACCTAAGACTGTGACTTCAACGTGGAGTAACTAAACAGACTGTAGAGAAGCAGCTTCTTTCTGATCATTTACAACATTGAAGAGTTGTTCCTGCTATTGGCTCTTTTAAATACTTATCACATCTGTTAGTACAATTGTGCTTCCTGTATGAAGACTGGGATGTACACAATAGCAAGAGGTGGTGCTAAGCTGGAGAAGACACTGCCTCTCACCATTTTGTGTCTGGAGTCTTTCTTTTTTGTATGACTGAGTGTTTGTTGACTAAGAACCTGAACTTAATGGGATGTGCCCCATCCCTGGGGGTGCTCAAGGCCAGGTTGGTTGGGGCCCTGGGCACCCTTGTGTAGCTCCAGGCCTGGAGGTTGGTGTCCCTGCCTGTGACAGGCGGTTGGAGCTCTGTGATCCCTGGGGTCCTTCCAGCCCAGACAGGTCTATGATTCTATGACATTACACTTAATCACTCTTCTTTTCCTTTCTAGAAAAGGCTACAAATGAATATAACACCAGTGAGGACTGGGGTCTTATCATGGATATATGTGACAAAGTTGGAAGTACTCCTAATGGGTAAGTGGTATCTCAGCATTCCAATTCCAGCACGTAACTTCATGTTTCAGAGAGGAGGCTTCTCAAAATGCACATCACTGATCTGACACTTCTGCCAGCTCTTCAAACACCAAGTTGGCTTCAAAGTTCTTTGAAAGAAATGTTCCGACAGGATTTCTAGTAGAGCAATTTGTGTGTGCTGAGTGCCTTCCAATTCCTGTGGAGCTTTGCTCAGTAGACCCAAGTTATTCATATTTAATGATCTGGCATGAATTTCAAGCAGCAACTGTGCCAGTAGGAAAAAGTGAACTAGTTTCTTGGCAGCAAATGATCTAGCTGGGACAGTTAGCTGTTTATGATGTTTTGTTGGGTGTTTATTCATTAGGAAGAATGGGAATGATGGAGGAGGAAAGAGGGGAAAAAAACTGGGATCAAATCATAGCTCAGTTTGAGTTGGTGTAGCCTGAGCAGTAATACTGATACACAAGTTCTGTGATCTTGTAATGGCCAGAAATATTTCCTGAATTTTAAGGTTACCTTCTGAGTGATAATGTGTTTTAGTTTTTGAAGTAAGCCTGAATTAGTGCACAGGCTGAACTCTTAAATAATCTTAGACTTTTTATCATTTATATGTAAATTTAAATATTACTACACCTAAAAAGTTTTGGTGTGGTGGTTTTTTGTTTAGTGGTTATCTTCCACAGCAAATAATAGCAAATCTTTTCAATCTGGGAATCTTTAGTCTTGAGGAAAAAAAAAAGGTGTAGAATGTTCTTTGAGTCCTTGATTAAAAATATTGGAATTTTTTTACTGCCAGAAGGTTTTTTTAGAGGGAGCTGGTTTAAATCTGTTTGTTTTGGAAGAGGGAGACTGTAAAAATGTTTTGGGTTTTTTACTTGCACATGCTGAATGTATATCTACATATATAAAATGTCATTAAATCTTAATATATGTAATTGCATATACAATAAAATCATAGAGTATGTTAGATTGGAAGGGACCTTCAGAGCCCATCTAGTCCCACCCCTGCAGTGAGCAGGGACATCTTCACTAGATCAGGTCGCTCAGAGCCCCATCAAGCCTGACCTTGGATGTCTCCAGGGATTGGGCCTCCACCACTTCTCTGGGCACCCTGTGCCAGTGACCCACCACCCTCATATTGAAGGATTTTTTCCTAACATCCAACCTAAATCTCCCCTTTTCAAGTTCAAAACCATCACCCCTCATCCTACTGCTACATGTCCTAAATTCTCAATTTGAAATTCCCACTATTATTAGCATATTTGATGTTAATTTTGTGTAGTTTTCTTCCCTTCTGCCCCTCACTAAGAGCCATCTTCTGAAAACAATAAACACTGTTGCTGACCCTTAAGTAAACGTGTAGATGAACAACTGTTTTTGGGTTGTTTGTACCTTGGCTGCCACCAAACACACTCAGGATTTGGGCTAAACCCATACTGCTCTGGATACATGTATGTCACCATGTAACTCAGCATGATGGGGCTGGAATAGTGACCCAGAGCAGTTGGTACTGAGCCCACTGTGTCCATCCAGTTTGCAGCTCAGGGTGTTTGGGGTTTTTTTCCCCTCTATCAGAACAGATTTCATCTCTTCTCCTAAATTTAACAGCCACACTAGTGCTGGTGCAAATCTACCTGCAGATCCCCTCTCACAGGCTGTGACTCTCCTGGCTCCTTGAGAGGTCAGAACACACTTCTCTGCACAGAGGAGTTTCTGGTTTAGCTGCTTCCAAAAGGAGATAAATCTGCCTGCACAAAACTCCACCCTGAACTAAATGTGCCACACGTGGGAGTAATCAGAAAAATTGTTTCAAAACCAGACTACTGCTCTGAACCAACATGTGAATATAGATGCAGCTTATTATCTTGTTTAACACAGTGGCATCAAATCTTTCTCACAATACACTGAGACAGACATCTTTCAAAACAAAGCCTTGAAACAAACCATCTCCTTAAATGTCAAGAGTGCAACAAACAGTTCTGCTTTCATTTGTACCCAGCTTTTTTTTTAAGCTTTGCCTAAAGTTGCAGTTCTGTGGGAGCACTTGTGTTGGAGAGGGTGGGCAGGTATCTCCTCCAGCCCTTTGTACAAAGGATTCCTGGTGGATCTGCTCTCAATACTGGTGTGCTCAGCCAGATGGATTCCTTGATCCAGGCACTGCATGACTGCTAAAGCCTCAGTTGGGAAGGAACAGTAGGTCTTTGCTCTGCCACTTTCATCAGTGGCTTTCACTGGTGCCTGTGGAAAGTGAGGTGGGAGCCAGAGCCTCAGTGGTGATGAGCACAGGGTGTTTGAGCTGAGTTTGCTGGGTGACATGGTGAAATGTCTCATGGGGAGATGTTTCTGTGCTGGGAAAACAGAGCAGCTCAATAAGCTACAGTGATGTTAGTTGTAAAGGTACTGCACCAGGTCTTCATGGAGAGATTTGGTGGGTCTGGGGGCTTCACAGTAAGAGTGTAATGAAGCCTTTAACACACCTCAGCCCATGTCACAGAGTCACCAGGTTGGAAAAGCCCTTTAAGATCAAGTCCAACCGTCCCTGTCCTGTGCTGACCCAGATCCCTGAGCACCTCATCTCCCCTCTGTTAAACACCCCCAGGGCTGGGGACTCAGCCCCCTCCCTGGGCAGCCTGTGCCACAGCCCCACAACTCTGCCAGGGAAGAACCTTTTCCTAGCATCTAATGTCACTACTGTGTGCCTGCAATGCCCATTTTATGTATGAAACTCCTTAGCAGAGTAACACTGAGAGCTAACCATTATTCTATAGGTATCTCTATATATACATACCTTGGGGTGGGACTGGATCACCCCCAGAGGTCCCTTCCACCCCTACCACGCTGTGATGGCAGATTTTGCTGAAACCAATTATAAAGTCTTTATGTGTCCTTGGTGTCTTGAAAATGAGCTCCAAGAGCTCACAACCCATAAGCACAATTTTTAAATGAAATCCATTGAGAGCCCTTAGAGTAGCCAGTAAAATAACCATTTATTTAATCATCCCTGCTCCCCATTCTTTTTTTTATATGGACATTTCTTTCATTGTCCGTTTCAAATCCATTTCCTCAACTTAATGGCAATTTCTCCCTTTATGGCCTGTCAGCAGTTTCATGGAAATTAATACAAAATGCCAGTGTAAAAAGTGGAGTCTCTTCCAATCCAATACACATAAGAGCAAACAAGTTTTCCAGCCTAGCTCTGGGAACAGCTTAGGTTAGGCTACACTTGATCTTCAGTGGACCCAGTTTTGTTGGCTGAGCCAGCCTGAGTATCTGGTATCATTCATGGTGCAGATTGTCCATTGTGTTTATCACACATAGTTTCTTTGTTCCTTTTTCAGAGCAAAGGATTGCCTTAAAGCCATCATGAAGAGAGTAAATCACAAAGTTCCCCACGTGGCTTTGCAAGCACTTACAGTGAGTAGACAATCACTATTTTCACCCCCACCTTGTATCCTTCCATGAAATGCTGCTGTGAAATGTGTGCAGGTCAATGAATACCTGTGTCTATCTTCAGTAGAAGTCAGTGAGAGCGTGCAGGCTGAACTGAGAATTGAATGTACCTCTCTATGTATGCTTTTATTTGGGGTTATTTTAATTGTTGCCATCCATTTTCACGTTTCTGTTTCTCTTGTCAGCTTCTAGGAGCCTGTGTATCAAACTGTGGGAAAATATTTCACTTAGAAGTGTGCTCTCGTGATTTCGCTAGTGAAGCTCGGAGTATAATCAACAAGGTAACTCTTTATAGCCTAAAGGGTGTTATTTTGGTGACTCTTTTGTCTTGACATAGCAAAGAATTGGCAGAACTAATAATGTAGTTGATGTGCATGCTCTAGGTTGGGTGCAACTGCAGGTACTGCTGGTTGTTTGTCTTATCACTGAAACTCCTGTGCTTTAATTGAATGAAAATAAAATGTATTGAGTGACAGGCTGATAATACCCACTCCAAATATTTACAAAACCACACAAGCAATTTCAATTAAAGTCTGTGCCTGTGACGACTCTTAAGCTCTACTAAGTTGATAATGGTGAAGGCAGCTTTTTTATTCAAGAAGGTTTTAATTTGGCTTGAATGAAATTCATGGGCCGATGTGCAGAGGCAAAAGTGTGAAAGTTAAACTATGTTCAAAGTCTTTAAACTTTATTTCTAAACATTAAAGTCTTCAGACAACCAGCTTGAGGCTGATAATACCCACTTGGTATTATAATCTTGGAGGTAACCAAGAAGGGAAGACTGAAATGGTTAGGGCCAAGCAACTGGTGGGATCTATATCTGGATGTAATGAGTTGAATTAACAAACACCTTTCCTCTAATTACTGTTCCAGTTGAAGACAAAAATGGCTTAATGGGTTAAAAAAGTTAGTCTTCAAATATATGGGAGGCCTAGAATTGTCAGAGGTGGAGCAAAGCAATTAAGGAAACTAATAAAATTGCTGGGAAGCAAAATGAGTTCACAGCTCTTCTGTTTCTTGCTTTGTATGGAAAAATAGGTCTTAAAGTTCTCCCCTTTGTTCTCATTAGCCATGGTCCGGTCTGAAATAGAACATTGACCTTCATGGTCTGACAGCACTTGTGGGTGTAAAAACAAACCTTTAATTCTGCTGGAGAATGGTTTACTGCAGCATAATTTAATTTACTGGGGGGAAGTACTTATGCTTTAAGTGTCCCTGGCCCGTTTGGGGGAGTGATCTGCAGAGGGCAGATAAAATGATATTTTCTCCCTTTTTTTCCAAAAGAAGATGAGTTCAGACAAGTGTAACGTGTTTCTGCTGATACAGAACCTATCCAGCTGCATCTCCTCTTTCAATTAAATGCATGCTTGAGCCCACACTTGTCAATGTGACTGTTCTGCACAGGTTTGCATGAGAGGCACAGGCTTACAGTGTGATCTGAGCTACACCCAGATGAGAACTCCCGGCCCCCGCTGCACTGGTGCAGTCCCAGGCTCTTTGCCAGAGAAACCAGGTGAAGTAGGTGTAGGTGACCCCAGCAGCCCCAGAACCCTCACTCACTAAATGGGTATCTTCAGGTTAGTTTGGATGCTTTGGGTTCAAACTACAGTCTTTTCATCAACTGTCAACAAAAACAGAAACTATGTGGAGTCTGACATGCTGTGGTCCATCTTCTACCCCTGTAGTGTCAGCATGACCTTGACCTATGGTCATTGCTCTATTGAAGAGTCACTCTTTTTGCTCCAGTAATTTTTTTAAGGCTATTACACAGTTACAGGATCAACAGCAGAGATGTTGGGTGTTGCTGAGGTGTACTCTGAAGGGTGTTTAGCCATGCAGCACAGTAACATATTACTCTGACCTGCTTTTCTGAAGGTGGATTATCACTTTGGGTGAGGTTGGTAGCACATGAAATTTGCAGCATGAATTAAATCAGTGGTCCTACATGGATTTAGAGTAGCCATAAATCCTGTGGATAAGGGCAGAGGAGCTGTAGAAGCTATTTTGTGGGAGCCAGAGGAACCGCAAGCAGAGCGTGAACTTGACCTTGGTTTACCCCCACTGCAAGCAAATATCTTCCTTTACCAGGTGGTGTTCCTGCACCTCATTTCCCAGTTTGGGAGCTAATAGTATTAACTGTCCCACAAGCAGGGTGTCACTGTATATAACAGGTAATTCCTTTCTGTGAGAGTCTGAATCAAGGAGGCAGCCATGCACACACACAGAGGTGGTACACACAGAGATGGTACAGAGATTCAGGGTTTGTGAGATCCCGTCGCCTGAGAAATTAACAGGGAGAAATGTGTTCTGGCATCTAAGGAGAAGACAGCAGAGGTCTTAATGTTAGGGCTGGGGCATTGCCTTGTAGGGAAAGAGAATCTCATAAATGGGACCAACTTAGAGGCTGGGAGGGGAATAAGTAGAAGTATTGAAGAGAGCACTGAGGTAAAGTGGAGGGTAATTAACATAGTGCAGAAAAGTTGGGTTAAGTGTCATAGATAATCCAAATTTCTCCAAGATTATTGAGGTGGAAGTGTGGCTGGCATTTGCAAAGTCAAAAGGTTTGTCAGTCTTTTTCCTTAACCGTTCCTTAACTACCTAAAATTGACTCCACCAAAACACCAGCAGAGGTAGGTGAGCTGCCTGCAAGATGGGAGCTTTGGCTGTGCAAGAGAATAGCAAAGTATTACTGAGAGGGAGCAACTGTTCCTGTTCATGTGGAGGTACAAACATCCTTTCCTATGCCATTTTGTCTTCCAGGCCCATCCCAAAGTAAGTGAAAAGCTAAAAACTCTAATGGTGGAGTGGTCAGAAGAATTTCAGAAAGACCCACAGTGTAGCTTAATATCTGCAACTATCAAATCCTTAAAAGAAGAAGGTGTAACTTTCCCTGCAGCAGGATCACAGGTAAAACCTGATTTGGGATGTGTGGTACCACTAGACTCCCTGTTCCTGGCGGTGAAGGCTGCCCAAACGAGGGCTTCATTGCTGCCCATCAGAGGATCCTTGTTGTAGTTTGGGTGCCTCCTTGTGCTGAGGTTCACTTCTATTTGTTCTGCTTTTGTATGTCCATGTCCTCCAAAGAAAAATAAGAACAGGTTAAAGACTGATTCCTGATGCCCTTGTGAGTTGGTTCATTTTAGATCCTCGTTTTCAGAGCTTCATTGAGCTGTCACCACCTGAAACTAAAGCAATCCTACACCCACGCTTTGCACTTGGTGTTTCTTGGTTCTGATTGCTGACTTGGAGCACATACCTTCATTTGCCTTCCCAGGGCCTCACAAAACAAAGGACAGTACCTGGAACAGAGGCTTTTTTGAGATGATGTGTGCTATGCTTTCCTCCTTCCAAATCCTCCTTCCTTGTTCACACAAGACACTGGCTCGTGTCAGGATCTGCCCTGGCTCTGAGTAGGTGGGGTACTCAGTCCCTGACCTCACCCTTTGTATTTCACTTGTGCTGTGTGTTACACCTGCCCTTTGAGCTGGCAGATACAATGACAGGTGGCTTTTTTCTGTGCTGTATTATTGATGCTTCCAAATATTTTCATGCTAATGATGAGTCAGGTGCAGATCAGCCCTGAATATTGAGATTGCAGCTTCTATTGCGTGTTCTTGACATGCAGCTTGCTTTTCTCTGTATTAAACAGAGGGGTGGTTTTACTTCTACACTCTTTCCTTCCTCCACAAAGATGTTTTCACTTCTAAATGTAGGATATGTGTTAAAACATATGGCAGAAACATGGAAGATGTAGAGTACTGGCAACCAGTTATGCTTCCTTTCCTACAAATACATATAAAATGACATCTTGATGTTTTTACCTCGTGTGCTTCACTTCAAACAAGCAAAGCTTAGGCCTGTTAGGGTTTGGTACACTGGAACAGAATCCTGTTGTAGAACCATTGCTAGGTCCTGGGCATGGCTTGTGTCTGAAGTTGTGTGGGAAGGCTCCCCTGTGGAATGGAAGCTCTAGGAAGGGTGTCAATGTGAGACTCATTAAGTCAGCAGCTCCCAACTTGATGGACTGTTACTCTTCCTTCCCATAGTCCCACCAGCAGAGATAGAGAGTGGCTTTTTGCTCTGATTTCCCTTCTCAGCAACTCCAGCTGCTGCTTAATAACACAGGTCCCTGCAGATGTAGGGCTCCAAAGAGCTTTTCTTCCTGTTTCAAGGGAGGGGTGGAGGACAAAGGTGGAATGAGCAGTCTTCTCAATGAGTGGCCTCACTTTATTGAACGAGACTGCTGTCATTATTTAAATGAGATTGCTGATTTAAATTAGGTCTGATTATTTATTTTACTTTCTTCCTTGCTGAAAACAAAACCTGGCTGAGATTCAGAAGAGTGCTATTTTTTTTCTTCTAGAAGGTCATCTTGATTCAGTAATGAGATGCTTCAGTAAGGCAGCTCACCAGGAACAACTTCTTTCTAATTCTTTGAAGCAGATAATTATAGAGCTTTCTTTTTCCTGTGCAACCTGAACTTACCTCTATTGTTAAACCACTTGCAGGCTACCACAAATGCTGCCAAGAATGGCTCATCGTTAAATAAAACCAAAGAAGATGAAGATATAGCTAAAGGTAAATTGCTAGTCACGGTCTTCTTGTGCTCCAGAGGTTTTGCCAAAACCCACAGCAGAGGGAAGTTGTGCTCCCTTCCTCTGTGGGGGCTTGAAAGTGAAGGCACAGCAGGGTGGGGCTTTGGTGCTGTGACTTTCAAGGGGTTTTCCTCATGGAGGAAAGCTTCTGAGGAAAGCAAACTGCCTTTGAACACAGAAAAAATACATACAAATCTCTCTTTTTCTCCTCTCCCAATTCTAGCTATCGAATTGTCTTTGCAAGAGCAGAAACAGCAACAAATGGAAACAAAATCCTTGTACCCATCTGCAGAAATCCAGCCAAACACCCAGAGCTCGAGGAAGGTGCGAGCTCTGTATGACTTTGAGGCTGTTGAGGACAATGAGCTCACCTTTAAAAGTGGAGAAATCATCTTTGTTTTGGATGACAGGTATAACATACTCTGGTGAAGGTGCCTGTGTTCTTAATCTGCTGCTTTTCTTAGGATAGCAGTTTTCCCCTCTGATGCTTATCCCCAGAAATGCATATTGTCACTATGGCCTCCCTCAGTCCCTTTATCTTCCACTGCTCCTTCCCTGCCACCAGTGTTGATCTGCCTGAGGGTAGGGAGGCTCTTCAGAGGGATCTGGACAGGCTGGACCCATGGGCTGAGACCAATGGGATGAAGCTTAACAAGGCCAAGTGCAGAGTGCTGCACATGGGACATAACAACCCCAGGCAGCGCTACAGGCTGGGGGAGACTGTCTGGAGAGCTGTCAGGCAGAGAAGGACCTGGGGGTGTTGGGTGACTGGAGGCTGAACACGAGCCAGCAGTGTGCCCAGGTGGCCAGGAAGGCCAAGGGCATCCTGGCTTGTGTCAGAAATAGTGTGGCCAGCAGGTCTGGGGAGGGGATTGAGCCCCTGGACTGGGCACTGGTGAGGCTGCACCTGGAGTGCTGGGTCCAGTTCTGGGCTCCTCAGCATCAGAAGGACATGGAGGTCCTGGAGCGAGTGCAGAGAAGGGCAACCATATCATGGTGTAGGTCCAGTGTGTTTGTAGTTTGAGATAAATGTTAGTTGGATATAACATATCCAGCTGCTTCCAGAAAGTGTTAAGTCTTTGGCTATCAAACATCACATCTGCCAAGAATAAAACTGAAGAGAAAATCCTTAGAAGATAATTACTGTTGTTCTCTCCGTTGCCCCAATGATAGCTCAGCAGCAGAGCTTCTTCCCTGCTAACACTGTTCTAATTTAATAGACTGTGACAGATCAATTATACTTCTAATGTTAGTCCCCACTTGTGTACCTCTTGTAAACTTCAGATGAAGCTGTAATGGGCTATCATCTAATCAATCTAAAGAACTGAAGAGTTGTGTGAAGCTTTGAGTGATTGCTGCTGCATGATTTCACCTCCCTCGATCCCTCCTCTTCTCCTCCCCACCCGTCTGCCCCAGCTCCTGTCTTTTAGCTTTGCTAATCCTACAAATGTTCTCCTTTGCTTTTGGATACAGAGGGGAATATCCCAGGTTTTCTGTTAGCTAGCATTAATGTTCAGAGTTTTGTAACTCATCTTTATTTCCCCAGTGACACCAATTGGTGGAAAGGTGAAAATCATAGAGGAGTGGGACTGTTTCCGTCTAATTTTGTGACTTCAGACTTGAACGTGGAACCTGAGGCAGGTAAGTTAGCTATGAAGAGCTGGCAGGTTATTTTAGAAAGGTATTAGGTTTATGGTGGAACTGCTAATGAGCCCATCAGCAAACTAATTTCCTGAAATCAGTCCAAGGGAAGAATTGAGAGAGAAATCCTGCCCTTGTTTCAAACAGGCAAGCATATACCGCTGCTGTTAGCTCGCTGCAGTGATTTCAGTCTTTTGATTCTCTTCTGAGCTGTTACCTTTTTCCTGATAGAGAAATTCTGTTCAGTCTCCCATTATTCATTGTCAGTAACATATGACACTGGAGTCCAGCAGCTCCCCACTGAAAATGTCCAGGTCTCTTCTCAGACACCAGACCTGGTATGGAGTAATGTTCATACCCAGGTCAGTGGGTTCTGAGATCCCCTTGTTAGCTCTGTTCATTCTCACACCACCACCATCAATCTTGACCTTATGACTTGGCTGAAGTAACTCCACCTGCCAGAGGTGGCTTTAAATGCTGGTATGACTCAAGAGTCTCTCCCTCCCTGGGCCATCAGGTTCATAATCAGGCTGATGAAGGAAGCAGCTCGTTAGAAGGTTTTCCAGGCAGATCCGTTTTCCCCTTCCCCAGCAGCAAGGTGCATCACAGCTTAAAGTACTTCAATTTCCCTCTGTTTAAAGATCTGATGGCAAGCAGGGAAAAAATGTGTTTTAAGTTAACACAGTAACACAGCAGCAGAAAAGAAACTAACATTTATTCTTTCAGCAACTGTGGATAAAATCTCTGTTCCTGAGGATACTACAGAAGAAATTAAGAAAGCAGAACCTGAGCCAGTTTATATAGATGAGGTATGAAGTGGCTTTCCATAGCAAAAAATGGCTGCAGTTTTACATTGGTTGAAACATTCTCTTGTTACTGAATGCTTTGGGGATATAAAGATCTTTATTATTATTTGAAAGCAGTCTCTGCTATGCTGCAGGAGTAGCTGTTACTAATCCTCTCTCTGCCTTTCAGGATAAGATGGATAAAACACTGCAGGTACTTCAGAGTATAGATCCTACGGATTTAAAGCTTGATTCCCCAGACCTTCTGGACTCAGAAGGTACTTCAAACACTAAGTTAGATTCTCTATTTCTTCTCACAATTACCTTTTGTGGATTGAGCTGGTAATTCTGCATTTATTTTAAGCTTAGAGAATCCATGGTTGGGGCTAACAGTGTACTGTAGAGCAGCGATTTCCCACTGGGAGCACAGGGCTGTATGTATGACTCTAAATTTTCTGATAGTTGCCAAGCCAACTCCATGTTTAGCAGAGTAATTTGCCTGACTTCAGCTCATGTACAATGGAACCATCCACCCATCAAAACTCTGCTTGAAATAAGCAATTTTGTGTCAAGATTTCTCCAGAACGCTGCTGGCTTTGGAGGGGGAGGAAGTTCAGTTCACTTAAGAGCCAATTAATTCAAGGTGTGGAATAATAGTTGATCTTGCATTTAAAAAGGAGTGCTCCTAGGTGGGAAGGAGTGAAGGCAAAGGGAGCTCTGCAGTAGAGCAGAGTCACAGGCAGGTTCCACTGGCTGTTCTGGAAGGAGATGGAAGCTGTAGGTCTTGCACAGCACAAGCAGAAACACAGAATGTCCCCTGGGTTTCATCAGCAGTCTTTTGTTAGAGGGGAAGAGGAGGGGTGGGCAAAGCAGAAACACCACAGGTTTTGCTGTCTGTCTGGCCTGGAGGGGTGGGACAGGTGTGACACCTGGGTGCCCTCTCCCATTTCATAAGCTGTTTTAGCCTACTTGGGTAAAGTTCTGTTTTGGCTGCATTTACACTTGTAATTGTGCATGACACTGACTCCCTTGGCACTTTGTCTTTGCAGATATTTGTCAGCAGATGGGTCCAATGATAGATGAAAAGCTAGAAGAGATAGACAGGTGAGCCACAACATAGCTTTGTGTTATTAGCAATGATTTACTCCAAATTGTGCACTTGTATTAGGGGTCTTTTGAGTGTTTTGTCTCCCAAGCTGGAAGATTTTGCAGGAAAGAAATGTTAACAATTCAACCTTTCTTTTTTAACACTTAAGTACCAGAGTCATGGGGTGTGCACTAAGATTTGACTGCTGCTCCCCAAAACATACCATGCTTTATGTTAGTGCTTTGTCCATCTAGAGCTTGGCATCTTCAGTGTGCTGCTGACCATCCTCTGCAACAGGAACATCTACCCAAGGGTATCCTCACCTCTTCACCCCTCCTCAGACTCCTTGGGGTGTCAGGGTGCAAAGAAAAGGCAACTAACACCTCTGGGGTTGCTTGCCTTATTGCAGCTGGGCAAGGAGAGCTGTTCACTGCTTGGACTTCTCCTTCCAGTCCCATCAGTGTAAGAAACAACACAGCAGCTTTACATGTGTAGGAAATTTGCCATCTACCTCTTAAATGTCTTTTCTTTGCACATTCACAGCTGCCTAATGAACTGTTCTTTCTGCCACCTGACACTGGATGTTAGAGAAGCTCAGTGTCTGTGTATGTTTGTTTTGAAACAGGAAACATTCAGAATTATCTGAACTGAATGTGAAAGTTCTAGAAGCTCTGGAGCTCTACAACAAACTGATGAATGAAACACCGATGTATTCAGCCTACTCAAAGCTTCACCATCCTGCACAATACCCACCTACATCTTCTGGTGTTTCAGTGCAGGTCAGTATCCCTTTCTGGAAACAGAGACTCTCCTAATAGACAGGTTTCTATTTAAAAAGCTGACAGCACAAACGAGCCTACGAGCAATCTGACATTGCTGGGTGACTTTTTATAGCCCTTAGAATGAAATACCACTTGCTCACTAGAACAGACTACTTCAGTTTGTGGACAGTAAGGTAATTTTGCTCTACTTAGAAAGATACTGTATGGAAAATACCAAAAGATTCCTGCAGTGATTAATATTTTACAGTTACAATTCCATGTTCCAGCAGCTTGGTGGATGTTCTTGCTGTGAGTCATGGCCTCAGTTTTAAAGTAAAATGTTACCTTCTATCTAATAGCAGGGATGTGAGTGAGCTTTAATATCGGTGCCTTAATTGTGAGTGTGGTGTTCTTTGACTAAATATAGAAACACTACTCTGCTTTTGGCTCTTTTTTTTCCCCCCTTCAGAAATGAACATGCTGTATTAGGGGGTGTAGTTGCTTGAAACCAGTTTACAGTATCTCTGCTGTGCCATATTGATGCTTTAAGGAACCAAAAATGGAGGAGAAAAAAGGCACTTGAAAGATCCTTTTTGGAGAAAGCACAGAATGAGTGGTTTCACTTCAAGTGAATTTTACTTTAATGTTAATTGTTCAGTGGGAAAAGAATAGTTGCCATAGCAACGGCTAGATCTGAATATATGTCAGTTAAAAGTAATGCTGTGTCCTTAACTCCTGGCAACGATGGAAAACGCAGAGTCTTTGGAGGTTAAAAAGGCTTTTAAGCTAAAGGGCCCCTGGGGTTTACTGATTGTTCTGGGATGGTGTGCTTCCAGTGGGAAAAGCCCCAAGAAGCTGCTAACCCTGATGTGTGGTGCAGTGGCTTGGTACCAAGCACTCTGCCCTGTCAGCACCCATGGAGCATCCCAGATCCAACACCAGTGAGCAGCACTGACTTCTGTAGGCAAAGCCTGTCACACTACCTGGATTTTGAGTAAAAACCTCATTGTCTCAAACCAGAAATGCAAAGAACAAAGTGTTTTGCTTTCCTTTTTTTGCGTTACCATCTTAGGATGTTCTTAGGTTTTGTTATTTCACACGTTTGGGAAAGTAAATCTCATACAGTGCCCATCTTCCTACTCAACTCTGTGCATCGAAGTATGTAAAAGGAGCGAATGTTTTAAAGACAAGGGGAATCAGAGGAAGGAATCAGGTTTCTGGGAGGGCCGGAGGTCTGCCAAAGGTGGCTCTTGCAGACCCTGTTAGTGTGTTTCTGAAACGTTCCTTCTGGTAAAATAAAAGGTGCTGATTTGAAACGTGCTCTGAGAAGTTCTGGGTTTAGAATCTTGTTGGATTGAGTAACTGATGCCCATGAACCCAAACTTGCTTGTCCACTGCAGGGGGGTTCTGTGGGTCCTGCTCCTGAACGGGCAGGGAAAGGCACAGGACGTTGGGTTTGTTGATCTGTGGTGGTTTCTTTCCAGTCGTATCCTGTACAGCCGCCTGGTGGGAACTACGTGATCCAGGGTGCTCACCAGGTCACCGTTTCCCCAGGTTACAGCCTTGGACCCGAGCAGATGGGGCAGCTGAGGTCTCTGCCTCAGAGCATCAACTCCCCCGGCGCCGCTCGCCCAGCGCAAGCCACCTATTTAAGGTATTTGCTTCCACAAACTCTTCCATCGCTGCCTCCCCGATGGTAACTGTGCTGCTGTGTGTGGACACTGTGTGTCCCTGGGGTGCTTGTGGTGGCACTTGATGCTGAAAGAATCATAGAATGGCATGGGTTGGAAGGGACCCCAAGGGTCCCAGAGCTCCAACCCCCTGCCACAGGCAGGGACACCAACCTCCAGGCCTGGAGCTACACAAGGTTGCCCAGGGCCCCAGCCAACCTGGCCTTGAACACCCCCAGGGACGGGGCACCCACCCCCTCTCTGGGCAGCCCCTTCCAGCTCCTCACCACTCTCTCTGCAAAGAACTTCCCCCCCAATCTCTCCTCTCCCCCTTCCCTCCTCCAGCTTCACTCCATCCCCTTGTCCTGCCAGTCTCTGCCCTTTAACAAGCTGATTCCCCTCCTGTTCCTCTGCTCCCTTCAGGGACGGGGAGGCTGCAGTGAGGTCCCCCCACAGCCTTCTCTTCTCCAGGCTGAACAGATCACTTTGGGACTGAGCAGCCTTGTTATTTACAAATCAGCTCACGGGATGAACGGACCTGAGCTTGTCAGAATTAATTTGCTTTGATTCCTTCCAGCCCAGGACCGGATTCTGTGTTAAACCAGCCCTACGTGAACCAGAGCCTGCCGCCAGCCGCCAGCACAGCTGCCTACACCCCGCAGCAGATGGCAATGTCAGTGGATATGTCAGCCTTCCAGAACAACACGTCAAGTTTGCCTCAAGGACCGGGCTATCCCATGGCAGCTCCAGCTCACTCCCTTCTACAGCAGCAAACAAATTACCATCAGCAGCCTCTCCTCTAAAACCAAACCAAGCTCACCTTGCTGAGATAACAGATAAAGGTTGCCTGGCCTCATGATTTTTAGGAACACCTGTCAACGGATATCAGAATACCTTTTCCTTTCAAATAACCCAGCTTGCTGCGTTAGGGTGGCACAGAGTACAAACCTGCATCGGGTCTGGTCGTTAAGCCTTTGTGTAGAGATAGCTTCAGTAGGTTAGCTGATGGTTTGCAATGATTCATGATTACGGGGAGCCCTTCTTGTGGTGGGTTCCAGAAGCACCACTTGTGAATCTGAAGAGATTGTCCCAAAATAATTCGGTTTTCAGTGCGTTTGTGAAAACTTGAGGACGCCTAATGATTGTTAAACTCTCATTACACATTGCCTCCTCTGGTACCTTGCTGTCATCTCCCTGTCCAGGTGGCTTTAGAGACTCTCTGCAGCTGTAGAGACCGCGTTCCCTCTCGCTGTAGCGAGCGGTACAGCCTGATGCAGGCTGTGTCATCGGGACAGCCGCACGCGTTCGGCAGATGAGAGCTGGAAGAGGAAGTGATTGGATGCTGTGACAGTGAGGACTGTGCACCTACAGGGACGTGAGAGATGGGATTTTTTTACAGCCCTGCCTCTTAGATTTGGGGGAACCACAGCGAGCTTGGGACGGGTTCCTCTTGAAGCCAGCAGGTGGGGGGTGCTAGAGCTCTCCTGTGTGGTTTGGCAGAGGCAGCAGGTCCTGCAAGCACAAGTCTCCTTCCAAGCACAGGCAAGGGACGCTCCAGCTGACTGTGTGGGCACCCTGTGGATACGAGGTGCTGAGCCAGAAACTTGTACAGAATCTCTCTCTTTCCTTTCTGGATGCATGGAGAAGTGAAGGAGTACTGTAGTTCCTTGTGGTGAAGGAAGAGGGAGGGGGTCAGGAATGTTTGAAGCTCAAGACCGTGAGGATCTGCCCTGTTCCCTTTCCCGTGGGGACTGAGTGGAACAGGAATTGTCTTTATGGGACCAAGGGGTTCTTGCCTCTCTTGGATTTCTTTTCTCTGCCACCACCTCCATGTCAAATGCTGGTTACAGTCAGAGAAAGTCAGGCAGCTCAGAAAAGGTGTAACTAGTGTGCTGTCTGTACAGGCAGCACAAAGGGAGCGGGACTCTGCTCCTCATTTAATCCAGGGAGTGGCTGTGGCTTGCAGGTGACAGGGGTGTCTGTGGAACTGAAGTGTGGTGTTTGGTGGCAAAGAAAAGAAATCCAAACATCTTCTCCCAGATGCACTTTTTGAACGGGGGGGTTTATACATGGAGGGGGGGGGGAGCGGACGAGCTGGATTATCTTCCAGGAGTGAGGGGTTTCTTTCTCTTCTGTTTCAATCTCTGGAAAAAAAATAATCACTATTTACCTCCTCACTTTAGCACAGTCACATTTATACTGATTTTAACCCTTTTATGCTGAGTAACGATCGTTACACTGGGAATATAACTGATAAAAACGTCTTGATTCAATGTGTGAAGCTCCCAGCTGTCTAAACAAGGATGTTCAGTGTGTGAATCCTCCACCAAATGAGAACTGTCAGATTGTAGACTGTTGTTGAGTAATAAAAACCAGCCTTCACTCAGTGCCACCTCCCTTTCTTTGACGTTTTACTTAATTCTTTAGTGTCCTGACCTTGTTCGTTGGCAGCCTCGTGCTTATGCAATAAGGTGTTCAGTACCTGCTCTTGAAATCACTTTAATTTAACTGTGTGCAATGGGAAGGAAGCTTTTGTCTTCCCTTTTGACGTGACATTAACTTGTCTCTCCCCATCCCCTCAAGGTAGCAGAGTATAACTACCACACGTTGCAATACTGAAGTATTTTGATAACCTGTTCCTTGCTGCCTTTAAGAAGAAGAATTAATTTCGATGCTGCTGCTCAGAGTTCTTACTGTTTGGAGAGGTTTTTATTTCCTTTCTTGGGAAGAGTTTGCTTTGTTCCAAGTCAGTGTGTAGTCAAACTAACCCTTGCTGTCGTTTCTATCGATTCCCCCTGTGTTTGTCAGTAAATTCTGGTCAAGATAGGAATTTTTATTGGATTCAGGATTCTGAAAGTCCAGCAGAAATATTACTGAGTATTTTGCAATAGCAAGGCAGATGTGCTTAGATGTTTGGTTAATTGTTAAATATAAATACTGTATATACTCACTGGTCTTAGATTTTCTATATGGCTCAGTATCTGCATCCTGTTAAAGCCTGGACCTTTATACACCAGATTTCTCATGCTGTCATCTCTTGTAGTCCTGATTCTGTGATATACAACTTGTAGATAGTGTACAATAATTTAATGATTAAAATAGTGTCTTTAGAGGGTTGTGGTGTTCATAGGGTCTGGTTTTGTCTCTCTTCATACTTCTATACATGATCATATTTATTTTTAAGGCCTGATTGTAACTGAGCACGCTGCCAAAGGGTTTCTCTAACTTCCCATTTCTATGTTTGGATTCTACCTGCTGTTTTATATCAGGAATTCAAGGGTAGAGAACTCCTGCCTTTTCATACCAGCTCCTAAGGGTTAACACACTTGAGAAATTGGGGTCTTTTGTGCAGCTGGGGTGTGATATGGGGGGTGTCTGTTTAATCTGGGGCAGAAATGACACTGTTAATAACCAGATTGTCTCTGTAACAAGTGAACCTTGATGAGAACAGCTCCTTTTACTTTGGGCTTTGTCTGGGGGTGTTCCCATACTCGTGGAACGGTGTAATTCCTCTGAGGGCACCCCTCAGAAAGGGGTGCAGCTGCAATCCCTCCCAGGAATTGTTTCCTGATAGGAAGAGGAACTTTTTTCCCCCTTTATTTTTGTTTCTGCATCTTTTCTAAGAAATAACAGGCACTACTCTCACTTACATTGAACACTGTGATGTACCTGTTGAACGAACGAATCACTTTGTGGCATTCATGGCTCTTCCCAGTGGAATCCTAGGGGGAGCTGACTCTGAGAGGTTTGAATTGTTGAAGGGAAGGAGAAATGTGGCTGGGGCAGGAGCTGGGCTGAGCTCTCACAGCTCTGCAGCCTCCAAGGGTCAGCCAGCGGGGTGAACGTGTCCTGCTTCAGCCATGTTTCTGACAGACACCTGTCCTGGAGTTTGCAGCATTCAGCAGGGGGTATCTGCTTTACCGGGGTGTCTGTTCGGCCTGGGGTCTGCAATGTGTGCGCTGCCTTGAGTGAATAAACCCTTGTCAAACACAGGTGGGTGGTGTCTCTTCTGTTCAGTGCAGCTCCTCTGAAATCAGAATGAATCCTTGTGAAGGTACCGTTGTGCTGTGCTTGGCACCACACGCTGCAGGCAGGGACCCTCCCTCCCCACCAGCAGCTCTGGTAATGGTTATCCAGACAGAATTTGCTGTGTGTCATCCCTTGCTTACAGCCCCTTCCCCCTACTGAGCCCTGTGGGGTGGTTCCAGGCTGCAGATCTCAGTGTCCCAAAGCCTCTCTGGGGAGCTGCTTGGTGTGAATTGTGATTCAGAGCTCCCAGGTCTTGTGGAAAGGAAGCAGGGCTGCATCTTGCTGTCCGGACAGCATCGAAGGGGGGAGGTCAGCCCTGTCCTCAGTCACAGGAGGAGCCATGGCTGGAGAAAAGTGTCCTTCCTGGGGCCAAGTAATGGTTAAACTGAATTTAGAAATAATCTGCTGTAGACCCCAGCGTTGGTGACCCACATTAATGGTTGACAAAGAAACCAGGCTGCCTCATTTCATCCCAGGAGTTAAGCAATCCGTGTGGCTTGTGTGTGGCAGGAGAGAGGAGCAGGGGGAGAGAGGAGTGCTGGGTGTTCCTGGGGCCTTCACCCCGGGCCCGGGTGGGTGGGTGGCATTTCCTGGCGTCAAAGTGAGATCAGCTTCAGGACGCACGCGTTTCTCTTACTCATTTCAGTGGGAGGTGTAATGTGCTTGTAGTTAAGGCACAGGAGTGGGAAGTAGGAAATCCAGGTCCTGCTTCCAGCTCTTCCCCAGATTTCCTGTTTAATCCCAGTGCACCTGATCTCTCCTTTTCCCTCTCACCCTGGAAGCAGGAGCCCTCTCTGAGGAGTGGGTGGTGGGAGTTAATGGAGGGCTGGAGCAGCTCCCCATGGAGAGAGGCTGGGGGAGCTGGGCTGGGTCAGCCTGGAGAAGAGAAGGCTGTGGGGGACCTCACTGCAGCCTCCCCGTCCCTGAAGGGAACAGAGGAACAGGAGGGGAATCAGCTTGTTAAAGGGCAGAGACTGGCAGGACAAGGGGGCTGGAGTGAAGCTGGAGGAGGGAAGGGGGAGAGGAGAGACTGGGGGGAAGTTCTTTGCAGAGAGTGGTGAGGGGCTGGAAGGGGCTGCCCAGAGAGGGGGTGGGTGCCCCGTCCCTGGGGGTGTTCAAGGCCAGGTTGGCTGGGGCCCTGGGCAACCTTGTGTAGCTCCAGGCCTGGAGGTTGGTGTCCCTGCCACAGGCAGGGGGTTGGAGCTCTGGGACCCTTGGGGTCCCTTCCAACCCAGACCAGGCTGGGATTCTCGGATCACTGGGAGCTGTGGCCACCACCGAGACTCAGGCGGTCGGGGCAGCCGTGGCTCAGCTACCCCCGGCTCTGGGGCTGGCACGTCCCGTCTCCAGCCCGGCCCTGGGCTGTAGTGGGGGCGTGTGGGAGGAGGCGGAGTGGCCGGGATGGGGGTCAGGGGTCACCAGCGCAGGACCCCGGCTGCTGGGGGGGGTGGCCGGGAGCTGCCGGGCTCGTCGCTCGCTGCCCTCCTCTGCCGAAGTTTCTCCGGGCGCGGGGAGGGGCCGGGGCCGGCTGCGACCCCGGGGTCGGATCGGAACCCCACCCCCAGCACGGGGGGCTCCTCAGGCGGGTCGGTCCCCCCCCGGCTCCAGCCCCTGCCCCGTGCCCGGCCGGCGGCAGCTCCCGGGGCCGCCCCCCGCCCGGCGCCGCCCCGCCCCGGGGCCGCCCGGCCCCTCCCCGCCCGCCCCCCGCCCTTCCCACCGCGCTGTGTCTCGGCGGCAGGCAGCGCGACCGGGGCCGAGGGAGCCGCGGATCCTCCTGGCCGCCATGGCCGCGGTGGGTGCAGCCGGGGGGCGAGGAGGGGGGTGGGGGAGAGCGCGGGGCCGGGCGGGCGCGGGGAGGGGGGGGGCCGGCGACGCGACCTTGATGTCTTGGCCTCCCCCGGGGCAGGTGACGAGGGGCACGGCGACGCGGCGCAGCCGGCTGAAGCGCTCCGACGGCAGCACCACCTCCACCAGCTTCATCCTGCGGCAGGTGAGGGGCGGCGGGGCCGGGCAGGTGAGGGGCGGGGGCCGGGGCCGGGGCCGGGGCCGGGGCCGGGCCGGCCGCCTCCCCGCCGGCGTGGGGAGTGGGTCGGGTCGGGTCGGGTCGGCGGACCCCTGGCGTTCCGGGGGTTGCGGGGCCGCTGCCGGGCGATGCTCCGGCTCCTCCGGGCACCGCACAAGTTGTGGCCGCCGCCCGTCCCCTTCGCAGCCGGACGCGGGGGCAGTTTGGGGACGGGTCGGGGCCGGGCTCGGAACTATAAACCGGGAGGGCTCGGGCAGGGGGCTGAGGGGCGGGAGAGGGGCTGCGAAGCCCCGGCCGCAGCCGGCGCTGGGTCCGGTAACGCGCGGTTGCCGAGCTGCGCTCGCTGCCTCGGGTGATGCTCGGGCTGCGCCGTGTGCCGGCGGGGAGAGGCTGCACCCCCGGCACAGCCGCGGCTGGGGCCATCTCCTCGTCTGTGGGTATCGGGGTGTGTGTGGGGGGGTGTCAAGAGCATCGGCATCTCAGTTCGGGGCTTCGGGCTCGTCGGTGCTCGTTGCACGGCAGCGCTGCTTCTCCATGAGGAGGGTTTGGGGGGTAGGAACCCCCCTGGGAGCCGTCACCCACCCCCTCTCCATCACCAGTCACCCTCCTGCCTGCCGGCTGCCGCTCGGTGAAACGAGACCCAACACCCTGTGTCCTGCCGAGGCAGAGCTGCCTCTCTGGAAGGATGCCCCTGGGAGTAAACGTTGTCTGTTGGCTCCGAAAGTACAGGGGGCTGGGAGAACACTTCTCGGGGTGCAGACCCGTATCCCACGTGTGCCCCCAGACTCCTCATCAGCTTCACTAGAAACCCAGGGAAGCAGAACTGGGCCCCTGAGAAATCCAGGGACGCCCATCGCATCACGCCTGGTGGGAGCGGTTTTGCCCAGGACGTGGAAGCTGGGAGGTCTCTGCCAGAGCCAGAGATCCAGATAACCCAGGGAAGTTTTCTTTGGCTGTGTGGTGTCCGGGTGCCGCCGCTCCAGCCCGGAGCAGAACCGCAGCGGTGCCGGGCTGGCAGCCCCCGGCCAGCCCCGGCAGGACCAGGTCTGGGAGGTGCTGCAGGAGCTCAGTGTGTAATGAGGTCTCAGCTGGGGACTGATAAACGTGAAGGGAGTCTCAGTCACCTCGGTCTGTCGTGGCAGCTGAAGAGGTGTTGCGGGCGGCCGCGGGCCCCTCTCAGAGTCACCCCGGGGAATCCTTGTCAGAAGGGTTGTTTCACACAGGGGGGTTGGTGCTGGACTCACGTGGGTGATGAGGGCTTGTGATTTAGGCAGAGGGAGGGTAATCTGCATCGTCTGGAGCACTCGGCACCTGAGGGAGCCCTGGGTGTGATGTGGGGTTTTGAGAAACCGCCTTGGGAAAGCCTCTGTGTGCACAGCAGAGCCTGGGCTGCTCAAAGGGACGCGCTGGGCGTCACACTGGGACGGTGTGGACACCATCGGGCGCCTCCTTTGCCTGCAAGAGGTGCTGGAGCCTTTCCTGCACTCTTAGGTCTTGTGTCATGGTGCACCCCACGAGTGCCACCTGCCTCACGGCCCCGTGGCCCCTTCTCTCCTGTGGGAACGGGGGGAGACCCGCTGGTACTCCTGCCCCCACCTCGAGGGCCTTGCCTTGCCGTGCCCCACGCTGGGGGATGCTGCCAGGTAACGCCAGGAGCATCGGGCAGGGGGATGTTCCCGTTGCAGTCAGGGCTGTGCACCCCTGGTGCGGCCGCGTGGTGCCCAGGGGCCCAGCAGCGCGCCCACCCCGGCACCGGGGCTCTGCCCGCAGCAGCAGCTGCCCTGGCAGAGGGTGATGCCGTCTCAGGGGCAGCTGCTGCAGCTCCATGAAAGAGCCAGTGAAATGAGTCGATCCCCGTCGGAATTTGCTCAGCCCAGTGAGGAGGGACCAGGCGTCGCTGTCGCTTTCTGAGGTGACCCCCTCGAGAGCTCCTCAGTGGGGAAGTGGAAGGGTGAGGAGGGTGTGTTTGGCTTGTGTGAGCTGAGCAACACAACCAGCTCCGGGATCGTCCCCCCTTTTCCAAGGGGGGGCTGGGCTGGAGATGTGCTGGGGTGGGGGTCTCACTACTCCCTCCCATGGACTTGTGGTGCTGTTCCTCACCGTGGGGCGATTCAGCTCCTTGGGGCGATGGCTCCTTCACACAGACACACCGCTGCTGCTCCTTGAGTGAGTTCTCAGCCTTGGCAGTCAGTGGGTTCCTTGGGAGAGGAGGGATTTGGGTTCCACAGCCACAGAGCATTCCCAGGTGCCCAGCGTTCCCGTCCTCTCCTCCCCCTGTGAATCCTTCCCTCTCAGCAATCAGCTTCAGAAGTGTAAGTGGAAAGGAAGAGTCCTGATAGTGGGGATGAAGCTCCAGTCCCATCATGATGCTGTAGGTGGAATTGGGAGAAGAAAACCAGAAGAAATTCTGCCCATCAGATTTGTGGTAAATGTCCCAAAGGAATGTCCATCTCCTGTAGATCTCGTGTGCAGGAGGAACTGCACCAGTGTCCTGCCCAGGCCCGAGCTGCTGATGGAAATTGTCTCCTGGGTTTCCCTTGCTGTGAGGAGAGGTGGATCCTGAACTCCCTGCCTGACTTTTCATTGCATTGCTCCTGGTTTCAGTCTGTCTGTCTGTCTGGTGGAGTTTGGACAAGCTCTTTGAACGGCCCTTTTTGTGGTCACCACGTGGCGATGAGAGGGGGTGGGTGCCCCATCCCTGGGGGTGTCCAAGGCCAGGTTGGCTGGGGCCCTGGGCAACCTTGTGTAGCTCCAGGCCTGGAGGTTGGTGTCCCTGCCTGTGGCAGGGGGTTGGAGCTCTGGGACCCTTGGGGTCCCTTCCCACCCAGACCAGCCTGGGATTCTATGATGAGCAAAGGCCAGAGTGCTGTGTGTGCACTGACAAGGGCAGAGCCACCAAATCCGGCACCTCCGGGGTTTTGGGGAGCCGGCAGCGCCCGGAATTCCCACTCACTGTGGGAAATGCTGTGCTGGAGGGACGTGTGAGTGGCAATGGGTAGGTTGGGCTGGTGTGACACTGAGACCCACACCAGTGAGCGAGGTGACTTGTGTCCTGGTGTGACCTGGGGCACAGGGGAAGGCACAGGCTGTCAGACAGGCACCTCCATCCGATGGCACAGCCACGCCTGTGAGTAAACCCGGGGCTGAAGCTGTTAGGTGCAGTGTTGGGGCAAGGAATGGGTGTGCAGAATCATTCCTCTTCCGTGGCAGGTGCCTCTCAGTTCTGGCTGAGAACCCCCCTGAGGGCCAGGAGTCAATTGTAAGGCAATAAGTAGGTCAGCCGAAAACACAGGCTCCTTGTTCCGCCACGGGCTGTGCCAGCAGCTCATGGCTGGGGTTTGCTGGGACACTTTGTGTTCCCACCACCCAGCTTAACGTGGTGGGACGTGTCTGTATCCACAGGGTTTTTCCCCCCTTGGTGCCCTGGGATTTTTCAGGGACTTTATTTCGCTGAGGAAGGTGAAGTGACCTGTGGAGAGCAGCAGGACAGACCCAGGGGCTGCGTCTGAGCATCGCTCCTTGCCAGAGGGGAGCACCATGGCAGGGGATTGATCCTCTCTACCCCGGGTGACCTGGGGGGTTGGTGGCTGTGTGCCAGGAGTCGTTAATGCCTTTTGTGCTTGGGCAGATCCAGTCTTGGGAGGGAAACTGAGGCATGGTAAATGGTCTCATCTGTGTACCTGGAGTGGGGGGTCCGCAGTGGACAGTCAGCGTTGGGCCTTGGCGGTGGGTTAGTGGGGGCATGAACAAAGTCCTGTGCACTGGGTGAGGGGGTCCAGGCCCCCATACTCCTCTTCCTCACTCCTCTACCTGGCTGGGCATCTCCCCACAGCAATGCCCACTGCCAGGGCTGTGTGAAAGGCTCATTCCTACAGCTTTTCACTGCCTGAACCGCAGCCCTCGGTGCCAGGGAGGCTGAGCAGGGCGCAGTCCAGGCCTCCCTTCTTCACACAGAGGAGCCTTTGTGCCGCTGGCTGCCAGGGGAGGGTCTGTGCTGCAGAGCTGTGCAGCACCCAGAGCTGCCAGCGGAACCACCGCCGGGTCGGGTGCTGGAGGCTTGGGCCCCGTGGGGCTGTCCCCTGCCTGCTCACAGCCCGGGTCGCCTCGCTGGGGAGCGTGGCCACGGCTCAGTGCTCAGTGAAACACCCTCACCTGCTCTCAGATGCAGCTGGGCTTTGTTACCACATCTTCTCCAAACGCTCCCAGTGATGGGTGGAGCCCTTCCCAGCGCGTGCCAGCAGCGCCCAGTAAGGCCACAGAGCGCATTGGTCAGTCCAAGCACTATTGACCTTACATAAAATGATATTTAGATATAATTAGAAGGGGTTTTGCTGCTTAAGTTTAGAGACAGTTGAAGTCAGTTTTCTTTTCACAGAGTCACCAGGCTGGAAAAGCCCTTTAAGACCATTGAGTCCAACCGTCCCTGTCCTGTGCCGACCCAGATCCCTGAGCACCTCATCTCCCCTCTGTTAAACACCCCCAGGGGTGGGCACTCAGCCCCCTCCCTGGGCAGCCTGTGCCACAGCCCCACAACTCTTTTAAGGCAGAGTTACACCTTGTGTGGTGTCTCTGGTGGTGCTCATGCCGCTTCCCTCTGCTAAATATCACTTTTCCTACATGAAATTGGGAGAAGCTGATGACCAGCATCCTCTGGTACCTGACCAGCTCTCAAGGAGTTTGGAGAAGTTAGTGATGTTCTGACCAAAGGAAGGTTCAGTCATTGGGAAGCCTTTTGTTGCCTGGTTTTGGAGTGAGGCTTTGTGTCCATGGGGATGGGATGTGGTGGGCTCCAGCTGGGCGTTGGCACTCAGAGGTCTTGCTCAGCCAAGTGAAGTGAGCTGAAGGTGGGATTGGGGAAGGGGTTGAGGGTGCCTGAGTTTCGCTTGTCATTTATCAAGCCCAACATCCTCTCCCTGGGACGTGGAGCCGCCCAGCTGCCATCTCCAGGGCCCCAGAGTGCTGCTCACAGGCTCTGGCAGATGTCAGCTGACTGCTGCACACCCAGCACTGTCATGAGCAGCCTCGGGGCTGAGGTCTGCAGCTGGTGGGTTTGCTGACCACCCCGCACAGCAACAGTCTGACCAGGGGCTGTGCTCACCAGCAGCTTCAGCACCAGTTCTTACCAGGCTGTTTCTAATGCACAGGGGATTCTTCCCTCATTTCTGCTTTGTTTGCTTTGGGTTTGGGTCTTGAAATAATTCTCCTGAGAAGGGCTGGAGCCCCCAGGTGATGCTCTGGGGATCCTGGCCGGCTGCAGCGGTTTGGTTTCCCGGTACTCAGCAGGGGGCTGATGCTGTGGGGTGGTACCTGCTCCCACCTGGGGATGCCATGAGCCCAGCATTCCTCAAAACCAAAGGCTGGTGAGACTGAGGGAACAGGACTCTGTGAGGGAGCAGACCAGAATTTGAGGAATTCACCAGGATGAGCTCAACTCTGTGATGAGTCACTAATGTCTAAAATATAACTGACTGTCACAGAACATGATTGCTCCTTAGACACAGGGCTGGAGCATTATTCTCCCTCATACAGCGCTGAGAAGCTGTTGAAGCATCTGACAGGTGAATAGAAGATGCAGCCCTTTCTCCCAAGGGCCTAAGCCCCATCTGAGCAGCTTTGCTTTAACTCACCTTTTCCTTCAGGTAGGTGCAGGTAAGGGACACAGAGGCTGTGTCTTTCAAGTTAAACCGTGCCTAAGACCACCTGTCTCTGATTTAACCTAAATACTAAGAATTTAGGCAAGGGAAGGCATGTGGGAATGGAGATCAGTGTCTGTGAGGATCTTGCCCTGCTCCCCAACAGCCAGGAGACCCCCCCCCCAGGCTGCTGTGCAGTTTTCTCCTGTGCACAACACCATGGAGTAAGCTTACAAAAGGTCTTAGGAGCTTCAGGAGCAATTGGTGTTTTCCACCCATGTGATTGTGTCCTGAATGCCCTTTCCAAATCATGGAGGTGATTCCTGAAGGACAGAGGTGAGGCTGTCCCTGTCTGCACAGGCTGTGTGCTACGGGGGGCTGGACCTGCAGGAGCCATGGAGAATCCGCCTGGCACGGGGACAGCCAGAGCACCCTTGGCTGGATTGGCCTGGGATGGGTTAGAGAGCATCCATGGAGCTGTGTCCTGCCAGCTGGAGAGAATGAAGAGAGGCTGAGGGAGCTGGGCTGGGTCAGCCTGGAGAAGAGAAGGCTGTGGGGGGACCTCACTGCAGCCTCCCCGTCCCTGAAGGGACCCCAGGAACAGGAGGGGAATCAGCTTGTTAAAGGGCAGAGACTGGCAGGACAAGGGGGATGGAGTGAAGCTGGAGGAGGGAAGGGGGAGAGGAGAGATTGGGGGGAAGTTCTTTGCAGAGAGAGCGGTGAGGGGCTGGAAGGGGCTGCCCAGAGAGGGGGTGGGTGCCCCATCCCTGGGGGTGTTCAAGGCCAGGTTGGCTGGGGCCCTGGTCAGCCTTGTGTAGCTCCAGGCCTGGAGGTTGGTGTCCCTGCCTGTGGCAGGGGGTTGGAGCTCTGTGACCCTTGGGGTCCCTTCCAACCCAGACCAGGCTGGGATTCTGTGATTCCATGAACCACTGGACCGATGGGCACAGCTGCCTTTGGAAGATGCAGACTGTGCTGACCCTTGGTGGGGCACCCCAAAACCCTGCCCTGGGGAGGTTCCTCCTGGTGCAGTTGTGGGATGGAGGAGGTGGGGGACAAGCACGGTTGCAGGGAGGAGGAGGAGGAGGTGGTGGGGGACAAGCTTTATGGGGCTGAAATAACAGGAGAAGGAAACTGGATTTTTGAAGATTTTAAATTCTAGACCAGAGAGTAGGGAAGTTGGCTGCCCCCATCCTGCCATCGCTCCCTCTGCCCGTGCAGGAGCCAGGGAGCTTCTCCCAGGTCCCGCTTCCTCCTCAGGAAGGCGTGTGCAGCCCCGTGGCACCGGGGAGCTTAATTGAGTGTTTCTTAATGTACTAATTGACTCTCAAATTACTCTCCCTCTTAGCGCTCCCTTAGGGAGGAGAAGGGGGGTTTGTGCCTGTGTGTTTGCAAGCAGGTAACCACCTCACAAGAACAACACCCACCCCTGGCTGTGTTTGGAGCCACCAGTCAGCCTGTGGTTGGGGTGATGCTCACCATAGGCCCTGCTCCTCACTGCACCCTGTGGAGGTGGCACCCGCCTCATCTCGGCGTGTGGGTGGCTCATCCTGGTGCGTGGTGGTTGGGGCTGTCAGCAGTGGGTGGGTGACAGTGACCGGCCGCGCCGGTGCGTGTGCCGATGGAGGAGCCGCCGGCCGGGCTGGTGGCCACCCAAGCCTTTGAGTCCCGGGCGCTGCCCTGCTCCCCAGCAGATGTGCTGGCCGGCTTAGCGTCTCCATGGCGACAAGGGTTTGGGTGTTTGAAACTCGCCCGCAGGCACACAGGCTCGGGGAGATATTAATAGCAGAACCAGCGGAGGTACGAAGGAAAAATAGGCTCTGGCTCCTCCTCACCCCAAATCCCTCGGGCCTGGGAGCTGCCGCTCTCGTCGCACGCGCCGTGGGGGGCGGTTGAAGGTGTTGTTCTGGTGTGACCTGTAGGATGACCTCCCCGTGTTGCTGTGAGGCTGTTCCAATGGAGCAGCTGGGGGCCTGCGGCCGCGCTCACGACGCTGCGCCCAACGCACCCTCTTCAGCAGGGGAAATGACCTTCCTGAGCCCAGCTGCCAGCTCCCTTTCCCTGGAGGGGAGGCAGAGGTGCTACGCCCCTGGTCACGCCGGGGCTCGTGCGCCCTGAGCTGCTCCATCCCCACCTCCCATCGCCCGCCGCCTCCTCGCGCTCCCTTATTGCATTTATTATCTATATATAGAAATACATATATATATATATATTCTATTCCAGTTGTGCAGTGAGAGCGTTACCACCCCGTGCTCGAGCCGTTTCAGCGTCGGATTTGGGGAGCCAGAGCTGTGCACAGGCTCTGCCTCCCTCTGCTCTCACGCAGTTTCTATGGACACCAACGGCTGTTGGTGCCTGCGCGGGGTGGAGGGGATGCAGAGATGGTTACACAGGGCTCCAGACTTGTTCTTTGGTAAAATACCAAGTAAAATCTTTGAAAAGAGGGTGGAAGAGACGGGAATGGCTTTTTCCTGAAATCCTTCGGTCTTGGGTGACCTCCAGAGTTGGGAAAAAATAGCTGCTTAACTCCTTCTCGCTGGGTATGTGGGGAAGCCTGATGTGTGTGATCTCCAAAAGTCTGTTTTCCCTTCCTCACACAAATCAAATGGAGAGATTTAGCAAGATAACACGGAAATGGGAGCTGCTTTGGCCACTCGTGGTGTCACAGAGAGCTTCAGAGGTGGGTTTGGGGCCAACAGGCGAATGCAACACAAACCACCAGCAGGTGAGGTTGACAGTTGATGTCAGGTGATTTGACAAATAAGGAGGGATGTCAGAAGCGTGTTTGGAGAGGCCCTCTAACAGCGTCTCAGGTCTGGAGCATCTCCCCTGGGAGGAAAGGCTGAGGGAGCTGGGGCTGTTGAGCCTGGAGAGAAGCAGCCTGAGAGGGGATCTGATCAATGGGGATCAAGAGCTGAAGGGTGGGACACAGGGGGACAGGGGCAGCCTCTGCTCAGTGTCTGTGGGGACAGGACAAGGGGCGATAGGCTCAAGTTGGAGCACAGGGAGTTCCCCCCCAATGTGGGGAAGAACTTCTTGCCAGTGAGGGTGAGGGAGCCCTGGGCCAGGCTGCCCAGGGGGTGTGGAGTCTCCTTCTCTGGAGAGCTTCCAGCCCCGTCTGGACACCGCCCTGTGTGCCCTGTCCTAGGGACCCTGCTTGGGCAGGGGGTTGGACCCCAGGGGCTCTGGGGTCCCTTCCAACCCCTGTGATGCTGTGAGCATCACTCAGCCATCCCCCTCACCAGCACACAGTGCCGTTTCCAGCTGGGATGTGTGGAGCTTGCAGCTCTTTCCCCCTGGAAACACTTCACCTTCCCTCTTGCAGATGACTCGGTGCTGGGCGATGGTGAAATGAGAGGTTACCACTTACATGCAGGAGAAACAGGAGTGTGATGAATTACAAGCCGGTGTAATTTATGCAGAAGCAGTGTGGGGGAAACTGCAGCCCACTCTTGTTCCACATAAATTATGCATGTACCTCCTTGAAAATAGCTACAGAGGGGGTGCAGGGTTTTTTTGGCTAATGAATCATGCCCTAAATTCCTACAGCACATACATTGACTCAAGCGGCTCCCTTTTGCCCCACCTTTATTTTTAGACCATCTGTAAACTTCTGCTGAACGTGCAGTTCCGGGTGCTGCTGTATTTTCCTTACAGCAGACCTGTTCTTTGAAGACCCTGTGTTGAAAAGGGGCTCCTAAATTTACTACTCCTCCCAGAGCCCTCCCACGTGAGAGTTACATCTTCTGCTTCTGAGATCCCTGAAGAGCTCCCTTGGCTGTTGTAGTATGTGGATAAATGTGTTCTGAGGGAGATGCAGCCGGCTCTTGTGTGGAGTCATCTCCCTCCAGACCATGGCTGGAGACATCTTGGGAGCTGTAGCCTTCACCTCTGGGTCACAGGCAACACAAAACCTTTGAGCCCCAGTACAGAAATAAAGAATCCCAGCTTGGTCTGGGTTGGGAGGGACCCCAAGGGTCCCAGAGCTCCAACCCCCTGCCACAGGCAGGGACACCAACCTCCAGGCCTGGAGCTACACAAGGTTGCCCAGGGCCCCAGCCAACCTGGCCCTGAACACCCCCAGGGATGGGGCACCCACCCCCTCTCTGGGCAGCCTGTTCCAGCCCCTCACCACTCTCTCTGCAAAGAACTTCCCCCCCAATCTCTCCTCTCCCCCTTCCCTCCTCCAGCTTCACTCCATCCCCTTGTCCTGCCAGTCTCTGCCCTTTAACAAGCTGATTCCCCTCCTGTTCCTCTGCTCCCTTCAGGGACGGGGAGGCTGCAGTGAGGTCCCCCCACAGCCTTCTCTTCTCCAGGCTGACCCAGCCCAGCTCCCTCAGCCTCTCTCCATGGGGAGCTGCTCTCTCTGTAAAGAGCTTCCCCCTGACACCTGAACTGCACACAGATCATGAGGAAAGTGAAGCGTGATGCTGCCCACCATATACTCTTTGCTTGGTGTAGTATATATACCAAGTATCTAAATAGGGTATTTATTTGGCCTTAGGGTAGTGGAGCTTGGGGGTGGGTGGAGGAATGTTGCGTGTAGCCCATGGCACATACCTACCGGGAGTAACTGTGGAGCAGCAGGGCTGTGTGGTCTGCACATCTCCTCCACCACCCCAGGCAGTTGCAAAGCTGGAGCTCCCTCTGCGAGCCAGCCCTGGTAAGAGCAGCACCCAGCAGGGAGGAGCTTTGGAAGGGCGTCCAGAAGAAATGCTTTGGGGAGGATTCAGAAGGTGCAGAGTGGTTGTTTGAAACAGGAGAAGGTGGAACAGCTTTGGACCTAAAACCGGCTCTGCTAGCAGGATACAGGATGTTATGGGAAGAACAAGTCGAAGCCAAGTGTGATTTTCATGCTAATAGGGGTGTGGGTGGCCCAGTGTAGGCAGACCTGGGAGAGGGGGCGGCAGGAGGCTGGGGAGCAGGGAAGTGGTGGGAGCAAAGGCTTTGGGGGGCGGTGGGGCAGGCATGGAGGGGCATTTGGGCTTTGTCGTGGAGATATATATATCTCAGATATATCTGTATCTGATCTCCTGTGTGCTTTTGTGACAATTTTTCTGTGGTTCCCCCAGTTTTACATTGTTTTTTAGGCACCATCACACCAATCTGGGGAAGAACTTCTTGCCAGTGAGGGTGAGGGAGCCCTGGGACAGGCTGCCCAGGGGGTGTGGAGTCTCCTTCTCTGGAGAGATTCCAGCCCCGTCTGGACACCGCCCTGTGTGCCCTGTCCTAGGGACCCTGCTTGGGCAGGGGGTTGGACCCCATGGGCTCTGGGGGTCCCTTCCACCCCTGTGATCTGTGATATCCCTGAGCACCTCATCTCCCCTCTGTTCAACACCCCCAGGGCTGGGGACTCAGCCCCCTCCCTGGGCAGCCTGTGCCACAGCCCCACAACTCTGCCAGGGAAGAACTTTGCCCTCCCAGCTGAGCTGACCCTGCCCTGGGGCAGCTTGAGCCCATTGCCCCTTGTCCCATCTCCTGTCTCTTGGGCAGAGACCAACCCCAGATCATGGTTGGGTCAGTTCTCTGGGAGCCTGCAGAGGAGAGGGGAAGAGGTGAACGTGCCTCAGACTTGCACCATCCCATGGCTGCAGCATCTCCCCTTGGAAGTTGCAGTACCCAGATCTGTCGATGAATCATTCTCCCATCTCTCTAATTATCAGACTCTATTGGGTTTTTGTGTAGAGCAGCCCTTATACAAGGATGCTCTGCATCAAATATCACTTTACCTGAAAGGAAATGGTACCAATCTCTTTCCACATGTTTGGTTAAAACCATTCAAAGTTTGTTTTTAGTGGAATTAGGATGATTTGCCCCATTGTGCTGAGTCTCTTCAGTGTTAGCATTGTGGCTCAGCATTCCCTTAGTGTGCTTTGGAAATCATCCCTGTTTATATATGTACACACTGCTCCCTTTCTCCCACTCCTTAGAAAGTTCCTCACTATTTAAAGACTTATTTTAAAAGAAAAAAAAACCCCATCAAACAACCCCAAGCACTCAGCCCTTAATTCACAGAGCCCTTCATCAATTTTACTTATATCTCAGAAAATTGGTGTATTGTCTTTTCCAACTACCTAAAAAGCCGTAGATGTTGTTTCACATTCCAGTTCACTGGGATATGTGTTGTATTAATTTAGAGCATTATAAATTAGAGCATGAATTCCCTGGGTGTTCTGGAGTTCAGCTAAATGTGACTTGCAGAGCTGGGTGACACTGCTGCACCCAGCAGTTTCGAGATGGATGTTATTCTTTTCCACTTTTCCATTATTAGAATTCCTGGATGCTGCAATGCCTGGCAAGGATTGCAACCCAGACTGCACAGGGCAGGGGGGGTGTTGGCTCTCTGGTACCCCCTTTTCAGGGCTGTGCCCCTTCATTAGTTGGGCTGGGTTCTCCCCCCCTGTTAGTGTTTCGTAGGAGGGAGCATCCTCTGGGCCTGAAAAGCTGTGTTTGCTTTGCAAGGAAAAAGCAACTTGTTAAGGGACCCTGCTGGGGCAGGGGGTTGGAGCCCGTGGGCTCTGGAGGCCCCTTCCCACCCCTGTGATTCTGTGAGCAGAGTCTCACGGGGTGATTGTGGGGGTCGGTGGGGCACAGGAGGGGTGCTGGGGCTTTCTGCGCTCTCACAAGCCTCGTGGTAGCGTTAAGATAAAGATCCTCTTGGTTTACTACGAGGTGTGTCCCCTCGCTCATCAAACCCACAATTCCCGTTGTTTCTAACCCTGTAGAAGAGCTCAGGGGGGTTGGGGAGTGTCTGGGATCCTGCAGTTCTGGGAAGGGCCACGCGGGGGGGGTGTTACCGCAGGACTTGCTGGTACCCACCGCGGGGCTGCTGCTCTCCCTCCTCCCGTTCCCCGCAGCTGGGCTTGGTGTTTGTCCGAGCTGAGCTGCCCGTTTGCACAGTTAAGAGTGTGAGCACCGTATTATAGGCAGGTGACATCCTTATCAACAGCTGCCAGAGGCCCTCACAGCATCACAGGGGTTGGAAGGGACCCCCAGAGCCCCTGGGGTCCCACCCCCTGCCCAAGCAGGGTCCCTAGGACAGGGCACACAGGGCGGTGTCCAGACAGGGCTGGAATCTCTCCAGAGAAGGAGACTCCACACCCCCTGGGCAGCCTGTCCCAGGGCTCCCTCACCCTCACTGGCAAGAAGTTCTTCCCCACATTGCGGGGAACTCCCTGGGCTCCAACTTGAGCCCATCATCCCTTGTCCTGTCCCCACAGACACTGAGCAGAGGCTGCACATGGCCCCCTGTGTCCCACCCTTCAGCTCTTGATCCCCATTGATCAGATCCCCTCTCAGGCTGCTTCTCTCCAGGCTGAACAGCCCCAGCTCCCTCAGCCTTTCCTCCCAGGGGAGATGCTCCAGGCCCTTCAGCATCTCTGTCCCTCCTCTGGACTCTCTCCAGGAGATCCCTGGCTGTTTGATCCCAGGGAGCCCAGCACTGGCCACAACACTCCAGGTGGGGCCTGAGCAGGGCAGAGCAGAGGGGGAGGATCCCCTCCTGTCACCTGCTGGCCACACTCCTCCTGATGCCCCCAGGATCCCATTGTCTCTCTCAGCCCCAGGGCACCCTGCTGGCTCATGGGCACCCTGTCACCTACCAGGACCCCCAGTTCCTTCTCCACAGAGATCCTCCCCAGCAGGTCACCCCCAGCCTGCACTCTCCACCTCCTAAAGCTTCTCTTGCAGAAACCTGCAACCTATAAGCCACAGACGAATGGAAGCTGAGGAACAGTCCTTTGGTTTGTACCCCTCCACGTGCACATCCAAGCATTTGGCTTTTATTGTCCTGTTTACACCCGGACTGACCACTGTCATCTCCTCAGTGGAACCCACCAAACATGCTCACTGGTTCCCAGCACCCGACAGCACCTGCACCGAGCGCGTTGGTGCTCTGCTGACACAGCTTCGTAAAACTCTTTGCCCTGGGAGGAAAGGGTGGGAATTGCAGCAGCACACACTTTGAGAAGAAGAAAATTACATGCTATCAGACCACAAATACACACCTAGTTTACCAGCAAACCCCAGCGTTTGCAGCTGATAGAAGCAAGGGGCTGGAATGCAGCGCTCATCTTGCCTGGCTTGGTTAGCTCGTGGGGATGGGAGACCAGGGGCTTGGGTCTAGGAGCACCCACTGGGTGATGTGGAAGGGAGCTGAGCTGTATTGTGGCACTGCTGAGATGTGGGGTGATGTGAATTAAAACCAGGTTGATGGATTGATTTATTAAAACTCTTAAGCTTTTGGCTTTCCTTCCAGATTATTGTTAAAAAGTGAAATCAATTGGTGAAGGCAGCGAGATTGGCTGGTGGGAACATCCCTGTTCCTGCTGGTGTGGCATTACAAAACTCTGAGGGATGTGATAAAAGAGGTGCTTGAGAGGTGTAACTCTTCCAGTAGCCTGCAGGCCCGTCCCCTGATGAGCTGTACTGGGGAGCATGGGGAGAAGGAGGTTATTCCCACCATGCTGCACGTGGTGTTTCTGTGGGGAGGCCTCACTGCCTTGTTACCCTGGAAGCCCAGGTAAGAGCAGGTCTCTGTGTCTGAATCCCAGCTGTTCCCCATGGATGTTCTCTGTGGGAAATAGTGTGGCCAGCAGGACCAGGGAGAGTATTGTGCCCCTGGACTGGGCACTGATGAGGCTGCAGCTCGAGTGCTGGGTCCAGTTCTGGGCTCCTCAGCATCAGAAGGACAGGGAGGTCCTGGAGCGAGTGCAGAGAAGGGCAACCAGGCTGGGGAAGGGGCTGGAGGGCAAATCCTCTGAGGAGCAGCTGAGGGAGCTGGGGGTGTTGAGCCTGGAGAAGAGGAGGCTGAGGGGAGCCCTTCTCCCCACCTCCCCTGCCCTGCCAGGAGGGTGCAGAGAGGTGGGCAATGGTCTCTGCAGCCAGGGGCCAGGAGATGGGACAAGGGGCAATGGGCTCAAGCTGCCCCAGGGCAGGGTCAGCTCAGCTGGGAGGGCAAAGTTCTTCCCTGGCAGAGTTGTGGGGCTGTGGCACAGGCTGCCCAGGGAGGGGGCTGAGTCCCCAGCCCTGGGGGTGTTTAACAGAGGGGAGATGAGGTGCTCAGGGAGCTGGGTCAGCACAGGACAGGGACGGTTGGACTCTATGGGCTTGAAGGGCTTTTCCAATCTGGTGATTCTGTGATCTCCTCCTGATCAGGTGGCTCTTGTTGTGGCCTTTTTGGTGGGTTCCTGTTGGCTGGGTTGGTTGGGTTCATTCCAAGGGGCTGGATGGGACATGCTGGGTTTTTGGTTGTTGTCATTTGGTTTTTAATTTCAAATCCAAGCTTGCTGGGCCACGGACAGTACACATGGAAACTAGCAGAAGCAAAGGTCCCTTGAGGTCTTCTGCATGGTGGCTTTATAGATTTCCAATTAAATACAAAAATCCATGCAGTCCTGGGTTATATTGTGGCACTGGAGGCTCAGAGTAAGGTGGTGGGTCACATTCAGTAATTTATTGCTTTGGGCACCAACCAGTCCCTCCAATAAGAGGTTATTCAGCTGGGAAATCACAAGCCCTGTTGATAAGTTCTTTCCAGCTGTGTGTGTTTGCACATTTTTAGGGCAGCCTGCAGCCTTTCCAGCCTCTCCTGGGAGCGTGGGGCAGGGCTATCTGCACTGGGAGAACTGGGGGAGGCTCAGAGCTCATCCTTTGCTTTGGAGCCCCAAACACAGTGTTCTTCATGTGCCAATCTCTGCTTTCTCCCCAGGCATCATGGAGCACATGGAAAATCCTGAAGGTGCTCTAAGGATGGGATTGGTTTTGAGTGGTTAAAACACCAATGAACACTCCTATGGGCTCGCAGTGTTCGGGCTCAGTTCTTCTGTATAATCCTAATTGCTTTAATTTGTCATACTCTGTGATGGCTTCTTCATTAAATCACGAGCCTCCTGACAGCTCCAGCTACTGAGTGGATCTGGTAGAAATAGTAAGGATAGTATTTAGCTGTTTGCCCAAAATTATGCAGCAATTATGACGAAACAAATTCATTCCAGATTCTGCCCATTACCATGGCAACCCACATTCAAAATAGCAGTAGAAGGCCACTTAGCATAAGCTAACAAGGGTGGGTTATTGTCCCCTTTATTAACTGATGGATGCTATAGATTTTGGTGAAGAAATCCTTAAAATGGAGGCGCTCCCCTTTTTAATTGCAGTGGTGCTGTTGCAAGGCTGTGAATCCTCCTAGGAAGAAACCTGATCTTGCTGGGAGCATCCTTCCCTCAGAAGAGCCACCCTTTCCCTCTGCAGAACGCATGTGGTGTATTTTTGCCTTCTCTGACTAACAGCAATTAGGAAGGGAGGACAAGTGGCTGTTACAGGCAGAATTCCCAGGTTAGCAAGGCAGCCTATTTTTAGGAGCATCTTGCAGGCACAGCTATTAAGTTCGATGCGGTGCTTTCCTGGAGCTCCAGTTTAGAGCTCTGGACTGGGCGAAACTTGAGCTGGGAAGATCGATTGGGCTGAAGGGATCTCATGTGGATGTGGTCTGTGAGGTTTTGGCGACTGCCAAGGGTTTAGGAATTGAGTATGGGAGTACTGACTCCCCAAAATAAAGCTGACTTCAGCTGTTACTGGAATGGCTGGTTTGCATTCACTACACGCCAGTGTATTCTGTGCCTCTGACTTGCAGGTGGGAGGTTTTGAAGGTGCTTTCCCCCAGTTGTGTTGGCCAGAAGCTTTTGAATCAAGGCTGAGATCTTTAATTATATTTTTTAAATGATTATTTTTTTACCCCTTCTCTGGAACAGGAAGGGTTAAGGGAATCATTGGCTGTCACAGCACTCAGGGTAAAACTGAAGGACTTTCTCAGCCTGTAAATCACGGCTGATGACCCTCACTCATCACTGGTGTAGAGAGATGAGCTTCCTGCTCTGAGTCACCACGTAGCTGCAGGGGAAGGTACCGGGACATCCTGATAACTTGGAGGGCATATCGTGTGAGGAGAGGCTGAGGGAGCTGGGGGTGCTGAGCCTGGAGAAGAGGAGGCTGAGGGGAGACCTTCTCCCCACCTCCCCTGCCCTGCCAGGAGGGTGCAGAGAGGTGGGCGATGGTCTCTGCAGCCAGGGGACAGGAGCTGGGCCAAGGGGCAATGGGCTCAAGCTGCCCCAGGGCAGGGTCAGCTCAGCTGGGAGGGCAAAGTTCTTCCCTGGCAGAGTTGTGGGGCTGTGGCACAGGCTGCCCAGGGAGGGGGCTGAGTCCCCAGCCCTGGGGGTGTTTAACAGAGGGGAGATGAGGTGCTCAGGGATCTGGGTCAGCACAGGACAGGGACGGTTGGACTCCAGGAGCTTAAAGGTCTCTTCCAACCTTGTGATTCTGTGATTCTGTGACTTTGGCATCACTAAGATGTGATGCAGAACTGAAACCCAAGTTCAGGACATTCTACTCGGCCTCAAACACCGATGTGGAAGCTGGTTTGTCTGTGCTGCCTAACTTAACCAACTTATCTTAACTAACTTAACCAACTTAACCAAACTTAACCAAACCACGTGGTGCTCCTCCTACGAAGAGGTTCTGGAAATACATTCCTCCCTTGGATTTGGCTAGTGAAGGATGCAGGGTGAGCACAAAGCTGTTTTTCCCCAAGACACACTGAGCGTGGTGCCATTTCCTCATTCTCTGGGGTTATTTTAAGCGATTTGTGTTGCTTTGTAACAGCAGAAGCAAGTTGGCAATTTAGTGTTTCCTGCAGCTTTCCATGTTTTGGGTTACTGGACCAAATCCAGCCTTAGCTGTTAAGTGTTTGTCCTGCTCATGTGCATGTTCAGTGGCCTATCCAAAATGCTGAGAAGGTCTCTAGAGCTGGGAACTCCACACCTACCCTTGATTTGATGCTTGTTTAAGGTGTTGGACTTCCAGTCTCAGCAGAGACCCAAGGGGGCTCCTTTGGAACAAGGAGATGGTGCAGGACATGAGGTGTACCTGCCCCACAGATGGCCATAATGTGCTGTTGCCATTCATTAAATGTATTTAAGGGGTTGCTTGTTCTGTAAATCACCTCTGAAGACGCTGCTGGCACCTGACAACATTTTTAGGCTGCTTGCTGTTTGCTTGTGGTTGACAAACGCTGCCTACCAGTCTGCCTGCAACAAAAGCTCCTCCTGGCAATGGCTTCTCCATGTCTTAATATTGATGGTGTAGTCTGCATTAGGGATGTCAGCAAGATGGAAAACTTCTGGGAGCTAATGTCTGTTCATTTTCAGGGGGAAAAAACTATCTGCAGGTAGAAGAGGTATTATTGTTACCCTGCATCACTGCTTGTTTGAGATAAAGGCATTCAAACATCTGTTTTACAATCAGTGTGGAATTAAAGACATTTGATATTTTAAGGGAATGTTCTCATGAGTGTCTCAGACCCATCAAGCTTCACCTATTGAGCCAGGTATTCACAGTTCAGAGCATAACTCAGCCTGCTGCTGTTCCTTTGTCACCTATACCTTTACCACCTACTTTCCCACCTCCAAGTTTTAGGTGGGTTCTTCAAAAGATGAATAAACCCGAATTAGCTGCACGAAGAAGAAGAATTCAGGGCTTTCAGTTTCAGTGGGGAGAGCGAGCGCGCATGTGTGTGGGAAGGAATGAGTCCACTGACAAAAGAAGCTATTAAATCCTTAACACTCGCTTCCTGGGACTGTGAAAAGTACTGAAGACATTTAATAAAAAGTCTTTTATTTTAAATTTTTTTCCCCCCTATGACTAAGCCTGTAAAGCTGCTATACTGCACTGGGGTGAAATTCCTCAGCTGTAAGATGCTGCCCACCATCCCCTGCCTGAAGGTCCCTGTTCCGGTTCAGCAGTGCTTGGCTGTAGTGCTGTTGTAATCTACACCTGCATGGAATCTTACTTGTGAGGTGGTTTTTAATGTTTTTGTTTCCAGTATGTAGTAAGATTACATCTTATTCTCTTCAATAGAAGGCAGTGCCTCCCCGTGCAGTGAGACGATGCGTCTGTGATACGCCCTCCAACAGTGAAGCAAGGCTGGGGTGTGTCTTGGTGGAGGAGGAACTCCCCCTGAGCCAGCAGCAGCTCCTGCAGCTGGGAAGGGTGATGGGATCCTGGGCTCCATCAGCAGAGGGGTGGCAGCAGGGACAGGGAGGGGATTGTCCCTCTCTGCTCTGCCCTCCCCAGCTGGAGTCCTGTGTCCAGAGCTGGGGCCCAACACAAGGAAGATGTGGGGCTGGTGGAGAGGGGTCAGAGGAGCCACGGGGATGCTCAGAGGGCTGGAGCAGCTCCCCATGGAGAGAGGCTGAGGGAGCTGGGCTGGGTCAGCCTGGAGAAGAGAAGGCTGTGGGGGGACCTCACTGCAGCCTCCCAGTCCCTGAAGGGAGCAGAGGAACAGGAGGGGAATCAGCTTGTTAAAGGGCAGAGACTGGCAGGATAAGGGGGCTGGAGTGAAGCTGGAGGAGGGAAGGGGGAGATGAGATATTAGGGGGAAGTTCTTTACTCTCTCTCTTTACTTCTCTACTTTACAGAGTCCCCACCCCTGGGTGTGTTTAACAGAGGGGAGATGAGGTGCTCAGGGATATGGTTTAGTTTAGGATGGGATTGGTTGGACTTGATGGTCTTCAAAGGCCTTTTCCAACCTTGTGATTCTGTGAATAACTCTCTCCAGTAACCTTTGCTCAGGGTACTTTAAAATGAATGAAGGCAACTGTTCCCAAAAATCAGAGGAGAAGTCTCTGAACTGATGGCTCCCTGCTGGCAGCTGTCAGAGGCATGTTAATGGTGAGGATGATTAACCTCTGGAGCAAAGGGAAGCTGCGGACTGTCTGTTCCTCAGTGTCCTCAAATGGAGAGCAGCTGCCTTCCTGGGAACTTCTGTTCCCCTGGCATCAATTACTGTTCCTAACGCAGACTTGTGGGTCTCAGTGAAGGGTTGTGATGGGTGAAGTTCTTTGGTCTACAGCTCACAAGTGGTCAGATTCAAGCACTGTCCTTGCTGAACATCAACTCTGCTCTTAGGAGCAAGTCCTCTCGTGCTTCCTGAGTGAAGCAGCTGTCGGGCACGGCAGCACCCCACTACAGCTTGTGATGTGGTCATGCTCCAGATGTGAAGGAGTTCCATCCACTGGCACAATTCCAAGGAGAATTTGAATAATACATCAGTAAAATCCAAAGTGTGGTTTTCTCCCCACCCCCAGGTTGTCTCTATACCCACCTGACTTGCAGGAACTAACTTCACAACTCAGGGAGGGCTATAAAGCAGGTGTATTGCAGCGCTGGGTGCAAGGGGGCACGCGCCTCCTGCCTTGCACACCACTTCAACACCCAGTCAGGTATTTATTACACAAAGTCATGCATATACATAAGAATTCTGAGAAAAGCTGGGGTTATTCAAAGCAGTTCTGAGAATTCATTATCATCAATCTCCTCCCTCTGTCATCTGGTGGTGGTCTTTGGGGGTCTTCTGGAGGAAGGCTCGTGGTCTTCCTCAGAGCAAAGTACTCACCTTTGGTCCAGATTGCTGAGTTATAGCCACAAGGTCAGTTTGAACCTTGAATAATTGCCCTTATCTTTAGTATATGTCTTCTTTTTGTCTTTGGTGTGCACCAGCAGCTCCTGCTGTCTTGTCCCTGTCTCCTGTTGCCTCCTCCATGTTATCTGACCTTCAGTTTTTTCTCAAACGTAAAGCATCTGCTCATTAGTGACTATCTCCTCCTAGCTACTGTCACATTAGTCATTCAGACATATCAAACTAATATTTGCCTACTAAACTTATTCCTATCTGTATCACACCCAATTCTCCTTCTGTCAAGGCCAACAGCAGTGACTTCAGAGCATCCCAGTACCAGCTAGGTTTGGAAAGCCATCCTAAAGCCACAGGGTTCCTAGGGCCAGATTTCTGACTGTGCAAGTCATGTTGGAGATGAACGAAAGCTCCTCATGGAGAACACTGCTCAGTAATCTTACTCTGCTATTTTTATTCTCCTGAACCAAGAGGTGGCAGCAATATTCACTACGAAGACACTGGACACGTTTTACCATCGGGTAGTGTTTGATAGCAGAAGGGAGGGTTCAAGTCATCATTTTATTTCTAGTCCAAACTGGAATAAACCCAGTTTTTCATCATTGCACTGATGTGTCTGACAATAATACTCAAAAACTTCTGGTCTAGACCTAAAACATTGGGTTACCTTTGGCTACAAGGGGGTCACTGCTGTAGGAACGAATAACCACCATATCTGGATGGAGTGAATATGAGTTTAATCTACTATTCTGTCCATCACAGCAGCCAACAGCAGATATTTCTGGAGAATAAAATGCAGTGGGAAACAGGTGCAGAATAAGCTGTCAACAATATTAAGTCTCCTCCTTAAGCTTGTCTCTGCCAAGGGATCAAGGCTGAAAGCAAAGCTTGACTAAAGCCTTTTGGATATCGTTAAGGAGAACGCAGAGGGTCACCATAGTTGTAGTGTCTGCTCTTTTTTTAAGGATAAGCTTTACAAGCATGTGGTTTCACTGTTCATTCTAATAGAGTCTGGGGTTTTTTTTACACTTTGGATAGATATGTTCTCTTAGAAATTTCGATTTGTATCGCTTTTTAATTCTGTGCTCCCTCATCTGAATATTGAATTAAATTCGGAGCACACGGGGTTCTGCTCTGCTTCTCTATTGCTCATAATGGTTACAGGCAGGGATGGCAGGGCTGCTGTTAGTTATTATTCTCAACACTTCCAATTATAAGATTGCTTTCTCCTTGTAACTCTGTCAGACTTAGCTGTTGGTGCTGAATTTCTCTGTGCTTGCTCTCAAATCACTTCTTTTCACGTGAGAACGTTGCTATTATAATAGAGACCTTTATATAGAGCTCAGCAAATATTACACCCTAAATATTGATCCTTCTTCATTTTTTCCTTCTTCTGGCGCTTGTTTCCCGTCTCACAGGCAGTTTTAGATGGAGTACAGAAGGATCCTCTCAGCAGTCTATTTAGGGTTTGGGTTTCTTTTCTCTGAGGACGTTGTCAAAGGCTGGAATAAACTGGTGATTCTCCTCCTTGTTTATGCATGACTGTAGGGTTTGAGAGATTAGGGAAAGCACAGGGCTAACAGCTGCACAGAGCACCAGAGGAAACAATATCGGTGTTTGCTGAAGTGTTCAGAGCATCAGGAGTGACCTGATCTGATCAACCTGTTCTTCTACAGTCACATCCCAACATCTGGCACCCCAGCGCATCATTTCACACTGGGGATTTTAAAGGTTTACCAGTGGTTCCACAGCATCACAAGGTTGGAAAAGAACTTTGAGTCCAACCGTCCCTGTCCTGTGCTGACCCAGATCCCTGAGCACCTCATCTCCCCTCTGTTAAACACCCCCAGGGCTGGGGACTCAGCCCCTCCCTGGGCAGCCTGTGCCACAGCCCCACAACTCTGCCAGGGAAGAACTTTGCCCTCCCAGCTGAGCTGACCCTGCCCTGGTGCAGCTTGAGCCCATTGCCCCTTGTCCCAGCTCCTGTCCCCTGGCTGAAGAGACCATCGCCCACCTCTCTACAACCTCCTTTTAGGTAGTTGTAGGTGGTGATAAGGTCTCCCCAACACCTTTGTCTAAAACCAAATCTTTGTTTGAGCATCTTTGTCTAAAAGCTGAGAAAGAGATTTGATTCCAGCCTATTTTAGCAGCTCCTCACACATCAACCCCTTTTACGCACGGGGCTCTCCATACCTGCAGCATGAGGATGGGCGCTGCTGCTGCCAGGGCTTTGGTAATTGCGGTTGTTCTCTTGGGGAAGGGAAAGGCAGAAGGTATTTTTAGTCACTTCCAACTGCCTCAGATTTGTAAAAGGACTCACAGAGCGCTGCCGGCATGTGGAGTATTTCGAGATGCTGAATGAATTAGGTGAGAATTGCAGGTGTTTATCCCCCTGAGCGAAGCGCAGGTGACTCAAGTCATCCCAGATTCCCACCTGACTTTGCTAGAGGATGGCAGTGCCTGGGGATCCCGAGTCACCGCTGTATCTGGATCTGCTGGTGCAGATCCCACCTGGCATGAGGTCTCCCTGCAGCAAGGGTAGACGTCTCCCTGTAGGAAGGGATGATGTTTTGGCTGCTCTCTGTCTGTTTTGAGCCATCCTACCTAGCACAACGTTGCTTGACTAAGGTCCTTTTGTCCTCCTCCTGGAAATGGTGCCGTTTGTGTCCTTCAAGAAGGAGACTCATGGGAAGAGTTACTAATGGAAGGGGGTGAACCTCTCAAACTGAGATATGTTACAAACATATTTTAGGGTAATGATGATAAGCAGTTGTCAACTTCAGTATTTTTACACAGATAGAGTGTTTTGGATGTTGAGAATTTAACGTACTCTTCATCAGGTAGGTGGGCAGGAAAAGGTCTCACAAGGACTTTGCAGGCAAGACCTCAACAGATCCAAACCCTGGAATTTTTTGTTCTCCTCCACTCAGTTCCCAACCATCCTGACTACGTATTTACAGCAGTCAGGTTGGATGAGTGGCTCTTCCTTCATTGATCTGTTGTTTCTGGATCAGTCTCTCCACTTGGACGGGTGTCATGGAAATCTACTGAAGTGAACTGAAGAGGCTCCTGTAGTCCCTTGCCATGAAATCTGAAGTGCTGTGTTGCAGTACACAGCCATTGGATTATAAAGCATAAGAAAATGCAACAAAATCAACAAGCTAATCAAGCCATCCCTGTAAAACCCCAGGGAGGAGCAGCCAACTCTAGATAAGTTTGCAGCATGTTTTTATAGTTTTAATTTCCTTCTTTCTTTAACCTCTTTAAGAACAACTTTGTCTTAGCACTAGGACTTCAAAACTTTGTCTGACTTCTTTTAAGACACCTTTTGCCCTAGTTTAAGTTACCCTAAATACAAATCAGAACTTGGAGTTTTACTGGTTTGTCTAAAGAGAAAAAAAATCTCCATTCAGATCATGCTTTTTACAGAAGTTAGCATTTCATTCTGGCTAGCAGGGATGTCTTTGTCTGGCTCCAACTGCTCAGTCAAGGCTTTGTTTTCTCTAAAGGGCTGTTACTTGATAGCTGTAATTTATCAATAACATAATTCAAGTAACCTTTTTTGTGAGTGCTTACAGATAAAAGCAGAAATATTGGAAGTATCTGGGAAGTTGATGCTGACCGGGAGCTTTCGGGGCTGTACGTCTTTTATTAGACTGGAAAATCTTTCTGCTTCTTGCTCTGTGACATCCTCCATCTCAAAGGTTTGGGAGTTTCACAGAATCACAGGGGTTGGAAGGGACCTCCAGAGCCCATGGGGTCCAACCCCTTGCCAAAGCAGGGTCCCTAGGACAGGGCACACAGGGTGGTGTCCAGACGGGGCTGGAATCTCTCCAGAGAAGGAGACAAGTTTGATGAACTCCCTTAGAATATCAGCGTATTACTGCCACCAGGCAACACACCCTTGTGTTACAGTGGGTGTCAGATGATGCTGAAGTTCTGGCACTGATCCCTGTGCAGAGTGTGTACCATGACACCAGTGGCTGTGGTTTGGTGTGATGTACCCAGCACCTGTGTGCTCACAGAGCTCCTTTCCCCTGACTTTGCTTTTCTCAGCCCCAGGGGGATGATTGTCGCTGTCTTGTCCCTGCCTGTGCGTGTTTCTGTATGGATGAAGCTTTCCAGAATGCACTGTGGGCTGTCAGTACTGGGGTGAAACAGCAGCAGCTTCCCATAAAGCCTGTAACTGGCTTTTATTGATAGTTTCCCATCATTTCATCAGTTGCAGGCTAAAGTGGTATAAAGCAACGCTCAGCATCAGCACTTAGGGCAGTTGGAACATTAACTAACTTCATAAGTAAAGAGGAGCTTAAAATAAGAAATAAGCCAAATAGTTAATCCTTTGGCCCAGATGATAGAAGATAAAAACTCCTTATCTTCTTTAAAGCCAGAACCCCCCTATTTTCCTTCCAGCAAAGAAACAGGGGATAGTTCCAGCCATAAAACCCCTCTGTCTCCTCGGGCTGGTACCCGCAGCGTGACTCAGTGTTTTGGACCTTCAGCAGCCTGATGGGTGCCGAGAGGTGCTAATTGATGGGGGAGTTTTGCCGGAGGGAGATCCCTGTGTGCTCAGTGCCTGTGAATATCACCACCACGGCTCAGCTGCCCACGGACCAGTGGAGGTACTTCACTTCAAGCTGCAAGCCTGTAAAAGGCAGCCCTGTGTTAATACAGCAGCATGGCCATGGGTTATGTCTTGCAGCCTTTTCCAGGTGATTTCAGATTTGCCTGATTCAATACTGTGCCCCAGCAGAAGCCACAATTAGAGTTGGCTTGAGTTATTAAAACCTCGGAGCACATTCATCTCTGCCTCAGGAGGTGGAGATAATCTGCTCTTCTTTCTCAAAACCACTCTGGGAGCTGTGGTTCTCAGGCTTGCAAATCTCCTGCAGGAAAGAGGAATTTCACAACTAGTTAAATATAGAGGATACCTACAAATGTAGCCCAGTTACCTCTCTCATTGTAGGTGCTTTAAACCAAGGGAAGTGACAATGAAGTCTTCACACCCTCTTTAATTATAGCAGCCTTTATATAACAGTGTCAGATAAATGTGTTTTAGAATAGGTGGCACCTCACTTCCTCCAGAAGAACTGTCAAATTAGACCCTACCAGACTAATTTATTACTTGAAATCCAAAGAATTAGAGCACACCATCCAGTAGTCTCTTTGAATAAAGCCTTTAAATGCGCAGAATCCTCTGGGTCCTGGCATATCCCAAACAGCACAATTCTTATTTCTTTTGAAATATATATATATATATACTGATTTGCTGATGTGATGGCTTCGAGGACTGCCAGATACCACAAATGTCATCCAGTTCTCATTGCTCATGAGATGTTGGTAAACAGGGTTACTGAGGAGCTCGAGAGGTTATTTCATTCACACCCCCACCCCAAGGCATAAGTTGTTGTTTCTGAACCAGATGCTTATCTAATCTATATTATAAAACAGGGGAGGAGAAAGAGAGAGAGAAAGAAATTGCTTTAGAGGGAGAAGGGGGTAAGCAATTGGGCTATGCCAAATAACTTAGAAGAGTGAAGAACTGGACTCCTTCCAACAGATGGAAGCAACTTCTGCTTTAGGTGGATTGCTGGAGAATGCTGACGGTCCTTTTCCTCTCTGTTAATGAAATATATACTTGGGCTTTTCTGCTGATTTCAACAGAGCAGTATTATATGGGGAGGTGGGGGGAGCAATAATCTTCTTCAAGAGGTCCCAGAATTCAGGCAGTGGAAGATCAAAACCAATGTGTTTGTATGCTGGCTTTGGCTGGATGGGGCTCGTTCTCATCCCAGTGGCTGTGTTTTGGGTGACACCACAGGGCTGTTTTCACTCCTGCTGAGCAGAGCTCACACAGAGCCCAGGCTGTTCTGCTCCTCACCCCCCACCAGCGAGTAGCTGGGGTGCCCCAGGACTTGGGGGCGGGGGACAGGACACAGCCAGGACAGCTGAACCCAGTGCCCAAGGGATGTTCCAGACCATATGGTGTCACACTCAGCATGTGAAGCTGGAGGAAAGGGGGGCACTGGGAGCGATGGCGTTTGTCTTCCCAAGTCCCTGCTCCGTGGGATGGAGCCCGGCTGTGCTGGGGATGGCCGAGCTCCTGCCTGCCCCAGGCAGTGGGGTGAGTTCCTTGGGTTGCTTTGCTTCTGTGCAGCTTTTGCTTCACCTGTTAAACTGTCTTTATCTCAGCCCAGGAGTTTTCTCACTTTTCCTCTTCTGATTCTCTCCCCCATCCCTCTGGGGAGGGAGGGAGCCAGCGGCTGCGTGGGGCTCAGCTGCCAGCTGGGGTTAAACCATGACAGTTTCATATGAAGCATGCTGATGAAGACCGCAGGTTTTAGACTCTTCTGTGTGCTTAAAACAGCTACAAGGAGTGGGTTCATTTCCAAATGTGCTATTAAGGTAACCACTAATGCTTTGTTGTTAATATGCCCTCACCCACAGCAGGGATAATGTCTCAGAATCACAGAGTCACAGGGGTTGGAAGGGACCCCCGGAGCCCATGGGGTCCAACCCCCTGCCCAAGCAGGGTCCCTAGGACAGGGCACACAGGGCGGTGTCCAGACGGGGCTGGAATCTCTCCAGAGAAGGAGACTCCACACCCCCTGGGCAGCCTGTCCCAGGGCTCCCTCACCCTCACTGGGAAGAAGTTCTTCCCCACATTGGGGGGAACTCCCTGTGCTCCAACTTGAGCCCATCACCCCTTGTCCTGTCCCCACAGACACTGAGCAGAGGCTGCCCATGTCCCCCTGTGTCCCACCCTTCAGCTCTTGATCCCCATTGATCAGATCCCCTCTCAGGCTGCTTCTCTCCAGGCTGAACAGCCCCAGCTCCCTCAGCCTTTCCTCGCAGGGGAGATGCTCCAGCCCCTTCAGCATCTTCGTAGCTTCCTCATTACCAGTGCTGAGAGCCCAGGACCATAACCTCACCATCAGAGCAGGAAGAGGCCATAAAGAACTTCTCACCTTCTTCACTGAGTCAGCATTTGATTGCTTCAGGGTTAATATTTGTGTGGCTCCTTCTCCATGGCAGCAGGAAAGGAGCCATGGAGGCCAGCAGTCGACTCGCAGCGAGTCAGTAACAGCAAAATCCCAGGTGAAAGGGAAAATTTTCTTCAAGCAGGGAAAAGAGAGAACTTGCTGACTTACACTCTGGCTTTGCGCACTGCGGTGCTGAGGCATTTCCTTCACTTGGCAATCTCATTACTGCACATTTATTCAAATAGCACTTTAAGTGTGTTTATGCAAATAGTTCATTGCCACAGCTCCTCAAAGAACCATGTGAGTGCTGTCATTTGATTGTGTAAGCGTTAGATTCGGGCTTGAAAGGAAGTTTGCTGTGGTTCTGCACAAAATTCATGCCCTGGGAAAAACGGTATTCCCACATTTGGATAGCTCAGAAAGGACTAAATAATTGATATTCAGGAATAGATGGATGTGTGTCTCAAAGGGACTTCCTCTCTACTTCAGAAAGGGTTGGTGCTAATAAAAAAACCAAAGAGAATATGAATAACCTGTAGTGGGATCAGAGTATTTGGAGGAAACCAAATGTTTCAGAGGTCTGTGGGATGCTCAAAGCCTTTTAGTTTCCAATCTCTTCTCTTCCTCCCCCCACCCCAGCCCAACAGGGTGCAATAAAGCATTGGCTTTAATGGTAATCCTGGCTCAAGATGTCAGGAACAGCCTAACTGGTATCAAGTCGAGTCTCTTATGTGGCCCCTGACTTTGGGAGAAATTCTTTATTTGGGATGATTTCTTGGGTTTCCTTCTGTGGTTCCCATTTCTGCTCAAGAAGTGGTTTTGGTAGGTAGTATTGGAGGGCAGATATAGTTAACCACTGTTACCTGCTTGTTTTATGCAAAATTTTGATATATTGCATTTATTTGAGGCCAGAAGAAAGTGTGTTTGTCTGTGTCGCATCCCCAGTGACCTGTTAGTCTCTAGAAGTCTTAGAAGACTCAAAATGCTGGGTTGCAACACTGAAACAGCAGCTCTAGGTAGTGCCACCTTAAGGTACCTCATTGCAGGGTCATTCTCCAACCCCAGGATTAAAAGGAAGTGCAGAAATCCAGCTTCCTTGGTGTAACAGGTCTGAGACCAAAGACTTGCAGCCAGTTGTGAATGTGCTACAATATATATTTGCCTGTGGGGAGATGCTCAATGCACAGGTGATCATGAAGCCTTTTGGGTACGTGCCCAGGGACTCCTGGGCTCCCTGAACCATCCTGTTTGTGAAACAAGGGTTGTGTTAACAGGGAGTGGAGTCATTGTGTTTCTCTTTGCGAGATCACTTTTGGTTTGGCAGATGCCAAGTGTGGGAAGGGAGGGGAAGTAGCCTGACAGGACTTGACCTGCTAGCCACTCTGCTCTGAGTCCAGCACGCTTCTCCGGCGAGCCTGTCCTTTTAATGTCCAACTTCTGAAGCCTGTAAAAAGTCCTGAGAAAGAGAAAGCTTTCAATTACCAAGCAAGAACACCTCGCAGCCCTTAGGGTGATCTTGGAATGATACTTTGGTTGTTAAGCCACATAAACTCATGTTACACATCCTCAGCGATGAGAAGCCTGGTTTTTGACAGACACATTGGGTATGTCCTCTAGAAACTGGATTGTTTTGTGGTGTTTCATCTGCATCTCCTTCAAAATCTCCTGCCCCTTTGGGAACACGGAGAGTTGTGGGCTGAGATCAAAGGATGATGTGTGCTCCCTGCACACAGTACTGCAGTAAGTCCACAGGAAACCTGCTTCAGAGTGGTCCTGCTGGCATCATCAGAGGATGGCAGTCCTCACTGAGGAACAGCCCATGTGCTTAGAGAGATTGACACCGACTGTGATTAAATCTCACTGAAAGTAGAGACTGGACGTCTTTAAAATGCCTGTTTCCCAGCCTTTGACTTTTAGTGTCACAAATCAGTGATACAAACAAAATTCATGTTGCAGCAACTCACACCATTTAAATTTAAAAAAAAATTAAACCCCAAATATTTTAAAGGGTTAGACCTTAAAAGGACTCAGTTCAGCTGTGTCACAGCTGTGCATGTGCATGCACACGAACCAAGAGGTTTTTGGGTGCTGGTTGCAAAGTGCAGGCTGAAGGTGACAGGTACCAGAGTCTCTCGCTGTGGCCCTGAGGCAGTGGAATTCCATGCCTAATAGTATCAGATCATCTGTATTCTCTTTTGGAAGCAGGCCAGGGATGATTTTGATCACTCCAGACCTTCAGTTAATGTGTGACCCTGTCCTGGCTCTGGCCAGGCCAGAGATAACCTCCCCAAGCAGCCAGCACAGGCGAGCTGAGTCAGCCTGGGCTGTTTCCACACCACCTGACACCACTTCCCCATAAAAGCAGCTGGTTGGGGAAGGGTATGAGGTTTGTTGCATCCAGGACAGTCTGAGGGTTGGTTAGTCCATCCATTCTTGCTGTGGGGCAGCCTTCTAATCGCCAGGTCAGTCAGGTACTCTGTGTGAGCACTGGGTGTGAGTGTAACTGGCTGTTATTGTTCTACGTTCACGGTGATTTTTGTCAGTGAACTGTCCTTATCCCAACCCACGGAGACTCTGTCTGTCTCCTGTGGGAGTGAGAGAGCAGCATGTGGTGCTCAGCCACTGTCTGGGGCTGAACCACCACAGACCCTCATCAATTATTGTAGTGGAAGCTGTAAGTTGAAAGCAAAGGGTTTTGACTATCTGGAGCTGATGGAGATGACTGCCTGTATATGTAGTGTAACACGGCATCCCTCACTGTGAAAACATAACATGCTTTTTACTGAATGCCCCACCTGTAGAGATGACCTGTGTTATATATCACAGTGGAACTGGGGTAGCTTGTCCCTGAAATCCGTGCTGAGTTATTTTCCTTATCCTGCACATCCTTCTCCTTTGCAAACCTTCCTTGCTCCCTGTTTCCAAGCTCTACCCGGCCTCCCATTCCTTCAGTATATTTTCAGAGCCTGATTACTTTTCTGGCAACTTCTGAAGAGCCAGACATCTTCCTCTCTTGCTTTGGTGTGCTACCTCTGGTGGTTTTCAGCTAAATTACCTGTGCCAGTGGCCCTGGGGAGGTGTGGTGGGGCAGGACAGCCAGATGTGCCCACAGCCCTTCATGCAGGTGGGGAAGAAGTAACTTGAGTCTCACCTGAGGGTGATTCAGAGCCCCTGCCCTAACTAAACAGCTTGAGATTGGTATTTTAGGCACCTAAGGTAAATGCTTGCAGTAGGTTGTATGACTGTCCCTTATGTTTAGATCTTTTTCAAGTGCGTTGCCTATTTAATGAGCTGTGTGTATTCTTATAGCATCTTTTAGGAGCCTTTCAAGTTGAGTCATTAAATATGTATTTTTAATAACCTCTGTGTCTTAAAAGGACAGTGTGAGATGTAAGTACTGGAAATCAAATAGTGATTTCCCCTGACTTCTGAATGAAATTATTTCATTACCAATTGATGTCAAGTTCAGACAGAAGCCTTTTTTCTTGTGATTTCATGGCCTTTTTTTTTGCATTCTGAGCTGACAAATGATTCTGATGTTGCACTTAGAAATTCCTTCTTGTTTAAAATTTTAAGAGTCTCCTACCAACAATGTATTTATTATTTAAATTTGTAACATCACAGATCTTCCAGGTGGGGGAAGGGGACCTGTCCTAAAAATTGATCCATTAACTCCTGTATAAGAAGCACGGTGAGAATTTTAACAATGATCTTGGGAGCGAAACCCTCTTCTATCTGAAGAACCTTGCTCAAACCACCATGAAATTCCCCAAAAGATGCTGGCTGTGTTCTCTAGCCCTGACGTAACTGGGCAGGATAACCCCTGGGAAGAGGAGGAGCCACTCGGGCTTCTGGGGCTGTTCCACACTGGGTTGAGACAGCAAGCATGGGTCATAGAATTGGGTTATCAGCTGAACAACCATTCCACCAGTGATTTGTCTGAAACAGACTGCTGAAAAGCCATGGGAGATGCATTACTAATTAACTACATGTGCTTTGTTTGTTGGGTTAAGATTGGCGACATGCGTGTTGAACGGGGCAAGAGATGAAGTTGCTGCTTCTTGGAAGATCTTGTAGACTGATGACTCAATCCTGAAAAATACTTCATGAAACCTAAACTTCAACTGTGAGATTCTTCTCTGTATCATCAGTGGGACTCTGGTTCCTCTGTAGGTAGACACATAACCTCTTACAAACCAGGAGGTTCCGTGCACAGAAGCTAAGAACACAGGGAGGGCACAGAAGTAGTAAATTGGGAGTAAGACTTTTCATAACTTTGTGGAATCTTTGATGAAATTTGTTAAAGAGATTGTGAGTGTGGGGAGAATAATATCTTTGGCTCCGCTTCAGATGTCTGTTGGACACTTCCCAAGTGATTAGCGGTAACTTTGCAGAACTAAATTAAGCCTTTGGAAGGCATAGGAGAGGAAGCAAAGACCGATAGGAAGCGTTTGTGAACAGAGACGTCGGCTCAGGTTGCACAGAAGAGGAGATTTAAAGTAATTGTTTTAATAAGGAAGTAAATGGTAAATTATTTCCCTGTAATTGGTTTTTATTATTTATTTTTTGTAATGTAGAGCTGTTCTCTACTTGCCCTCGGAGTTCTGGTGTTCTGGGACGGAGGAAGACTTGGTGGGGAGCTGTGAGCTCGGGAGGCGAGAGACATGCACGGGAAGGGCTGGCTCTGTGGTTTCCTCGCTGTGTGATGATGAGACCCTTAGCTTCTCTGGACAGGGCGGCTTCTTCACCTCTGGAGTGAGGTCTGCCTGTCTCGCCGCCATTCTCTGAGGCACAGCATGCCTGTGGCTGAAGCTCCACAGAAACACCGTGAGGTGGAACCAGGAACTTCAGTGCTAGACCTCCAGAGGGCCGCGTTTTAGAAACCTGTTTCTTAATTTAGTTGCAAATAATGCCCAAACTGAAACTCTTGTAATTCCTGGTGGTTGCGGGGTTGGTTTGTTCCCAGACCTCCTCAGAAACCCGCTGTTCTCCAGGCTCTCGGAGAAGCGAGAGTGCGGAGAAGACAGAAAGAAATGCCTCCGTTATTTATCCCCCCCACCCTCGCTTCTTCCCCGGACAGCTTGGCAGGCGACAGCCCCGGCGAGCAGCCGCCAGCCCCCGTTCCTCAGGGCCGCGGCCGGGAGCCGGGCAGACAGCTGCTGAGGCGGCGGCAGAGGGCAGCGGTCTTCGTGAGCTCCCCGCCTGGCGGCGGTAGCAGCGCGTCGCGACCAATGGCAGCGCGGCTCTAGCGCGCCGCAGCCAATAACGGTGCGGCGGTAGCGCCTTGCAGCCAATGGGGCGCGGCGGCGCGGGGAGCGGGCCGCGGCGGGCGGGAAGGCTGGCGAACAGGCGTGAGGGGAAGGGGGGGGAAACTGCGGGGTGGCGCGGCGCCGGCAGGGGCACCTGCGGCGGCGGTGGTGGGCGCGGGAGGCGGCGCCGGGGCGTCCGCAGCGCTGAGAGGGCAGGCTCGGCCCCGCCGCCGCCGCCACACAGGCCTCCGCCGCCGCTCGGGCCGCCCCCCCCCCCCCCTCTTTCCCCTTTTCCCCTCCCCCGCGGCGCCTCGCAGCGCCGGTTCCGCACCGAGAGAGGCGCCCGGCGTCAAGCGGAGCTCCATGTACGACAATTTGTACCTGCATGGATTTGAAGACTCGGAGGCGGTGAGTGTCGCCGCCGGGGCGGGAGTCCCCTGAGAGCGGGTGGGGGGGGGTGGAGTGTGTGTGGGGTGAGGGGCCGCAAACACCCCCCACCCCCCCTCAGGCTTTGATCCCGGGGGCTGTGTGCGCCGGCCGGAGCCGCTGCTCCATTATATAACTCAGGGAGAGGGGGGGGAACAGCGGTATTTCGGGGTCCCGGCAGAGCTGGCCGCCGGTCCCCCCGCGTTCCCGGCCCCGGCGGCTGTGGCAGGGGGAAAAAGCTGCCGGTTACACAATATTGGCTGCGTGTCGGACAAACCCGGCAGCACAAGTTGCTCGGCTGCCGTCTGTGTGTCGCGTACCCTGGGGCCAGCCGGGCTGCCTTCGGGATGGATTAACAGCGCGGCGGTGCGGGATGCTGTCGCCCCCCCCTCCTTTCCCCCCACCCCCCCACCCCAAGCCAGGGCTTGGGGTGGGGGGGTGGGGGGAAAGGAGGGGGGGGCGACAGCATCCCCGTTGCCCACAAGAAGCCGGGACATTGTTGGTTGGGGAACGATCCTCCCACTGCCCCCCCCCGCTTCCCCCCAGCCCGCACCAGCCGTGCTGGCAAAGCGGTGCCATCCCTCTACAAAATGGTTCTCCCCCGGCGCGGAGGCCCCGTTAAGCGTGGTCAGAGCTCGACACCCAGATGACAAACCCTGAGCAGCAGTTGTCCCAAGTGCTGGTTTCTCCCCGGGCGTGCTGGGAGCCCCCAGTGGGGCAGGATTATTCCACGGGGCGAAGGGGGAACTGTGGTGATTAACATGTTAAACGGGGATCTCTTACATAAGGCGTTGTGGCCAAGCTTGTAGAACACACAGATGATAACATAAAACAGAGTGTACGTCAATGCAGACGTATGTATGGCATGATGCGGTGTCCCCAGGGGAGAGGATGAGATCCCCTATGGCTTCGGATGAGGCTTTTTTCCTTGCATCGGGGTAAGGCTGGGATGTGTCTTCTGCCTCTGTGTTCCCTCACGTACTGGCAACTTGTTTCAGCGTCCCCTGATTTCAGAGAAGTGCAGGATTGAAATGAAACGCTGCTGCACACCTATTGAGAGGAAAACCCCATGTATTTAAACCCTTCAAGACTATGTGTGTGAATTCTTTCAAAAACAGCACTTGTTTAGGTCAGTTTAGCAATCCCTGCCTTGTTGGTCCTCATGTGTTAATTTGTGTTTTCCCCCTGCTGCTGCTTACAAGCTGCCATGCCAAGTGCATATGAGTGTGTTGGTTCCTCCTAGGCATGTGTTTTAGGATCCAACTGGATGTTTCTGTCAACCAGGCGTTTGTTAAGGCAAAGCGTGAATTTTTGGGAGCTGCTCTCAGTCTTGAATCTGTCTTGTGCTGGTGTAATGTCTTTCAGCGAAGTGTAAATACGGTCTAAAGAAGGCAACTTGAAAGTGTGGTAGCATGGCTGAGAAGGCTAACTTGCTGGAGAGTGGGTGCTGTAGAAGAAATGTTTTCTCTGCATAAAGCCAGATTTTAAAGTTCACTAGAGAAAGCAGATAAGAGCCTAGTGGGATTCAAGGGTGCTTCTGAGACGCTTAACTCCATGCATTTTAGTGAAGCCCCCAATACCATTACTGGGGAAGAGTAGTGTAAGCAGTTTATTGACAGCAGAAGGCCAGAGACTCACCTGTAACACAGACATCCACGTTAGCATTTGTACTGCAAGAGTCCTGTAGCAGCAGGTGAGAGGAACCAGGTCTTTGGCTGTCCACTTGGAAAGACTAGGATGAAGTAATTTCTCTTCTCCTTAATATGCTCTTAACGAGTTGGTGATAACGCTGTGTACAGCTTTTGTAATTTTAAAGTCTCTTGGTACTCTAGAATGTTTTCGATAGACTTAACTAATAGAATAGTGGGAATACATGTGGATCTCAGCTTTCATTACCAAAAAACAAAATACCCCTAAGCCCTAGGAGCAATCCAGATCTCGCAGCAATATGGAAAAGCTGGAGGCTGTAAACGCCAAAGTCTCAAGTAGATAGAATTCCCCAAGCGTTTGTTTGCTTTCTGCTCCTGAACCACTTGCTTAAAACATTATACCTTATTATTACTTTGGATTCTGACTCATGAATTGAGTGTGCCTGCTGAGACGATATTCTGGCAAACAGGTAGCGTGATGGGTCATATGAGTATTACTTTCAAGCCAGAGAGAGCCAGGGTAATAGAATTAATATAGTGAAAAACAAACCAAGAGTAGAATACTGGTTCCCTGCGGTTAGGAGGAAATAACTGGGAGTGTGCACAGATTAAAGACCTCAGTATTGCTCTGGGGTTTCAGACCTGGAAGGCTTAGCCCAGAGGTTGCATGGCTAGTGGTCTGAAGGACCTAGGAGCTCTTGTATACTCACAGGTCTTACTCCTTGTATACTCATGCGTGCTCTTCCATTCCCTGAAGCGCTGGGAGATGCGATCGAGGACTTGTGCTGCTTGCAATGCTTCTAGCATAAAACAAACCCTATCAAGATGAGTCATTCTAGTACAGTAACATCTCCCTCAAGTAGGCATTCGCCCTTGTAAAATCCAGGCAGCAGCTTTCCACAGCAATGGCCTAATACTTGTAAGAACTAACAAATCATTGTGGGTTTTACCCTGGTTTTTTGTTACTTTGCTAGTGGACCATGTTCAGTCTGCAGTTTTCTTCTGCATTCTCCTGGTGTGTCTGAAGTAGTGGAAAGCTGTTGCAAGCTGGTGGACCAGCAGCGTTCACTCAAAAGGTCTGACTCGACCTTCTGCTTGGAAGGCAGCATCTCCAGAGCAAAACTGGGGCGGCTGTGGAGCCTGCTTTAGGCACTCTCCCAGACAGGACCTCAGCTCTGCCTAGCTGTGTTGGTAGCTAGGGCCAAACCAAAAGTCCCCTCACCTTCTTCATGTTGCAGGGATAAACCCCAGGAAAAGAGAGCAGGTTCTGGGTTGGGATTGTCACGGTGAATCTGTTCCTTGTTGATGAAAGCAGAGAGAAGAGCAGCAGTGGTGGTTAAGGCTTGGTCTTGGTCAGTCTTCACAGGGCTGAAATAGGTGTGTGTTGCTGGGTCCTTCAGGCTAACCCTGTGGTGTTGCAGTTGGAGACCAGCTGAATGGTATGGTGACTTCAGGTATCCATGATGAGTTCTTTTCAGTAATAAAGCTGTGCCCATTGTAAGCTCTGTGTGTACAGATCAAATGTTATTTTGCATCAGAGGAAAAGGTGCACAGTGAGTGTACGGTGCTTACACAGAGTAAACGTGCTCACTTTTGGAAAGGGGCTCTAAAATCACAGCATTTAAACATGGGGAAGCTGAGGTACATCCTCAATTTCTACCTGATCGGTTCTGGTAGATAATAAATACACAGATTAACTGATGAGAGAACGCTGGAGGCTGAGTGTGCAGGTTAAAATTCCCTGTTAAAATCAGGAACAAAGATGACATTTTAAAGGAATGAACAGATGCCCGGACGATTCTTGTAAGTGAAGCTGTTATTAGTGTGTTTGCATGTGTGCATGTATACAAAATATGTGCAAAAACATATTATTTATGTATATATAAAGAAATAAGTTGAGCGTCTGCACGGGTATTACAATCCGCTCCCAGCTGTGATGATTAATGTGAAGTAGATGATGCACTAGCTAGTGTGAGGCTTTTTGGAGGAGGAAAATTACACTGTTGAAGCTGAAAAAAAACACCCCTACCAGTGATTGTAGATGAAAAGTAGTTGCCACGTTGAAGAAAAGAGGCGCAGAGATGCAGACGCAAACAACTTCTGCAGCACAAGTGCCCTCGTAATGGAGACAGAAAGTTCAGGCTTTAGGGTGATGGAAGGTACATGACCGTGGAGAGAAACACCTTCCCAGTCAGTTTTTTGCCTTGTTTGCTGCCCTGCTCTGTGACTTTGGGTTTTTTTGGGCCTTATTTTGTAGTGCTTTAGGTAGTTCTAAAGAGTGCCACCCGTTTGGGAACGAAAGCTTGTTTGCCTTGTAGGGAAGAACGTCTTGCATTGTTGGTAACAAGAGAATAGGATGGAAAAACAGGTTAGCACAGGGGGCTTGAGATAGTGAGGTCTTTTGGGTGAGCAAATAATACTGTTTTACCTTCACTGTTGTGAGCCAGTACACCTGTGTCTATTTATGTTGGGGAAAGATCTGAATGCTGCTCAATAGTCAGGCCAGAATTTCCCTGTGCTCTTTGGTTTTGTAAAGACTCGGTCTGTTTCAGGAGCAAACTTCAATGAAACCTTCCCATAAGAAACTGTTATTTGTAAAACTGCATTTTCCACTGAAACAGCATTTCATTGAGAAACTGTCTCTAGGAATTAGCAAGAAGCACCCTCTGTTGCATCCTTCCAGCAAACGATGGGGAATGGCACCTGCTGCAAGCGTCACCCTTGTTGTACCTGTGGAGCTATCAAGGCCGGTCCCTTATAACTTGGGTGTTGGTGTTTATACCTCTGCAGCACTCATTTGAGCAGCACCCCAGCATGTGAAATGGCTTTCCTCACTCCTCACAAGGTGCAAGCTTCACGCTTGTTAGCACATGAGAGGCACTATCGTGTGTGCTTGAATGGGTTATCGGGGCTGTTAGGAATAGCTGCCTGTGGGGAGGCGCTTGGAAGTTCAGCTTGGGTTTGCATCAGGCAAAAGAGGAAAGAGAGAGAGAGAGCAAGGGGTGGCCTGGCTGGGGATTAGCGAAGAGCCTAGTGTTGGCAGGGGAGCTGGCTTGGGTGAGAAGCCCCTGTTGCATGGCGGTGGAGGTGGGGGTGCTGTGCAGTGTCATGGCTCAGCAGGGGCTGGTGACAGCCTGCACCACTCACTCTGCGTGCCTTTCTGCTTAATAACGCCAGTGTTGCCCATTCAGGTCATCCTCCTCCTCCTTGTGCTGCAGTCATTGATGATGGTGTTTAACTTATGCCTTTGTCTCCTGCCTGTCTTTTTGCTTGGGAAGCTCATACTTAAATATCAATTGGATTTCTGTGGTACCTCTCTGACCCCTGAGGAGGGGGAGCAGTGGTCTTTCCTTGCCCTGTACATCTCCGTTGTAGTAGGTCTTTTTGCTGCCTGTTTGCTTTTCCTCCAGCATAGTCTCCTTCTCCTAAGCAGAGTATGTACCACCTTTTCTTGACTCCTTGCCTTGCATCCTTACTCTGCATCCAGCCCTGCTGTGGTTTCCCTCAGGCTTTTCTTATCACAGAATAATAGGGGTTGGAAGGGACTTCGAGAGCTCATCAGGTCCAACCCCCCCTGCCAAAGCAGCTCCCTAGGACATTTTCCCTGCATCCATAGCTTCCCTCCTGCCGCTGATGCTAGAGAGGCCTCGGTGCACCAGAGAAGCAGGACCTCTTCTTCACTGATTTGTAAACCAGGGCAATGTGCTTCAAAGAAAGGTACTGTGCAAGTTCAAACTCAGCACCAAGAATTAGATAAACACTTCTGCTGGGAATTGTGCCCAGATCCACAAAAGCAATTTAGGTTTTGAAAGTTCTCTGGCATTTATAGGAACGAAGCACTGGTGAGACTGACCCTGGTAGCTGGTGTTTGGAGTTTGCCATGAGAAGGGCAGTGAGGATGACTGTGTATGCAGAATCCTGCCTAGACCCTGTAGCAGTTTCTATGGCCCTGACACATCAGGGTGGTAGCAGGGAAATTGTGGCTGGTGCCACAACTTGGGCACATCCCGTGCGTGCTTCAGGAGCTGCAAAGGAGACTGCTGTGATGCAGAGCGATCGTTCCTCTGTGCACAAGTTTGATGTGTAGAAACCACACTGATCTGTAAGTTTTGTCTTCAGTTATTGCATGTAGATCTTGAGAGAGCACAGCTGAGAATTTTTAGGAAAGAGGTGGCAGGAATAGTAGGAAAACACCTTTTCACCAGGTACATAGCCAGTGTCAGTGTTGGAGGACAGTGTACTCTGCTCCCTTTCTCCAGTTCAGTGGGATTACTCCTCACACCAGTGATTCCTTCTGTTGCTAGTGTACACTTGATCTCATGGCAGCTGAGATAAGATGATTTCTGGATGCTGCTCAAGTAGAAAAACAGGATTATAGAAGCACAAACCGTGGTAGGGAAGTTCAGATATTGATTGGATTTCTGTATGCTCCCTCTCTGATCTCTGAAGGAGATGGAAAGGTGGTCTTTGCTTGTTCTGTACATCTCAGTTGTCGTAGGCTGAAAATAAGAAACAAACAAAATGTGTGTGTGTGTTCAGAAGTGGTTTTCATCCCATCCCTTTGGCCATTATACTGCAGAACTGTTCCAGGTTGTGTCATCTTAAAGACTTGTTGCATTCCATTTAAGCTCTTCTGCAGTGTGGCTTGTGAGAAGTGTAGATCCATACAAAAGTCACAGCCCAGAGCATCGGTCTTGGCATTTACAGAGCAAACGTTTGAAGCGGCAGCCAGCACGTGCTGATTTCTTACCCCTCTCAAAGCAGAGGGGGTGGTGGGCCATCCAGGCAGGGGTGATGCCCAAGGAGAACGTGCATGGGCACTGCAGTGATAGGCATTAGCTTCCACTCTGGTGTCTACAGAGTTTGTCACCTCTTTCTGCTGCCCCAGAGCCAGTTTCACGCTCTGAAATGAAGAGGGTATTCCAGCTTTGTGCAACAGGCAGCTGAGACCAAGCAGGAGGGTTCATACATTGTCAAATCAACCCTTCCTGTGGGGTTGGAAGGGCTTCGGTGGTTACTGGGGTGCCTTGTTTCCTTCTGAAATCTTCAAGCTGAAGATTGAGTTGGTGGTCTAGGTCTGGCTGTCATTTGATGTGGCTTGATGGATTTTGCAGGCAGGGGTGAAGGCTGCTAGTCAGAGTCTGTGCACTTTTCTTTGTCCCAGTGTGCTTGCCTGCAGGCTTCTCTGGTGGTGGGAATCCTGGTGATGCACACCTTCTCCACAGTGCACAGAGGACTTCTCATGCTTGCAAAGTATCTGCTTGGTTTGTAGGTGAAAATAATTACAGGGTGGGATTGCGGAGGGACCCTGCGGAGTGCCTGGTTTGTGAGGTGTTGAGCTTTCTTGTGGTCGGGGGACACGAAGGGAGGTGAGGTGATGACAGCTGAAGCCCTCCTCCTCCCCTGAGAGCTCTGCTTTTAGAAAACAGCAGCTGGGTGGTCTCGTAAGACCCTCAGTGGTGGGGCTGATCGTCAGTGGGAGGCGACTGATGACCAGCATTCTGAGGAAGGATGTCCCTTCCCCAGAGACCTGGGGTGTGTGTGTGAATGGAGGGAAGGGCATTTGCAGTGCCAGTCGTTTGATGACACTCAGTGTCTCTTCAAGCACAGCTTTCTCTCTTTCTCCATTTGAATTCATTAAGTTTTCTAATGTTCAGTCCAAAAAGGACCTAGGCATTCTAGGATCGTTTGCCTAACTGCCCCCCTTTCCTTACTTGCTGTTTGTTTATGTAGGAGTTTCAGCTCCAGGTGTGCACTAAAGTCTGTATTGACTGGGAACATGTTGATAATTTCTGATAAAAAGAGATTATCCTCTGCCCATTAAGTCTTTGGAATTCTCATTGAGATTTGGATTTGTGTGTTTTTGACAGTTTCAGATGCGTTTTCATTTCCATTAGTTCTTAATAGATTGCCTTGCCTAATGAATCATCACCTGCCTAACGTTCTTGCTTTGTATGGAGGGCTGTCTGGCAGGGGTTGGAGTGTGAGCTTGTTTTCTCTTTGGGGGTTTGGCTGGGTGTTTTTGCTTAGGTTTTTCTTACTAAGTTTCCAAAGTCCTAGTACTACTCCAACATTAGCTATTGTTCCCCTGTCTTATGTTTTGTGCTCACATGAAAATGATTTTCTATCTGACTCAGATCTTCTATTTGTTAAGTGCAGTGCTGTGATTTGATAGTATGGGAGTCAAATAAAAATTTCAGTAAGAATCATAAATAATTTTTATAAACTACTGCCTACTGTTTCCACAGAGGTACTTCTCCCCCAGCAAAAAATACATTAAAATGCAAAACCAAAACAGAAAACAAAGCTTCAAGTCATCTACACCAAAGAAACATAATGAGGAATAGCTACAGTGTTTGGTTTTCAATTTCAACTGCAAGTAAGAGCTCACCTGATAGGGATAGAATGTGTTCAGTAGTATTGCTTGCTCACATGGAAGACAAAGGGGTGTGATTAACTCTGGCTTTACTCCTGCTTTTGGCTTCCTTCTGGTGAACTCCTGAATGACCATGGAGCCCAGCTGCAATGACAAGGGCTCCTCACAAATGTGCTGATCCTGGCTTGCAGGTTGCTTAAAAATTTTCCCAGTGCTTATGAAAATGCCACTGCTGGGAAGTGTAAACAGCTCTGCCTGGGCTCAAGGGCATCCTAGGGAGGAACGTGGCCCGTGGTGCTGAAGGAACACATCAGAGGAATGATAAATAACAAGGGGAGAAGCTTAACCTAGGATTTGTTGATGTCATGGCTCGCTTCACTATCTCCCAAAACCATGTTCTGCTTGTGAGATACTGAGCTGTTGGATGTCTTCCCATTGAGTTTGCATTTACAGAGATAGTAGGTTTGAGAATCAGCAACTTACACAAATGCAGATGACTTTACAAACAGGACAAGCCTGACAGCTGCTCATGGTCATTCAGAATCCAGTAATTAATTTCAGAATGTCATTTAGCTGGCTGAATGCAGAGCTCTGCAGGGACTGTAGGCAGTGTCCAGCTTTGTTAGCAAACTCTGGTCAGATCCTGGTTGGGTTATTTGGTGATTTTCATGCCAGCAGTGAACTGTGTCCAGTTCTTGAGTGTCTCATTTTGCCATGTCCCTTCCTTCTTCCTGTGTCTTCAGCATGTACTTAGGTTCAGGTGTGATGTGTTTGTGCCTCCTGGATGGAGCACAGGGAGGAAGCTGGCAACAGCCTGTTGATAGACATGTTGTCCAGGAGGTTTCCCTCTCAGAGGGAGGCCCATTGCTAGTGGGCATCTTGGTTCTCTTCACTCATGCCATCTTTCAGGTTGAATGAATTTAGCTGCCTGCCAGTCCCTCCTGATATAGCATCCTCTCTGTGTGAGGCTGTTTGGGACCGTGGCTTAGAGAGAGCTTCTCATTGTTTCATAAAACCAGGAAAAGAAAGGTTGGACTGGAGCTTGCCTGTTCCATTAAAGGTTGCTGGCTCCTGTGCTGGGGCACTGGTTTGTGCCCATCTTTCTCCATGGTACTGAGCATCAGAGGGGATTTCTCCTCTGGAAAAAGATGAGAGAGCAGCTCTTGAAAGGCAAGAGATGTAGAGAGCAGAGGGGGGCTAGAGGAGAGTTCTTCCAGCACAGGTTGGCAGTGAAGATTAGCATCTGCCAGACAACTTGGGGGCCTCCTCTTCCTTGCTCCTGCATCTTTCATTACCCTCCCCTTCCTCTTAGGTTCTGTCTTTCCTCATCTTGGCTCAGTTCCTGGCATACTCACTTCGAGCAGATGATGGGGTTGTGTCTATATATACATGTGTATATACATCCATATGTATAGGTGGGGGTGGGCACAGGAGGTCCCTTCCAGCCTCAGCTGCCCTCTTACCCTGGGAGAACTGAAGGAGGACTTTTGCCTTGCCAGAAGGGGGGGTTAAGTGCTTTGAGGAAAGGCCTCAGAAGGAGCGATGGTGAGCTTGCAGGGTCTGCTCCGCTCCTCAGGGCTGTGAGGATTTTAGCTTTCACCAGGGCCTGGAAAAGGGGAAAAAGTAGTCTGGAAAACCCTGGGGGAGGGGACAAGGGGCTGCTCTTTTGTTTGGTTTTTCCCCTAAAATGTCAGGTATTACAAAGGCAATCTAAGTTGCAGAGCTGGAGCTGTTTGGTTATGCTGCTGAACGCAGCCTGGCAGTGATTTGATTTATTACAGCGACATGGAAGAAACCACGAGGAAAAAACACTCCCTATCATCTTGCTGAGGACTGAAGTGGTGAAGTTTGAAAGAGCTGCTAACACTTCATATAAACTTCATAAGCCTTTCTATTTTGAGAGAATTCTGCTTATACCAAATAGGTTTTCTCTGAGTCCTCTCTTGGTTGTTTTTTTTTCCATGCTGGGATATTTCCCTCTTTGCTCTGCATCCTCCCATGGGCTGTTTGTCCCTGCTACAATGGCATCACAGTTAGTGGTTATATTATCCTAAACATCATGTTTGCCTTAAAAATGTGTTGCTGTAGATGCTGAGCTAAGTGCTTTTGGTGTGTCTGAGGCTGGAGGATATTTTTTTTTTAAATAGCCAGGTCCATTAAAGGCATTAATGAGAGGTGGGTACAACCTGATTTCTTGCCTGTTAGTTCAG
>NC_140090.1:3179403-3381903 GCF_964237585.1 Gallinula chloropus
TAATCAACAGGAAATGTAAGAATCAGTTGGGCTGATAGGGCAGTGAATGACTTGGATTTTTTATATTGGAGTTTTTCAATCAGTGTTTTCTGAACGTGGTTTCTCATTATGATAATGATGATGGGATTAATTATAACCATGAGAACAAGTGATAATGGTACTTTGAACTGTGTTTGTCACTGTATAACACAGACTATGACTTGTTTTTACACTTTCCAGGATGTCTCTGCACTGAGAGGTGCTGACTTTCTCACCCAACAACAGGATAGCTGGCAAGGAGATGTCAAAGGATGACTAACACAGTCCAGACAGGATGGCTGCACTTTCCAGAGTCATTACCTGGTGGCATTAGGGTACCACCAGGAAAATAATTGAAATTAGTCCTTGGGATTAACATTCAGTTGCAATAAATACTTTAAACATGATATCTATGAGAAAATATGCGATTGCCTTTAAATACATAAATTCTTATATAAATCATATTTCCAAAGGCCCTTTTCAAAGCTGTTACCAAATCAAGGAAGCTTATTTTAGTCCCTGGTGCAAAGCAAACATAAATCAGAGTAGTGGGCAAAGCAAGGTGAGCAAGCTAATGTTGCTACAGGGAGAAGTGCTCTTTTGGCTCTGGGATAAAACCAGGAGCCTCAGACTGTTCCCCTGCACTAAAAGCAGTGTGGGATGGCTGGCATAGTAAAAGACAGGTTAAACACTGACAATATTGGGGTTTTTTCCATTTAAGAGTTGCATCCAATGAATATTATAGAGAAGAACTTAAGCAGAAAATGAGAACAATATATAGTAGGCCACTAAGAGTTCTTGGGAATTAGAAACTCATCATGAGATCCTGCCTTCTCATTGGGTGTCCAGATTTACACCTAAGATGTTCTTAAATCCCAGCTGTAATGTAAAGATAATTCTGAATGAACCTGTACACATTTGATTGATGAAAAATATCCACTTAAAATTTCTTCTGTATATGGTTTTGTCATGTATCTACTACTTATGTGAGGTCCAGAAACTATTTTTTCCCTGAAGACCTTGCCAGGACAATTTCTTTTCCAAATGAATGGCTGCCCACATAGGAGGATGTGCTCCTTAACTTCTTTGCAATTCAATTTATTCAAGGGAAGTGTAAGCAGCTTCTTGTGCTATTTAGTATCTCTTACTATACCAACTAATTAACGTATAACTGACATTCACATACTCAGCTTTCATAATGTTATCCGATTAATAAGCAATAACTACCTCAGTAAATCAAAATTAAATGCCTACTTATGACAGCAAGTTTAGAACCCTCCTGCCTAGAGACTTTACACTGATTGATTCATTAAATATTGCATTGTCATATGAAGATTAGTGAAAAAAACCTCATGAGCAGCTCTGCCTTTTGTTTTATATGTAAAGTTTCACAACAACTTCTCACTGATGAAATAAAAGCTTGGGTGAGTGGTGGGAATTGTCCACATGAGCTCTCTACCAGGAATTTGCCTGACTACTGTCTGTAGGCAGAGATGGGCTGTCCTCCAGAGAGGGCTGGAGAAGGAAAGAGGGATGTCAGAGCAATATATCCCTTCCTGAATTTATGAGCCTATTTTGCAGATAATTAATGCCCCTGCTGGAACTATCCAAAATCCTGTTGGTGATTTCATAAAAGGTATTGGAAGCTTGAGTAGGGGTGAAGAAATAATGTATCTCCAAGAGGTTGGAAGGAAAGAAAGACAACCTTCCTTGGCAAAAGGAAGAATTCTCTGAAGGAGAAATTCAAGCACGTGATTCTTGAGAAGGTTCACCAAGTCTTGCTTTTCCTGTGGATCTCCCCATCACCAATGTCAGAACGATAGGACAAACCTCAATTTTAGGTCACACATGAAAGCTCAGTAGAAGAGGCAGTTTTCAAAGTATTCCTTTTTAGTGTGAATTCCATTCCAGCTCTGCTAGTCTACTTTGGCTTCTTTCCTGATACTTGATAAAAAATGTACTTGTTATTTGTGTTTAACAAATATGTCGTTTTCTAGTGCAATGGAACCACTCTCTAGAGAGACATACATACATATTCAGTATTATTTTACTTTTTAGAACTACATTTCTCCCCAAATTCCAGATGTACAGCCGGCTTCACCACATAAGCATTACATTTTTAGCTTGGAATTGCATGTTCCAATTCACATTTTTGCCATTTGATGTTCATTAAACTGTAGCAGACATTGCAGAGCACTGATTGCACGAAGATACCTTGAACAATGAAGGCTCAGTTTACAAGGTGATTAGTTCTTGGAGTTGTGGGTGGGTAAGTAAAGGAATGTGATGGGATTGGGAAGGTAGATGGTTGGTATAATGTCTTGCTTCTGTAATACAAGTGGGTTTACACAGAAAATGAGAAAGAATTACAGTGATAGAGCTATGTGTCTTTATTTTTCAAATGTTATAAGTTAGAAAATCTTTAGGGTTTTTTTCTTGTTCTGGTTCCTAATGTTTCCTTGACTTGGCATTTACTTACAGCATACCTTCTATCTGTAGTATTTTTGACTGGTGTGAAGGCTGTTCATCATGAAATAGAATCCAATCAGTGAAATACAATATGAAAGTTGCGTTTCAGGCCATGGTGAGTCTCTGTGTACAGTTAACTTCAGTATAACAAAATGTGTTGGCCCTGAGCATGCTTCTACATTAAGGAGGTTTTGGCTGTAAAAAAAGGCTATTCTAAGGAGAAGAATCTAATGCAATGATTATTTTTTTTCCTTTACTGTGAAGCTCTATTTTTTTTGTCACTGCCTTAACCTGAAAAAGATAAAGATATGTCTTCGTTTTCCTTTAAAGTTTTTCCAATCATTCCTTTTTAACTCATTCCTATAATAGTCTGTTTTAAGCAACCACACTGACAGCAAAACCTATGAGGGTTTTCAAATTCAATAACCAAGACTGGAAAGAAGGCATCCCTCATTTCAACTTTAGCTGAGTAACTGCAGATCCTTAACATTACCCTCTACACTGGAGGTCTTCAAAATCATCAATCTGTTGGAAATATGCTGACAGCTCAGAGTGGTTCTGTAGTGTCTAAAATGTGCTGTGCTGCTCAAAGAGTGTAGTGTTCTTAGATCACTTTGAAAGAGATGACTTATGAGGCAAAAGGTTGAGCTTGTTTCTGCAGCGCCTTACGTGCCGGTTTGGTAGCACCGCACGGTCCCAATGTGCAGTACACAGGAGACCTGTGCTTAGATGGACGTGGCACGATTCAGGTCTGTCTCTCCAAGGTCAGAAAATGCTAAATGGGAGGATGAAAGTGTGTGTGCTCTGGTCACCAGCAGAAAAGTGGAAATAATTTTCAAGTATTTGTAGAATATAAACCAAGCTCTGTACCTGTGTGTTCTCTTTCTGATCCTCCTACGCCCCCAGGAACACTTCCAGCACTGTCATTTTCCTGATGTGGAGATGGTTTGAGATGGTTTGAAACAATTGTCATGTGGATTTTCTCTGGGTCTCTGTTGGCCAGAACTGAGCCACATGTCTTTATCTCTACCAGTTCTCTGCCAGGTCTGCCATTCCCTTCCTCTTGAGCTGGTTTTTGCTGAACTCCCAGAGCACTTGTGGAGCCACAGGGATTTCTTTGGGATAAAAAGTTACTGTATTTTTCAGCTGGAATAATCTCTCTTTTGTTGTTTTGATGAAAGAGTTTTTAGCAATGCTCTTAATTGCAATAACTGGTCTTAGTAATGCCACAGGAAGTTGTGTACCGGTGCTCACAGCAGAGAGATTTAATGAATATATTGGGATTGCTGATTTCATATGTGGGTGAATTAAAAAGGTAGCAGGATGTGTTCTGTAAAAGCTTATATATCTCTTAGTCCTTTGTGTCTCTAGCATATGGTGTGGGTCTTTTCAGGGTAATAGGAAAAGGTGTTTCACTCAGAGCTTATCCCTTCTCATACCGCAAAGTAGTTAATTCATTTTAAGTTCCCCTCCTAAAGGAATGTGCTAATGATTCTTATTAGGGTGCTGTGCTACAAAAAATTACTTGATGTATACATACAAGATGGTCTTGTTTGTTTGGTACATGCTAATCACTGCTTTTTTCTGTTGCAGGTTTCAAACTAAGGTGCCAGTTGTGTTTCCAGAAATAGTGAAAGACCCCCAGGTACTTTAATTCCTAGTGTGAGATACTTTAATATATATATGTGTGTGTGTGTGTGTGCATTTAGGTAAAGACAGTATTTCTTCATCTTCAAAGACTATTTTCTATCGTAGGGAAGAGACTGATGATTTTTTCATCAAATCAAGTCTGACACTTGATATTCTTTACATGGAAAAGGCCAGTGTGCTGTGTGTGCCGGGAGGAGCATCCTTTGGTGGTCTCCTGGTGGAGATGGAGCTCGTGGCAACATAAAGAACTGACCTGTGTGAAATCCTGTCCGTGATTCCTCTAGGTGAATGCAGTTGTCAGCCTTATAAATCAATCCCATGTCAAAATTGATTGCTTGGTTGAAATGGAATTAGGTAGCATGCACTGCTTTTATCTTGCAGTAGTGTTTTGGCTGAAGGAGAAATGTTTCTGCCTGAAGTTCACCTCTTCTCTGTGTCATGGTAGAGTGCCACACGCTGAGGGTTTTGCATGAGAAACGCTGGGAGGGAAGCTGCTACAGAGCTGTTTTGCTAAACAGAAAGCAGATGAGCTCTGTTAGCTGCTCCTTACCTCTAAATAAAGGTAAAATGTTCATGAACAGAAACACACTTTCAGCTGTTGAGGGACTAGGGACTTCTAAGAACATCTCAGGGATCAAGAGCTACCATCCGCTGACATTGCCAGCCAACCATGCAGGAACTGGCACAGAAAGGAGATGTTCCCATGTGAGTATGTTGGGAAGAGGGCTGAAGGAATGCTGATGAAACTACCATGGAGGGATTTTTTGCTTTCATTCAGTGGGATACACATGCCTGATGGGTTCCTTTTCTCCTAGCAGTTTTCTGTGCTGTATCCCTAGTCCCAGTGCATGTGTGCCTTTTGCATGTTGCATATTAATGTTCTGCAGGTTCCCCAGGGAATGTGTTGACTCTGGGTAAGACTTTGAGATTAGTTTCCAGAGGAACCTCTGGCTATTTGAGCCTGCTTCTTTCTCCTGTCAGCATCGCCCGGCGTAGGGGTTGTGCACATAGTTGGCAGCTGATCTTCATTAACTTCACCTTCATTACATCTCTCCGGATTATTTGCATGTGAATTTTTAGGCCTCAAAATGTCACCAGCTAATTGTAATTTTTGAAGGAATGTTAAGCTGCTTCATAAAAATGATGGTAAACAAAATGGCAATATTCTTTGGATGTGAAAATTCAAACATATATTAGGACTCAGCATAAAAATGCCTTTAGAAGGCAAGATGATGTTTCAACATACAAATTTAAGGTTGTTGCCCTCTGATTATTACAGTCATGATGTTGATCTTCACTGCAGTACACAATCACTTGCTTCTTTTCCAACATAATAATATTCACACTTGGTTGTGTCCATTTTTTGCTTGAAAACCAACAGTTTCTTCTGTACATAACGAGAGAGAGATTGATGTAGATTAAGCATTATCAATCTCAAAGCGTACCATTTAGTCCTGGAGCTGATTAATGTTTCCCTTGCAAATATTTGAAGGGGATGCATTCTGATGTTTCACACATTAAAGACTAAAGCTAGGAGTCTAAAGCCGTGTAAATCACTTAGATACCCAAGCAGCATCAAAATAGAGTGGGAATTGGGTCTTTAAACCTCTTCAACTACATTTGGGACTTCTGTCTGATGAATTCCACCACATACCAATAACTAGTGCAAAATAGGAACACTTCTTAGGCTCAGTGCTTAGACTTTTTTTTTGTTAAAAAACTTCTTTTTGGTCTCCTTTGCCTTTGATGTCTTTGTCTTTAGTTTGTCTTTGGTCATCAAATGTCATTTTATTCCAAGTTGCCTTCTATCCATGCCTTGCTCCAGAAAACCCACATATGCATTTTGGGCCAAATTCTGACTGCCTTAGGTTTCAAGTCAGTTAGATTTCCCGTCCATAAGACAAGTACAATTTTGTGTCCTCTGTATAAGGTCATATGGATGCTGAGTGGTTCTGATATGTTAACGCTATTCTCCAGATCAGTGGATCTTCTCCACCAGAAGCTACAATGTGTAAGTGACACACTTGCACTGCAGGAATATTGATTCTGACCCCAAGTCTCCAGTATATTAGTTGCTTTGCTGCAATACCTTTGGGCAAAGCCATTCAACCGTATCGCAAACAACTTGCTTTAAGACTGGAGCACATACTGTTTACTGTATAATCCTCTCTAATGCTCTATTTTTTTTTTCTTGAGAAAAGATTAAAGAACAGAATTACATTGGAACTGGTGGAGGCATGATCCATGCCCCCTTGATTATATGGAAACATTAAAATATCATCAGCATGTTAATTTTATCAACTGAACTGTATGAGATTTATTCATATCTCTTATCTATTACATTAGTCTGGAAATACAATTTATTCTGATGGTGGGAATGTCAGACAGAGAGACCAAAAACATCTGGACTTCTTAATATGAAGCAAATTTTCTAGGATGTAGATTGCCACTTTAAAATTAATTCTGCTAATAAGGAGGCAGAACTTTCATAGCCTATTAATCTTTTGAAATAAGGCTCCAGCTCTTTATTGGGGATAAAACAGGTAGATGCAAGGAATTTCTAGTTTACATATCTTCTGTTTCATATCAAATTTGAATATCAAATGCAAGAGATTATTTTTGCATCCTAATATAAAATACACAACAGCAGATAAACCCCAGCCATTCCCAAACTACAGGATTTAAAAAAAAAAAAAATCAATGAAAATTCTGTGAGAAAAACAGCGTATCTTAAACATTTCTCAGGTCTGAATTGGGGGATTTTCTTTCTAAACACATAAAATCAATATTAATTAAAACTAACCATAAAAAAAAAAGCCTTGCTCATTGAAAGACAATTTTCATTTAAAAAATATATTGTATTAAGCTAGATTATCACAGACCCCTGTGAGCCACGGAGGAGAGTGAGTAGCGTTTCTCTGATTGCGTGATATTTAGGGGATGGCCATGGTAGCAAAAGACATACCTGCGGCCCTGTGACCTGCTGGCATGCTCCTATTCCTGTTTTACTTGGAGCACAAAGGAAAAAGCAGAGCAATAATCCCTAATTCAGAATATCCCTGCTCTGGGATGGCAGATCCATAGTCGGCTTCCCCTGGAAGTTCCAGGCTAGCCCGTAGCAATAACTCGATAATTGTTCTGGGAAGAGACTCAGCACAGCTATCTTATGCAAAAGTAAACAAGCATCTATAAGATTAAGAATTATATGCCAGGGCTTTGACACAGCCATCAGTTATGCCAGATGCAAATAATTTATTCTTTGTCGGTTCAAATATACAGTCGTGTTTGGATGGCTTAAATTTATACTGGCACCAAAACACAGCAAGCGATATTATTTGTGGTGGTGAAACCACAGATATGCATCTCAGATGACCCCAAAAAGATGAGAGAAGTACATCAGTTGTGTTTTCTGAGAGCAACTCGTTGTTGTGTAAACAAGAGCCAATGTAATAACGTATCCTTGTTGCCCAATAAGATGACATCGGTTGTTGGAGATACATAGGACATCGCCTGGCATTTTCAGGTGCCACTGCTAACTCCTGACAGTGAAAGGATCGCCTCTCCTCTGGCCTTGGTGAAAAGACAAAGTGCTGGGAACTCAATGGGTAGGTAAGCATGCCTTTCTTCTCCTGTTGTGACTGTACTAATTTCCTTTTGGGGCTTTGGTAGCTCTTCCGTCAGAGCTTTCAGGTGCTGGGGGTCACAAATCCAAGTGGCGCTTACTTTTGAGTTGCAAACTGCTCCATTTGTGTTTTCCAAAGAAAAGCAGGGCGTGTAGAGAAAGAGCATGAGAGAAATCAAGGCAGCTGCTACTGTCAAACTGCAGTCTTGACAAGATGAAGGTGGATCAAACACTCAGTTTGCTCAGGATGTGACAAGGTTGCTTAGATGTTGCCTTAGCTTTGCAAACAGGAGAACATATAGATTGAGCTCAGCAACGATGTATGGAACCACTTAACTTTATGCACAGTGAGTAGTCCAGTGTGTAAAGTTAGACGTATCTTCGAGATTAAGGCTTTCAGCCTTAAATAGTGCCTTAAACGTTTAGTTTATGTTTGGTGAGACTGTCAAATAATTTGTTCCTGTGCCATCAGCTAAAAATTCTGCTCGTTTCATAGGAGTTCAGCTTACATGGATTTACTGGACAACGGAATAAGTGAAATTTAAGACACACATCTTAAGCTGAGTTCATAACGGCCCCCATTTCCAATAACAAAACTAGCAGTGACAGTGATATATGGCTTTTTTTATGAGACCTGATAACTGATGGATATGTGATCTTATAAATGCTTAGACAAACTAATGCACATAATTATATTTTCCATTTGAAGTCTATTGCTAGGCATTCTAATACAATATCATTAGTCGAAATGGCCACAATGATACAGCTTGGGCAGTTTGTCACAGTAATTACGGGGTGATTATTTTTGACTGGAATAAAGATTTCAGTTTTAGTATGGTAGAAAGCATAATCACAAATTAGAAACAGTCTCGGAATAAAAAAATACCAGGGAGAGGGACTTTAAATATGGATTATAGCGCAATTCTAAAACAATTTCTTTAAAAAAGTGCACTCATTTGGCTGAATGTGTGACCAAGTTCCTGCCCAAAAGGATGACACTTACCTAATTAACAGTTCCAGTGTGTAAGGTTTTTATAAAAGGGAAAATCTGGGCATCGTAAAGAAGGCTTGTCTTATAATTTACATAACTGCTAAAATAGGCTTTCTTTTTTCAATCGACAAAAAAATAGATCATTTGTCTTCACCGTTTTCAGGATGGTTGATTAAAGTAGACAGTGTCCTAACATCTGTATTGAAAACTATATTAATCAATTGATTAATCACGGGGCATTAATCAAAATCTTCCTTAAGTGTTTTAGTTTTGGAGCAGCTCTTAGTATTTTCTATCAGATTCCTTTTAAGGTGTCCATTATAAAGATTAAATTTGGGTGGTAAATATTGAGGGGTTGAAGCACATGTGGCTTTCCACTTGAAGGTCACAGCCATTGCTCATTAGTGTTACCTTTAATGGGATAAGAAGCAAAAGTTTTTAATACGTGACTACATCAATTAATCAAATACGCATTTGATTTCCTTTCCAGTAAGCAGTCCATATTTTCAGCATGTGCAAAGAAATTTCTAGTGATCTAAACCCTTGAATACTTCAGGCTGTGCTGAAGAATATTCCGTGGATTGAAGGAACTTAAATCCTACGTGCAGAGAGAATGAGCCAGCGCACTAAGTATAATAAAGTAAATTATTCTCTGCTGTTTTTAAATATTCTGCCTTAGAAAAAAAAAATCCATTTAAAGTTATCTTGGTCAGTTTTCATTAAGGCTATATTTAAATAACCTCATTTTCCCCATAGGACGAATGTATAACTTCAGACTGCTGTCACGAAGTGTTTTAGAATGAGAGAAGTTATTCTGAGTATTTAGTCGAGTCAAGTGAACCGTGGAGGACCTATGCAACCAAGCCGATCATCTGAGAATTTCACTCTGTCTGTTTTCCCTCATTCCTATTTGTTTTTCCAGTCTGAAACATTAAATACCGGTACTCAAGTAAATGTATTTTGTGAAGCATCAATTACAGTACAAAAGAAAACCACTGATTACACATCTCTTCATGTGCATAAAAATGTTTCTTCATCTTGCAACCCCTCTGTAAGTGATTCTTTACGAAAGATTTACTGAATCCTCGTTGTGGCTGCTCATGAAAGACTAGAAATACCTACACTTCTACTCAAGGCTTTTTCCAGAGAGGAGGGTTGAAGGGAAAAAAAAAAAAAAAACAAGAAACACCAAACCCAAGCATACGTTATTTGTATTTATTTGGATTTTAAATATACCAAAAAAATGTACATCTGGCTTTCCCATCACCTTTGGCAAAAGTTGAAAGAAAAAAAGAAATCAAAGCACAGCAAATTAAATCCTGCAGCCACTTCTCTGCCTGAAGAAGCTGCCTCAAAAAAAAAAATCAAACCCTTTTTCTGAGTAGTCCTATTTTTGTTTCTGCCCATAGATTACCAACTACCAATTTTATAGCCCTCCTAACTGTTCATTTTTAAGGTGATGTATCCAAGTTGAACAAAGTACAGACAGAGGACTGTTAAATCAGCAGTTCTTCCTGGGCTGGTGGAGGGTGTCCCTGCCCATGGCAGGGTGTTGGGAGTAGGTAGGCTTTGAGGTCCCTTCCTGCCTAAATCAGCTCCTGATTCTGATCCCACGATTTATTTGGATGACTGGACAGCCTCAGGACCCTCTTTGTGCTGGTGACTCCAGCAGGAGATCCAACAGGGTCTGCAGGGATGGAAGGTCCCAGCACGCCCCTGGGACACCCATCCTGACCCAGGGGCACAGCATCAGCAAGAAGAGTGGAACCTGGAACCAGCTTACACCCCCTGACCGGAGGCAGAGCGTTTAAAGCAGCACTTCTAATCAGATTAAGGAAACCAGTCGCTACTGATTTGCACTACCCTCTGATTACGTTATAATTCTTAAAAGCCTCTTTGATGTGTGTTTACTGGTTTCTACATCCAGCACTAGAGTTATTACGTCTTTAAGACCATTAAAATGCACGGAAGAATGTTGTACGCCTTTAAAAATGATACTGGACTGCTTGTCATATAATTACGTGGAAAAGAAACATGTGTCTTAAAGTCTTGAAATAATCAACAATACATATTTGGAAATAAAATCAGACCTGCCGTTGTTCTTCCACAGCTGAGTTCTGTTTTCATTTTGCTATTGATGGTGAAGGTTGGTTGCCTTCAGCAGGAAAGGAAATGCAATCTGCATAATTCCCATTAGTTCTTCATCGCGCAAATATATGCTGATAATAATTCTGTGGTGGGTTAGTTTGTGGCTAATCATCTTTATACTTAGCAGCAGGTGCTGTGGCAGCATTGGGAAAAAAAGTATCATGCCTTTTAGAAATGACTGCTGTACAATTTATCTGTAATGCACCTTCCCTTTTAATAAAATTATGTTCAACAGTTCATCAGTTCAGCTCACGGAGAACACTACTGGAGTGTCGGCGTGGGGGCTTTCTCAGTGTTTCATTGCCAAGCACCACTGTTTATATTATTTATTTTGTTTTAATGGAAACATAGGCAAGATCAAGGAGCCATTGAAATATGTGAAGAGAGTCGGTGGCACCTACAGGCTGTTCTGCATTTTAGATTACAAAGAAAAGAGAAATGAAAGTTTCAGACCGCTCCGGATACGGGTGTGGGAAAGAAGTTTGTCATTTAAAGCCAGTATGGTTTGCTAGGGGAAAAATGAGGAGGTAAATGTAGGCTTACAGGGAAATGGACCTGCTGTTGCTTGGAAGAATTTGGAAAAGGGAAGATTAGAGGAAATGCCTCTTCAAAATGGGAATGGAATTAGGAATAGAATAGTGTGGAATGGAGTGGAATGGAATGGAATGGAATGGAATGGAATGGAATGGAATGGAATAGAATAGAATAGAATAGAATAGAATAGAATAGAATAGAATAGAATAGAATAGAATAGAATAGAATAGAATAGAATAGAATAGAATAGAATAGAATAGAATAGAATAGGGTTTCTTTCAGTTGGAAGAGACCTACAGTGGTCATCTACTCCAGTGGAGTGGTTTAATGTAGTCAGAGTTTATAAGTGATTTTTTTTTCCTATATTCTTACAGTGCTGGCAATAGCCACCATGGAATGAAAAATATCTTGAGCCACTGCCATACCACTGAAACTTCTGATGTTGCCTGAATTGTGATAATGCCTTTTCTCCTAACAGAAATATTATCTTCACTTCATCCTGCTCTTCTTACCAAGAAGGCAGCAAGAGAGAAATTAAACATAACCTGAGCATCAAAAGGGAAAAAAAAAAAGTGAAAGAAAAAAGAAAGTTTGAGGAGTCAATGGGAAGGTGTGGATAAAAAACCTTAAAGAAACTAGAAAGTGGAAATATGCAACAAAATTGAAATAATAAAAGAAAATCCCCAACAATTTTGAGTATGAGGAACAGATGCTGGAGGGGAAGCAGGAAGGAAAACACAAAACAAGGGGAAAAAAGAAAAGGAGATGAGGAAAAAGTTCCAAAAAAGAGAAGGATGGCAAAATTAATGGACCAAGTATCAGTTTAAAATTCTTCTAAGGAAATGTGTTAGGAATTTTTTTTGTAACTTTCATTAAACCAACTATTTAGTGCTGCTGCACCCATGTGCAAGAAGACTTGCAGACTCTGTATAAAACACGCAGCCCTCAGGAGTGGGTACCTGGAGAAAGTCAGCCCCATTCTTTAAGATGAAACTTCCACTTTAATAAAATATTTTTAATGACAAATTCGTTCAAAAGGATATGCCAGAAAACCTGAAAATACCAGAAAATATCAGTGATTTTTTTTAAAATCATTCTGAGTAGAAGATTTAAACTCATTAAAATACTGTTTACATAAATTGAAAAACCATACTAAAAACATAGATAAAATAATTTTTTGAATTTTTTTGTTTAATTTTTAATGAGAAAATATTTACAAGAACACTATATGTCTGATCAATATTGATCTTCAGTAAAATAGTTTTGCATAGAATAAAATTATAACAAAATTGTGATTCTATAATTTTAAAAATAAAATAATCTGATTGGGACAAATTTTTTTTTTGTGGAATCTTTCTCTGGAGAGAGAGAGAGAGAGAGATTTCTCTGTGTCTTTGAGAAAGTATATTCTAAATCTAAAACTTTATCCTGAGTTGGGAGTTTCATGGTCTTGCCATGCATTATGCATTGCACCATTTTCCAATTCAACATGGCTTAAAAATGTCCAGATGATCACACTGCTTCTAAAATAGTTTGGCTGTGTATGTGCTTCTTTCTTTATTTTATATAATTTTGCATGTGATACGATTAACAGGGTGTTTGGGGTTTTTTTTCTTAGTCCTTTCCACAAAGCAAGTGATGTGTTTTAGTGTTGAGAGACCATGTCACATCACTTTCAACATCTATCTCTATACAAGTGCTTCTGATCCTTCTTTTGCTCCACAGGTAAGAAAAATATGCTCTTCAACCAGAGAATTATTTATTTAAGGGTATTGTTTTTTTTCCTTAAGTGGACAGAATCTATGGGATGCTTAAGGTCAAGCTGGAAGAACACGATGTAGACTGTAACTTATGTCTTACAGCTAATTTGGATGTCTCCCTGTGTAGGTCTACTCTCAGTGAAGAGGCAATAGCAGAGGAGGTGGAGATGCTGTTGTGTGGTATTGATGGAACTACTGACTTTTTGTTGGATAAGTTGTCTGACTGGGATATTAAAATGAATTGGTATTACCCATCTCATTAAAAGGAATGGGAGAAGGAAAAGAATCCAAACCAAAACCAGGCATGGATGAAATGTGAAAGATTCCTATGAGACAACATCTCTTTATACTGAATGTTTTCACATTCTAGGTGACTATTCAGGAGTCATAAAGGAAGCAGGTGAGGAATAATAAAATCGTTGACTACCAGGTTGGAAGGGACCTCAAGGATCATCTGGTCCAACCTTCCTTGGCAAAAGCACTGTCTAGACAATATGTCCCAGCACCCTGTCCAGCTGAATCTTAAAAGTGTTCAATATTGGAGAATCCACCATTTTCCAATGGCTAATTGTTCTAATTGTGAAAAGATTTCCTCTTGTATCCAGTCAGAATCTCCCAGAAAGTAACTTGCACCCATTACCCCTCATCTTTTCCATGTGACTCCTTGTAAAAAAGGAGTCTCCATCTTCTTTGTAGCCACCCTTTAAGTACTGGAACATGGTGATGAGGTCTTCCCTAAGCCTTCTTTTCTCCAGGTCTAGTTCTCTCAGCCTTTTCTCCTATAGCAGGCTTCCCAGTCCTTTGATCATCCAGGTGGCCCATCTCTGGACCAGGCTTGCCACTTCTTTTTGCTATAGTGGGATCCAAAACTGAACACAGTATTCCATGAGCAGTGGGTAGAATGGGATAATGACTTCTTTATCTCTGCCAATGTCCTTGCTGATGCAACCCAGCATCCTGTTGGCTTGCTTTGTCACAGCAGCACACTGTTCACTCATATTGAGCTTGTCCACCAGGAACCCTGGGTGTCTTTCTGCAGAGCTAGTGAATTGAATCCCAGTCTGTCCTGCACTCTTGGGTTATGTTTTCCCTTCCACTTGTCCTCATTATACTTCAGAAGGTCCTTGTTACCCCACTCTTCCAGCCCATCCAGGTCTTCCTGGCGAGTGGTTCTTCAAAGCATCTCCTTCCCCATGCAGTTTGGTACTATCTGCAAACCTCATCATGGTGCACTTTATCCCTTCTTCCAGATCTCCTACAGTTATTTTTTTAAGATCTCTTGGACATGGTGTTTCAAATGCTGTTCAGTAAAGCTGGGAACAAGGAAATGTGTCTGCAAGCAGAGGAGTCAGTCTGGGGCCTTGCCATGCCTCAGTGACATGGGGACCTTCAGGCCTCCTGGGAACCTGCCCAACCAGCTGGTTCACATGAGCCCACAGGGTTCAGAGAAGCTTAATGCAATCCCTGAATTCCAAAAGGGGACCATCCCTCAGAGAGAGTGAGCTGTGGTAAGAAGGCTTCAGGGCTGCTTTCTTGTTTCCATTGTCTGCACTTGAAGGAGCAACATGAACTTGCTGTCAGAGGTCACTGGATGACTACAAACACAAACAGTCTTGTTTGAAAGGGAGCCTTATGGAGGTGAGGTTTAAGGAGGTCAGTCTTTGAGGGTTCAGAGGTGACCTGAGTGCCTTCTGAGCTGCTTTGGAATGGAAAGATACTGGCTGCACTTGGGAGCTTTTGTTTGTTTTTTAATTTTGCAGACCTAAGTGGAAGTTAGGCCACCTCAGCCTGGAATTGGGACTTGGCTTTCCAGCAGAAAGGGTGGCTGATGTCTGGCTCAAATCACTGTGAGGTGGTGGACCTTTTCTTCACACCCTTAACCAGAGCTTAAGGTTTTTGTAAAATATGTATTTTTAGTTCAGTTTCTACAGCACACTCTTAAGGCTGGTGTTTGCAAAGCTACTTGTCCTTTCATAAGTAGTCACAAATACTTTCACATGGGCTCCTCTACTCCAAACAGGATTGAAATGCAGCTGGAACTTCTTGGGAAAAGCTAAAAAAACAGTGTGATAGGAGCCTCTGGATGGGAAAATTTTTCATGAGATGTTTTTCCCCAAAGACGACCATTTTGATGGGATCTGAGTGTTGCTGAGATGAGGCTGACCTTCCTGCAGCTGCTGCCAGGGGTGGTGGGGATGCCCAGGAGCTCACTGTTGTACCTTTAATGCATTTCTGAGCTCACCAAGGAAACTCAGAATCACAGAATAATAAGGTTGGAAAAGACCTTTCAGATCATCAAGTCCAACCATACCTGTCCTATGCTAAACCATATCTCAGGTCTCTGGATCATTTATGTGGGCTATCACAACTCTGTCAGTGGGTTCCTGTCATTGCTGAGGTATGTGGAGCAGGAGTTCAATGAGCCTGAGGACTGGAGGATAGCCAATATCACTCCAGTCTTTAAAAAGGGCAAGAGGGAGGATCCTAGCAACTATAGGCCAGTCAGCATCACCTCTGTCCCTGGAAAGGTGATGGAACAGCTTGTTCTGGATGCCATCACCAAGCAACTGGAAGAGAAGAAGGTCATGAGGAGCAGTCAGCATGGATTCACCAAGGGATCGTGCTCGACCAATCTCATAGCCTTCTATGATCTCATCACTGGCTGGGTGGATGGAGGGAGAGCAGTGGATGTCATCTATCTTGACTTCACAAGGCCTTTGATACTGTCTCCCATGACACCCTGATAACAAAGCTGAGAGAGCATGGGATAGATGAGTGGACAGTGAGGTGGGTTGAGAATTGGCTGTCGGACTGGGCTCAGAGGGTCGTGATCAGTGAAGCAGAGTCTGACTGGAGGCCTGTGACTAGTGGTGTTCCCCAGGGCTCGGTGTTGGGTCCAGTCCTGTTTAATATCTTCATTGACGACCTTGATGAGGGAACAGCATCCACCCTCAGCAAGTACCCGATGATACAAAGCTGGGAGGATTGGCTGACACGCAGGACACTGCACTGCCATCCAGAGAGACCTGGACAGGCTGGAGAGCTGGGCAGGGAGAAACCAGATGAGGTTCAACAAAAGCAAGTCTTGCACCTGGGGAGGAATAACTGTCTGTATCAGTACAGGCTGGGGGATGACCAGATGGAGAAGAGCTCTGTGGAAGAAGGACCTGCAGGTCCTGGTTGATGACAGGTTGACTGTGAGCCAGCAGTGTGCCCTGGGGGCTGAGAGAGCCAATGGGATCCTGGGGGCATCAGGAGGAGTGTGTCCAGCAGGTCGAAGGAGGGGATCCTCCCCCTCTACTCTGCCCTGGTCAGGCCCCACCTGGAGTGTTGTGTCCAGTGCTGGGCTCCCTGGGATCAAACAGCCAGGGATCTCCTGGAGAGAGTCCAGAGGAGGGACAGAGATGCTGAAGGGCCTGGAGCATCTCCCCTGGGAGGAAAGGCTGAGTGAGCTGGGGCTGTTCAGCCTGGAGAAAAGATGACTAAGGGGGAACCTTATTAATGTTTATAAGTATCTGAAGTATGGGATGCAGGGGAAATGGGCAGCCCCTTTTCAGTGTCTGTGGAGACAGGACAAGGGGCAATGGCTGTAAGTTGGAGCACAGGGAGTTCCACACCAACATGGGGAAAAACTTTTCCCCAGTGAGGGTGAGGGAGCCCTGGGACAGGCTGCCCAGGGGGTGTGGAGTCTCCTTCTCTGGAGATATTCAAGACCCATCTGGATGCCGACCTGTGCAATATGAGCTGGGGAGCTGCTTGGGCAGGGGTTTGGACCCAGTGATCTCTCGAGGTCTCTTCCAACCCCTGTGATTCTGTGATTCTGTGAAATAAAAAATACAGATGAAAAGGAAATAATTCTGCTTTAATAATGGAATTGGAAATGTCAGAGGAATTATAGAGCTACTGCTTTTGCTATCACTGCTCCCTGACTGCGATCCTTTATTGGCATGTGTGCCTCAATTGTTCGAACTGCAGTGTCTGAACACTGATGTCATATTTTTGTTATTGCAAAAAGCCTACATTTGACCTTTCTTTGTAATTGTGACACCAGTTGAATTCTGCTTTAGTTCATGGCAATTTACTAAATCCTTTGAGGGTTCACTAGTTAATTATTGCCAAGTGAATTTTTAATTTGCTCCTATGATTACATTGGTGAATACAGTCATTAGTGGGAAATTTATTTTAGAAATTGGCACTAGAGGGAGCTAAGTAATTGTATCATTTATGTATCTAGGAAGGAGAAAAAAAAGAGAACATTCATTAAAAACTTGCTTTTTTCTGAACCTGCTGATTTTACAAATATGGCAGCTATGCCTCAGCAAATTATAAGCGATAATGAATTAGTTAATTTTCCTTACTGAAAACTGCTATGCTAAGATTATTAAATTACTGTGTTTCTATTTAGTGAAACTAGCTACCAGTCAGTAAATTAGGATTTCTAGGACTCTTTTGGGAGGGGGAATTTTTGGTGACTATTATCCTTGTTTATCATTATTTTGGTCTTAACAGAATTAAACTGCTCACAGATATCCTCCTGAAGTATAAGTTTGTTCCCAAATGTATTGCAGGATGGATGGCCTTGTCGGATGCTGCAGCTCCCTAAGAGGAGCCACAGGAGGTGCCTGTATTTCAGACCCTGAAGCCTTGCTGGACAGTGCCAAAGCCCTGTCTGGACTCAAAGGACCATATTTTACAGCCCCTTCAATCAGTGGAGCAGCATTTTTACTTGGTGGCATCTGCCTTGGGATGTTTTGTCTTTGGAGCTCAGAGGCCAACCTCATGCTGGACCCCATCTCTGCTGTGCACACCCATACCCCACACCCAGCCAGGCATGTGGATTCAGCAGGGGTGCAGAAGGTCCCATAATTATCCCCAAATTGCTGTGCTGCTTGTGCTCCACAGCTCTGTCCATCTGAAGAAATCGTGATGTTTGACACGCTACAAACCTTCTGGTTCTAAATGAAAAGTTGTTTCTTTTGAAGGTGGGTTTAGGAGGGCTCTGTGGTTCACCTGAAGTCCCCTGTGCTTTTGGGTCATTGCTGAATAACTTCTCTCTCAGCTTTCATAGATCTCAAAGGGAAAACCCCTCACACCAACACCCTTCTTCCCCTGCCGTGGAGTGAAGGCTGTAGCAAGGGGATCATCTCTGCCTTTGAGGAACACACAGCTACTCCTTTGCTTCCATAAAGCTGTCCCTAGCAGGGCAAGGCTGTGCAAAGGAGTAGTTTGGTTGGTGGTCCCAAGCTTGCTGACCTTCTTGTTGCCTGTAAGTACATCACAGGAATCGTCCACCTCTAAGAGCTGATGCTTCCTTGCTCTAAAACAAGGCAGCTCTTGATGTGGTGTATGCCATAAACAGAAACTAATGCAGGCAGATAAATAAAATACTCATTTTTCTTCCCCCCTTGTCCTTTCTTCAGGCATGAGCAGGCTCCACCATCCCCACCACCTGGAAGCAGGATTGGTTTCACCTGCTGAGCCACCCCTATCCCTGCTAGGTAGGCATGTGTGCTATCACATTTAAGTCAGCTGCTTTACCCACCCTGTTTTGTCTGCGTTAAGGCCAAGGATTAGTGTGCTGCCTGTGCTGGATTTAATGATGTGTCCTCTTTTATCTTCACACAGAGGTAAGTGTAATCATGGTCATAAATGAGGATAATGCTGCTTTTTATTTTAATTAATGTTTTTTATTACTCTTTACCCCTTCCTCCCTGAGTGTTAAGGATGTTCTGCACCTGTGGTGTTGAGTGGCTATGGGTGTTTGACTATGCCTTTGGTCACTTATGAAATCTGGGTTCCTTTTACATGCTGTGAATGATTTTGCAGGGGTTTTTATTTAAGTGCAATACAGTCCTTTCCTGATGCAGTTGTCTGAAGTTGCCTAAATGAAAACTCGCTGTGCTTTGCAAGTCACTTTTCCAGTACAACCTCCTGTGAAATCCTCTGAGAAGTAAACACCACATTTCATGCTGTTGACACTAGATGTGTTGTTCAATAGTTTAAATTAATATAAGCAATAATATCACCAATCCAAGGCTTCTTTTTTTTTCCTTTGGTGTCATATGTGTGTATAGGCAATCGGGAAAGTGATTTGAAGTTCTGTTGGCGTGGGTATGTTCCCCCAGTGACTTTATTCATGCTTGGCTAGAACAAGACATCTTGCCTTATGCTTCTCGGGTGTGAACTATGGATTAGATTTAGCAGGCTGATATTATTGAACAATAACTGGGGCCCAGAACCAATACAGATTCTTTATATTCCTAATAAACTGGTTTATGTTAGTAAATATCAAGCTATTTCTGTCAGGTTTCCAGCTTTTCAAGCAAGTGCAAAAGTTGTGAATTTACAGCAGAGTAAAATCTGGTTTGGGAAGGGTAGTGCTCGAGACATCTGTACTGTCTACAGAAGAGTTTTATTTCTTAACTCCTTTGATTTAACTTTATTCTGTACCAGAAGTCTGTGCTGTGAAGGTCAGAGATTACAGGCAATAGGAGAAGAGGGTAGAACGTTATCCTTTCCAGCTTCTTTGTAGCAAGAATGGATCTGGGAAAGCTTCATACCTCTGTGTCCTCTTTGTGTATTCCTTCCCAAATTTCATTTGGAAATGGGGGAATCTTGTTGCATTTTTTTGCCTTATATTTTTTAAGAGTATCTCCTCTGTGATTCCTGATAGATGTTAAACATGATCTACAAGTATATGCGTTGCTAGAAAAACCATCTTGTGGCTGGCATTGATCAGGAGCACGGGGAAGGATTGTGGAAGCTTTTTCTCCCTGTACAGAGCTAGGATTAAGTACGTCCTTGATATTCTTCACAACTCTTACTAACAACCCCCAAACCCATAGGCCAGCTTTCTGGCAACTTAGAGAAGAAAAACCAAGGTGATGACTTGGCATTGCTCCTCTGAGGCTGCTGCTGTGTGATTCTGCATGTGTTGTCACCACCTAGATGGTGGTATCAGGTGCATGAAGGCTCTTCTCAGAGGTCATCCATCCCTGCTGGAGTTCAAAAATCTTCTGGTCTAGGTTTTGGATTTTTAGGGGTGTTTTGGGGTGAAGAAGTTATACAAGGTGGACACCGAGGAGCATGCATATGCCTGTTATTTATGGGGGGATTTGAAGCAGGAAAGAGGAAGTTGTCTTGAATTTTTGGCATGCTGATGGAATGTAGAGGGCAACATTAAATTCCTGAAGTTCAGCTGAAAGAAAGTTCCTTTCCTAAGAGAGAGATATTTTATATCCTTTCTGCCAGGACAGGGAAAGAAAGGGGTAATATCCTAGGAGATGATGAGGAGGAAGAGACAATAATAGTGTGGAGCCATCTTTCCTTTTTCTACCACTAGTCAGGCTGATCATTAATGCTCCATTACAGTGCTCTGGTCACATTTTTGCTGTGTCCTCAAATCAGGACAGCTTGGTTTTGCTTGATCTAAAGCATGGGGTCTCAAAGCCTGGTGCTGTTTCTCTACATAATACATTAACTAGTGTTGTGTGTGTCCTGTCATGCTTGGGAGTAGCATCCCTTAACTTTGTGAAAGTTATGTTGGTATTTCCCTTCAAATCTTTCCTTTCAAATGGTCCTTTTCCAGAATGGCTAGAGGAATTGAATAAGGTGACATCAGTCATATGGGTACCGCTGATGACTTGGTGCTGTTTAGCAGCTCACACCCAGCTGTCCATATCCCTCTCTTGTATTTCCAAATGGGAACTGTATTTCATGCTGTGTTTTTCCAGCACCCAACATAATGGGACACTGATCTTTGTGCAAAGTCTTGGAGGCCTTGGATAGGCATTATTATCCATGAAGCATGAAAAGTATTGGAAGTGACTGCGTTGCTCTGTCTGTTGGCTATTACTATTTAAGTGCATTAGTTGAATTAGCTGAATTAGTTGAATTCAATGATGCAATTTTGTTTCCAGCAGTTGAATACTTTCCTTGTGGAAAAAAAAATAGATAAAGCAGTAGTAAAAAAGCCTAGATGCCTTATTAAAATATGATGGTGGGTGAAGCATTTTGTGATACAGTAGGAATGTGGGCATAAGGGATAGGTTAGGAGCTGGAAAGCCAAGGTAAGCATCAAGGGAGACACAAAATTGAAAATACTTTTGAATCTCATTGTTTTTGGGTAAACACTGATATAGAAAGAAAAGGAGTTAAATAACAGCAGCTTTGCTGAGCTTCACTTGTGAAATGAATTCTGCTCACTTGAGGCGAGGCATCGGATGGGGACTCCTCTCCTGCTGGCTCCTCCCAGTGCGCTGCTCTCCTCTGTCCTTCTGTCAGGCTGAGTTTTGTTAGGAACAAAGGCATTCAAACATGAAAACACTGGAAGATGACAACAAAAGTGTTGTGGTATTTTAGATTAACCTCCCTCTTCCCATAACATTGACTCGATTCATAAGTATCTGAACTGTTATTTCCACCTGTCTGCAGGCACTGCGAAGTTGTAGTTGGTTGGGGTTCTTTTCTTGTTTGTTTTGATTTTTGTTGTATATAATGGAGTTTGTTTGTGGGTTTTTTGTGTGTTTTGCTTTATTTTTTTTAACCTTGTACACCCTACTTATATTTCAAAGGGTGTTTTTATAGCTGTGAGGGCAAGGGATTATATATATGTTGGGGGATTTAATTTTTATTTGTTTTTTTCTTCTAGACTAAGCTGAGATTCTGGGGCACAAGATGGCAGCATAAGGAAAATTTGCTAACATCAGAAATAGCTGACTTGTCTAAGCTGCAAGGATGTGAGAGCCCTGGTTAAGTTTATAAAATGACTTGAGCAGATTTAATAAGATTTAATGAAATGTCTTACTAAGACAATCTATCACTCGATCAACTTTAAAAATCCCTTCCCTCCTTCAAAGCCTTGGTGAGCTCGTATCTTCTAAAAAAAACTTGCTTTCTTAACTCAAACTTCTTGTTTAATAAATATTTTGCTAGCTTCTCTCCATCCCTTGTCTTCCCCCACCTCCCACCCCCCACCCCAAGTTATTTATTTTCATCTGGAGTAAGATCAACAGGAGACTGGCTTTATAAGGCACTTACCCAACAGTTCATTTGGAGTTTTTTGGTTTTTTTTTTTTGTTATAAAATATCCTCTGTATGTCCCTTTAGTAGATACTTGTCATGGCACGATGTGCTGTCTCAGAAAGCTAAGTAATAGCAAATTAAGCACTTCCATGAAGAATTTGGAGATGCTAATCTCTGACTTTGTTTCCCTAGAAATTGCAGCTTTGGTAGAGCCTTTGAGTTTACTGGGCAAGAAATTGTAGCACTTTAAAACTCAAGATAAGAAACGTTCAACACTTCTAATTTATTATGGTTGTGCTACCACAATGGGTACTAGAAAACCTCCAGTTTAAGGCTTATACCACCATCACCCCTGTGTACTTCTGTGGCATGTGTTTATGATTTGTATACTTCATAAGACAATTTCATTACATCTTTGGTATTTGTTATTCTGTGCTTTGGAGAAAGGATGCTCTGTGTAGTCATTCAGCTTGAGAGTCTGTCCTCAAGAGGTCTTTCTGGTTATGTTAATGTGGCAGCAGAAATGCTCCCTGTAAGAGAACTCACAAGGTGATCAGCTCTTGTGAAAATTCTGAGGGAGTTGGGGGTGTTTAGTCTGGAGAAGAGGAGGCTCAAGGGAGACCTTATCACCACCTACAAGTCCCTGAAAGGGGGGTGTGGAGAGGTGGAGGTCAGCCTCTTCTTGCAGATAAGCAGCAACAGGATGAGAGGGAATGGCTGCAACTTGTGCCAGGAGAGGTTCAGGTTAGAAATGAGGAGAAATTTCTCCTCTGAAAGAGCAGTTGGGCATTGGAAGGGGCTGCCCAGGGAGGTGGTTGGGTCACCATCCCTCAGGGTGTTCAAGGAAAGGTTGGATGAGGTGCTCAGGGACATGGGTTAGTGAGTGATATATGTGGTAGGAGGATGGTTGGACTGGATGATCTTGAAGGTCTTTTGCAACCTCAATGATTCTGTGATTTTTGCATCAGCTCTGCTTTCTGGAGAGCCCCATTGGTCTCAGTGGAGTTTGGGGTCTTTGGAAAACATGGGCTGTTCCTCCGAGCGAGGTTTGAGATTCTCACCCGTGCGGTTGTAGCATCGGTGAACTATGCTAAAAGCCTGACACAAAAGCTCCAAATTCCTTTGGTTTTACTACAGGGGTAGCCTGTGACCTCCTGCAATGGCTCAAAAAAATAAACACTGTGATGGCCAAAGAGACATCTCTGTGCATGAACGTCAGCTGCTAAGGGCACGGCTGTAAAAACGTTGTTATGAGCCACTGGTGACACTGGACGTGTTGCTGTGAGTTTGCATGGTTTGTTAGAGTTTTACAGAACACAGCAGAGGATAACAAAGCTCTTTAGTATGAGCTTGTGTAAAGCTCTTGTTCTGCTTCTCTCTTGGATTTGTAGCTTTGATATGAAACACAGTGTTTTACTGTACCTTCTAATGCCTCCAATATCTGTCGAGTTGTTAGGCTGCAGTTTGTTCTCCATGTAACATTCTAGGAATAAAGATCAAAGCAAAGTAAAATAAAAGTGAAAACCAAACAAAAAAAAGGTGATCCATATTCAGTATTTCTGATGCCATCTTCTGAAGATGGAAGCTATCCCTTCAGTTCAACAAGCTGGGGATATTCCTGCACATGCTTTGATCCATGTTGCCTTCTAGTTTACCAACAGAAATCTGTTAATGAAATCGTCTGTATAGCAATGGAGAGCCTGAAAGAAAGTCAGATCCAGTTATCTATATATTTTGCTGTGAAGCTCTACATAGTTATATACATTTTCCCTACCACACAGGTGTGGGAGGGTTGCACCGATGTTTGGATGCAGCACTGGGGCTTTTATTTATCACCTTTTCCTTAACCCAAAGGATGCTGCTGCTTCTATTTAGGAAAGAAGTTTGGGGAAGCATTGTTGGCCTCTCCTGATTGTTCTGCAAGTCTTCTGATGTTTGGTGTCTCTTAATTTTGGAGCTATCCAATGACCACATACATTAATTATGACTAATGAAAGTTTCCAGCCAAAACCTGGAGGTGTGATTTGAATGTAGTTTGAAGGCTCAGAAGAAAGAAAGATGATCTAATTCATGGTTACAGAGCTTTCTCATCCTTGATCCCTGTCTCCTGCCTTTATGTGCATGGGGTATTTTTTGTTGTGGGAAGCAAAGAACAGGAAAAACATGGAAGCAAACCTCACAGGGGAACTCCCTGTCACATCTGGCTCTACCCTGCTGTGTGCCAGGACCTGCTGTCCTCTCAAAGACAGAGACCACATATGCTCAGGTGAATGCACTCATTCCAAACAGACTTTGATTAACGTAATGGTTTAATTTGAACAGTCTCTATACCTTGCAGTCTATGTGTATTGGCTGCCATAAAATGATCCCTGTGGATCTATGGGTTGTGTAGAAGTCTTATACCTATGTATCTAATGTGACAGACCTAGTCACCATGACCAGGTGTGCTTGCAGCAATGTTTGTCTCACTCTCTTTTGGGTCACTTTTATGGACCCAGAGTTCTTAGATCCCCTCTGTAGCTGCAGAAGTAATCAGAAAAGACAATTTGCCTGGTATCTTTTGCTTTGCTCCTTGCTGTACGAGGTCAGGAGCACATCACAAACCAGCTATAACTTTAGAGGTGAATACCTTTCTATACACAGCAGGTTGCTGTTGTCCCCCTTTCTTCTCACCTGTCACTTAGACAATTAAAATGAGAATCTGGCTACAATTTTTAGATGTAGTGTATATTACCATGGGTATCTGCACATATTTATGGAAGATATATATATATATATATATAAAACACAAAACTTCTGTGTATTTTCCCCTCCGCTTTAAGACCTAAACCAAGTGCTACCTCAGGATTTGGTTGTCTAGTGGCAGGGTAGCCAGTGAAGGATTTGTAAGTCATGGGAATGTACATAGATCAGAGATGAGAGGATACAGTTATCTGTGTCAATCAGTAATTACACTTTAAACAGTACCAGTTTTCCATCATCTGTATCTCCAAAAGGACATGTGTGTATATACACATACAAATGCCACCCCTCCAGAGCCAAGAGCTCTACAATTCTTTTAAGCTCAGGGAAGTCAGAGCTGCTGTGAGTAGTTCACTACAACCTGAACCAAGCTTTGTACAGATCTACATTGCCCATGTTGAGATCCCTTGATGTTTTATAACATTTGCTACAGCTGAATGAGGCAGTGCCTGGATTTCACAGAGATCTGTGTTCATATGTGTGACTTCCACCTCACCCAACTGACCTGAAGGTACCTATCTTTAGCAAAACCACACCAGACACAGGTTTGTTTCTTTTAATATTTGTTCCTTTTAAGACTTAAACATCAAAAACTACCTTTAGTCCACCAGGTCAAACTTTCAGCATGATATGAGACACAGACAAGTGTTTCATATGATGGAATTATTTTTAATTTCTTTTTTAATATCTTTTATGCTGTGATTTTTAACTTTTTTTTTTTTTGAGATTCTTTGTGTCACTTCTTCCTTCCCACTAAATGAGAGTATTTATTTTTGTGGTACACAGCCACAGTTTCTTAAACTCAAGTCGGACAATCACCCAAAGTTTAAAGTCTTGTTCAGTAACATACCCAATCTAATAGAGAGGGTGGATTGGACATGCCATACAAAACTTGCACAAGTTTCTCAGGACTTCTTAATATCAGTTACCATCAAAATATTAGAAGAACAGACCTTCTTTTGAAGTATTTTTTATTTAATATGCTGTTATTATTGCCAGTTTCATTATTGCCTGCTGCTTTCATGGAATGTACCTTGATCAAAAATCCTTTAAATAAAACCAAGGGAAGGGCATAGGACTTAGATAATTTCTTAATAAACCTTTTTTTTTTTTCCCCAACAGATTCTTGAATGCTTTGGTAGCTTTTCTCACTGATATAGAAGAATTTGTATCTTTGTGGAAATGAAAAGAGCTGCTGCCAGCAATGAATTACAGCTGAACTAATGTTAGGGAAAAAAAACCCATCCCTATGGCTTTGGTTTATTCCTGTCTACTGCCAGAGGGGGTTATGCCTCTCTGTACCCTGTCTGATTTTCAGGGTGAATGAAGCACTCTGCAATCTGTGAACTTTCAGCTGGGGTTGGCAATACATCCTTTTCCTTTTAATGAAGAGCCATACCTCTCTAGACTGCAGGAGCTGCAAATATTAATGTGACAGACGGTATCATGTGCTGTGGCGTTTTGTCAAATGAGCTAAGCCCTAGCAGGTTTGGTATCAGTTTAATGAGCATTAGCCCTGTTGATACCTGAGGCTGAATCTACATCGTTGGCATGTTCAGATTCATTTGGGTTTATCTGGATCTTCAGGTGAGAGGCGTGGTTGATGCTGCTCAAGCAGTGTGCTCTCACCACCTCCAAAACCTGGTGCTTCAGAGGTCTGGGTGCAGGATGAAGTAGAAATGCAGCTGTTGGACGTGCTCAGCAGGGATGAGAGGCAGAGAAAAAGTTTACAGATCTCAAGGAGGCAATTGCTGTTGTTTCTTAGGGGGCTGCCTGTTAGAGGAATTAATTAATAAATGCAAAAATACCTCCTTTTATTCCTGGCTCTGTTCAATGGGGGCTTAGTAAAACTCTGCTTGGTCTCTGGAGACCAAACTCCTAAGTCTCAGTTAGTGTAAATAATGACTTCAGTGCAGCTAGAGGGGTGGTTACCCATTTAATCAGACAGCTGTGTTGGTCCAGCCTTTTTTATGATTGTTTTAGTGTATCCAAGATGTATGGGCACTGTGACTGATGATTGCCAGTAATCACCTCCTTTGCACCTGAGTGTGTGCTCATGGTGTGTGCTCATGGTGTGTGCTCAACGTCACCCCATGGTCTCCAACAGAACAGGTCAATGATGCTCCTCAGCATAACACTGTTGAAAATGCACTATCATAGAACTACTTACTTATTTATTTAAATGGTGGAATAGTGATCTCCTCATGTAACTGACCACACCTTTAACCAGTAATTTAATCATAACTTGTCATCAAGGTTGAGAGAGGAAACGCATTGTTAGAGACATGCGCGTTCTTATCAGCATCCAGTGTTTCAGCAGCTGATTGCTGCAGAGATTCACTCCAGATTCCTCACAATATTTGTATGTACAATACATTTTAGATTTCAAACATGAGCTAGTCGATGGAGCTATTTCAATTTAAAACTGAAGATTGTCCTTGCCTTACAATGGCTCAGTGTTCTGCCTGCTCACAGAATTTGCATAACAAGTTCCCTTGCCACACATTTCAGTGAAAAGCAGCGAGGGCTTTTTTTTGTTATTTTTTTTTTTCTCCAAAGGAAAAGGGAAAAAAGCAAAGAGCTCTTTTAGACTCTTTCCAGTTGATGCTCCATGTTGTGACATGTCATGTAAAACTGCATCTGTTATGTTGAAATAAGAACATGAGAGACACTTTGACATGAAGAATCACAACACAACTTAACAGCAGGAACATTTAAAACGCAACACGGTTTCGTTGTCAGTAACCCCAGCCCTGATAGTGATGAGGTATTTAGTTGAGCTTCCAGCTTCACTGAATCTGTGTTTCTTCCTTAATGAATTTTCCTTGTAACGTTGGGCCCAATCCGCCCGCTCCCGTCAGCAGAAGCTCCTGGTAACTTTCAAATCTTGAGGCCAAGGAAAGTTTTTGACTGCAGTGAAGACCTCAGGATCGGGCCCAGGAGTTTTTACTGCCTGTGAAGTATAAAATAGACTCAGATTAAGCTAGCAGACTTGTTATTTGACAGTTTATAAAATATTTTAGTATCTTTTTGGCAGTAGCAGTTTGAATGTTGGCAAATGTACACATTGCTTGCAGTTACAAAACCTTGTAATGAGTATTTTCCACTGTAATAGCAGTGAGTTGAAATTTGGATAAACCACTTAGACTTGTGAACTCTGACATGCATGGTAACTATGTCTTTGCAAAAGAATTTTGTCAAGTATTGGAGCTCCTACTAATAGCACATCCATCTTTCTGCACACTATAAATCTTAAGAAAATTTCTATTACTCTGCAATTTGTCTGGCTTATGCTATTTATTAGCCATTTTATTCTGCTGCTTTAAGAAGTAATGTGATGTTCATTTTATTGCTGGTTCAATAAATTGTTAATTATAATGCAGTGATTGCTGCTGACGTGATTTAAAAGCCACATTAGCACTATAGCATTAAGTTTTAACTATTTTACCCTTCAATTCCCTGTTTATACAACAGTAAAAGGAAAATAGCCCTAAACTAATTTAAAAAATGAAGGTACTTGTATCTATTGATCACATGATATACTAGAAACTTTTGTTATGTTTTTTTTTTGGTTGGGGTTTTTGGTATTTTTTTTTTTTAAAGGTTACATTCAGGTCTAAAAGGGAAGGAAAATGTATCAACTGAGCATGGTCTTGCTGTTCAGCAAAAAGTGTTCTTAAAGCAAGATTAACCCCAAAGTTAAATTAACAGAATTACTTTGTTAAATTAGGACAATTGGCATAATATATTAAAAGAACAAAAATGCCCAGATAAATCATAATCATTTTATAGTTATGAGCAGCTTCTGGTGCCCATTTTGTGTAATCATGAAGCATAAGGGAGGTGGAGATTGGGAAGCCTACCTATTTTCTCCAAGAATATTGTAAATGGGATTGGGAGAAATCTCCGTTTTGCTGATTTCAAGTCAAATTTAATTGCTAAAAGTATAATGATGTATCCTTGGCTGAGCATGTAGGGGCATTAGAAGTGGCTCTGTACCACAGGCCATGCATAAATATTGTAGGGGATGGACAGGACCACGGAAATATCGAACCTGGAAGTAGATGGGGAGACTTATTGTTCGTGTCAGTGAAAATATCTACCACTGTTAGTGAAATCATGTGATTTCACTACACTAATGGAAAAATCGGGGGTAAGATTAGAACAATGATGGAAACTGGTATGGGAAGTTGCTCAATTTGCACCTACCTACACACATACGTGTTTTAAATACGCATTAAAAGATGCACCAAGGGAAAGAGTGGATCTGAGTGTTCCTGAGCTTTTGCAGCTCCACAAACACACCACCACCAGCACTAACGTGGAGCTCTCGGTTACTGGAAGCTAGAAATCATTAATTCAAACAAATCCATTTACATACATAGAAAAAGGTGAGCTTTAACTGCTCCTTCCCATAGAAATTTGTTGACCCTGCCACAGAGCTGTTCTTTCCCGTAGGGAATGCTCACCATCACGTGCTGTCAGATGGTCAGACTCTTAGGCTACAGCATCTCTGGTGGTGTGAAAGCATCATGTGATTCTTGATAGTAAGATAAGGAAGGATGGGTATAATATATAATTAACTATACAAAGAAGAAAAAAGGAGGAAGATGTGGTTACGAAAAGCTGCCTGGTCAGAGGTTCTCAGCCACATCCCTGCTCTGACCTTTATCATGAGCCGCTATGATCTGCTGATAGGCAAACCAACAGATCATAACAAAAGGGCTTTCCTTGCTTCTTAAAGATTTGTTGAGAGAAATAAAGCACCTAAACCCTTTAGAATGTCCTATGAGAGAGAAATGTTATCTTTAGAGGCCTAATTGCATTTAGAAGTCTTCCTAGAAGAGACCTTCCTACTCCTTGACTGAATTAGAAACAGTTATTAGCTCGATGATGCCTGTCTTCAAAGGTGGACTCCTTTGAAACTGGGAGCAGTTTTGTTGTAAGAAAAGAGCTTGAATTATCTCTCAAAGGAAGGGTCTTTTCCCAAGAAGGAACAGTTTCTGGCAGAATAGTGTAGTTAGGAACAACAAAATAAAAAAAATGAAAAAGAAACACAATCCAAGAGCCCACCCTACATTTGAATTTTAATAAATCCTGACTTATTTTATTTAATCACCCCTCAATTGATTTATATATAAGACTGGTTGAACTGCCTTCAAGTAAGGATGCGTCTTGGCATTGCTCATGGTGAAAATTAGAGATGTAAGGAAAAGTTTGGCAGCCAGCTAGCGCCAAGATTTCAGGCTTTGGGAGCAAAGACCTGAGCTAAAGGGCCTGATAAAGCTTACTGAGCTGTCATAATATGCTTAAACTCCTCTCCTTGACTTAGTACTGCATGACAGTTCAATACAAGAAATTAGAACATAAAAAATTAGTGTAGCCCATATCAAACAGATTTAAAACTGGTAAACTAATTGCAAAAAGTAATTGGGATGTTTTCAGCAACATCTCGGGGATCTAGTCATGGCCTAATGCATTTCCACCATATGAGTAATGATCTGGAAAAAACCCTTTCCTCTTAAAGCTTGCAGATCGCACAAGAATTAGAGGAGTGATAAATAAAGAAAGGGAATAGTCCTTTATATAATAACCTAGATTATTTTGGAAGAAAGAGCCTTGTTGTTAAAGGTTGGAAGGTTCAAAGCTGGCTGTGCTCCACCAGGAAATGCTAAGAAAGCAGTAGAGAAGGGGTAGTGCTGCACATGCAAGACAAAATCTTGCCCTGAAGCTGTCTTATGGAGCAAGAACCTATCCATCTCAGCTTTGCAGGGTGGTGAGAAGCTCTGGTTTGGGGCAGCACCATGGGCACTACTCTGGGCCTTCAGATCAGGGATGCTCAGGGACTCTGTGCTGTTGATAAACTGGTCTGGGTTCTGGGCATCTCCTGCTCTGGCTGAGCAGCCCAGGCGCCCTGGCAGGCTTCTGTGTCAGTTTTTAGGCTTCAAGCTGTTTTGTGTTAAGACCTTGTTTGAAACCTGCACGCTTGCAAAGGCTGCTTTGAATCTGGTCTCAGAATTCTGAGTGATTCTAACTCCACCAGAATCAAATGCAAGATGGTGGGGCAGGAGGCAGTGTGGAGAGGATGAGGCTTAGAGTGAGCATGAACTCTCAGCCTGCCATTAACCCCCACCCCAATTAATTAATGGCATGTTACACAAGTGAGTAACTGGCAGACAGCACAGCGCTCGGGTGATCGCTCCCAAAAACCTGTTGAGTCGTGGGGCCTGCATTTTGTTCAAGGTGATGGTCATGTTTGCAGAGTGCCAGAGAGCGAGCAGATAACAGGGATTCATAAAACTTGATTAACAGCAAGAGAGATGTTTGCTAAAAGCTTCAAGACTGGAGGGAAATAGAGTATACCTAAGAGCTAAGCGATAAATCAGATTTGTCCCCAAGTTTAGGGATTCCTTACATTATTTATGCCTAAATAAAGGAGGGAAGGCAGGTCTGAACTCATGAAACTCCAGGAATGCATAGCTCCATCATCTGCATAAATAGCGTTGCCCAGCACAGGAGGCTGAACAGCCTGTAGTGGAGGATATAAAAGAAGTGGTAGACTGAAAAGCAACCACACAAATTTACTGAAAACATCAGTTTCTTGTACGTAGGAAACTCTATCAGGAGAATAAGGAGAGTAGGGCAGAAGCTGATAAAGCCAACATGATGTTTGGCTTTTGAAAAGTGTTCAAACTGTGACTCTGGAAATGCCAATTTACTGTTGGTTCTAAATAGTATGTATAAAGTTATCCACAAAGCCATAAGAGGAAAAGAAACTTCTAATGAACTGTGAAACCAGATGCTTTATGCCAGAGAAGCACATTCTGCAGGCTGCATATTATTATTTTGTTTTGGGGAATGCTGCAATGTGCTAGGTAATTTCAAATCTAGATGCAGGCACAGTTTGTACCCCGAAGAATTTACGCTGGGAGGAATATTCCTGTTTGTAGTTGGGGGTGAGATGGGTATACGTTGAACAGAAGCAGTTTTATGAAAAATAAGTTTATTTTTCAGATTGGAACAGCAGTTTAGTTCAGAAACTTCATATTGGGTGGTTTCCATGCTGACAGTCAGCCCCCCATCTACCAGAAAGGATATGAGTCTCTACAGATGCTGTAAGGGGTTCAGACACAAACAAGGTTCTGGATGGGAGCTGTAAGGAAATCTCTGCATGGCCAACACAGATATCCCTTTAAAAAAACCCCAAAACAACCCCTTGAAACAAAACTGTTGAGGGTGGACTGAAGTTGGGGTGGTTTACTTCCCAGAAATGTTCAGGACAAATAATAAGCCGGTATGATCGGGCTGACAAAGCGGCTGTTATGAAGGGTTGATAGCCAATGATGGAGTAAGTTCTGTACATACATATGAAGTCAGATTTGCTCATGAGAAACATTTTGAGCAAAAAGGAAAGAATATAAAAGGAAAAAAAAAAAACCCAACCTACAAAAACCAAATCACAGATTGCAGATGGGGCTACCTGCATTGCGCTATCGGTACCGAGCAGAAAAGGTGAGATCCAGACATGTGTTCTGATTGTCAGGACAAAGGGAAATGGTGCAAAGCAGCAGAATGACATTCTATTCTGTCTTACAGTTATGTATGGTGTCATTATAAAACACTGGGATTTTTTGTATTGGGTGATTAGAGATGAAATGACCAGATTAACTTTTTCTAAACTTTAGCTGAAACTCTGTGATTTTGAACACCGTGAGTAGTAGCCTCCAACAAGAAGTTCTGGAAGCAAATTAGGAGTATTAGCAGAAAGAGGAATTAAAAAAAAAAATCTGATTTATCTATGAGATTCTGATTTATTTTATTTTTTTTAATACCCACGTATGATGTGTAACTTCTACCATATCCATGTTACAAAAGTAGAGGAGAAATACATTGCTTAAATCAGCAGAGGGGTGGCAGCAGGGACAGGGAGGGGATTGTCCCTCTCTACTCTGTCCTCTTGAGGCCCCTTCTGGAGTACTGTGTCCAGAGCTGGAGTCCCAATACAAGAAAGATTTAGAACTGTTGGAAAGGGTTCAGAGGAGACCATGAAGATGATGAGAGGGCTGGAGCACCTCCTGTACGAAGAGAGGCTGAGGGAGCTGGGCTGGGTCAGCCTGGAGAAGAGAAGGCTGTGGGGGGACCTCACTGCAGCCTCCCAGTCCCTGAAGGGAGCAGAGGAACAGGAGGGGAATCAGCTTGTTAAAGGGCAGAGACTGGCAGGACAAGGGGGCTGGAGTGAAGCTGGAGGAGGGAAGGGGGAGAGGAGAGATTGGGGGGAAGTTCTTTGCAGAGAGAGTGGTGAGGGGCTGGAACAGGCTGCCCAGAGAGGGGGTGGGTGCCCTATCCCTGGGGGTGTTCAAGGCCAGGTTGGCTGGGGCCCTGGGCAACCTTGTGTAGCTCCAGGCCTGGAGGTTGGTGTCCCTGCCTGTGGCAGGGGGTTGGAGCTCTGTGACCCTTGGGGTCCCTTCCAACCCAGACCATTCTATGATTCTATGAAATGCTTTTTTCCCAACAAATCCGAGTATTTGCATTAACGAGCTAGTTTGAGGAAGGATGGGGTAGGTATAATGGAGAGAGATTATATAGTGTGTAGAAAGAGCAGAAGAAATCTAAGTGTGGTGCTTTGTAGAGACCAAAGCCAATTTTTAAAAATTATTATTTTTACACAGGCGGAAGGAAACAACGTTCAGCACTGACTGCAAAGTGGAACGTGTTATGCAAGCAGAAGAGAAAAAAAAAGTCTGAGACAGGCTTTGAAAAGCTTAGAAAGGAAGGATGGAGAACTTGACTTGAAGTAGCTCCAGCTGAAGGAGGTCTGCGTGGCTGGGGCTGCATCATTAAAGTGCCAGTAATTTTGCTTGATGCCAACAGTTTGGGTGGATCAGAGGAACGCAGGCTGAGATTTCTTAGAGGCAAGAAGGACAAGGTTAAAGAAATGATGATGGGAGGGTTTGAAAGCTCCATGACTATTTTTTGATTTTGCTGCAGCAGGAATATTCCCTTTCTTTGCTGTACTTGAGACTGGGCACTTCTATTTCTGGTAATGCCCCAAGAAGGTCATTCAAACTATTTCAAAACTCAGGGAAAATTTCTGGGAAGGTTTCAGTTTGCCTTGCAGTTCCACTTGTCTCTTACTTCCGAGACTGGTTTAGCCCTCTCTGATGAGCAGCAATACATCTTGTTGATAAATTCCTCTGCAATCTTTATGGAAGTTAATAGTTGTTTGTCCTTTGACCAAAACTACTTCGTCTACATCTTTGCATCTTCGTTTTAATCTTCAGTTTAAATTAGGACAGAGGGAATATTCTTTAGCAAGTTCTGACCCCCCATTATCTGGAAAATCAGAGGAGGCGGGGGAAGTCTACTCTGCAAGCATTGAGATCTCTGATGCCAGTTTGATTTTGTATTTTAGTGCTTTTAGCCTGTGTCACTTACTCCATCTGGGTTTTATCCAGGGATTCTTTTGGGTTTTAGTGTGTTACATTGAAAAATACTTATTTTTAATGTATGCTAGTAGCAAAATGAAATAGTATACATAGAGAGGAACTACTGTTTTGCTTTACCCTTTGTTTTAAAATACTTAGTGAGTTCTTAAATGCTTCAAGTTTCAGAAAACAATATGAAAAATGGGAATATTGAATGCATTTCATTTGCAGTTTAAGTACAAATACAAAAATATTTTCACTTTAGTCCTGGTAAAAAGAAGGTATGAATTAACAATACAAGTAGACAGAGAAGAGCAGACATATCATAGGAAATAGAGCTAGGAGGCAGGATCAACTATACCTAAATTGTTCATGACAGATAGTTGTCTAACTTGCTCTTTAAATCTTTGGTGATGGAGTTTCCACAATCTCTATAGGGTCTTTTTCCTAATGTCTAATAAAAATCTCCTTCTCAGCAGTTCAGGCCTGATACTTGTTATTCTTTTTGAAGCTGACACACAGTGAAATTTCTTTGCAGCTGCCACCCATCTATGTACAAACTTATCACTTCTTATCCTTTCCTTTGGGTTAAATCATCTCTGTTATTATCCTTTTTGTACAGATCATGTTTTCCAGGCCAGCCAGTCTTTGGTGTCTTGTCTCAAGAGTTAAGGGAAGAATTACTGGATGCAAAATTACACAAAAATAAGCTGTGCTTGAGCCAGGTAAATATTCAAGCCACAACCTTGAATAATGAGTAGAAATTAGTGCTGATATTTGAGGTTTGTTTCTGTGGGTGTGTTGGTTTATCTTTATTAGCCTTTGCCTTGGATATATAGGATCCAACATCGTAACCCAATCTGTCCTTTGGTTATGTGGGATGAGGTGGACTATTTTAGAACTGGGGACAGTATTTTGTCCTTAAACTTGTTAATTCTGTCAGTAAATTCAGTGTTTCAGCAGGCAGCATTCGAAACATCTCTCTGAAATTTTGAAAAAAGAATAATAAATCATGTAAACTCCTTTTGCAGAAGGCAAAAGAGGCTGAGCTGGAAGAGTAGGGTGTAGGACACTTGCCATCAGTCCCTTGCATTCTCCCTCCCACCCCTCTCTACAGCAAACCATTACTAGTGGCTGAGACCCATCTCCTAAAGGCTCTGGAGGCCCATAATTTTTAGGGTCTGCCATCTTTGCTGAAAAAAAAGAAAGTAGAGAAGTTGATGGCAGAAAATTTGTTTCATGCTTTCATATGTATATATAAGATAGACTGTGAGCTTAAAGTCCTGACAATTTCTTGCACACCTAATGAACAATAATAGTTGAATATTATTTTACACATTTTAGTCCCAGTGATGCAGTGAGAAGTATGATCTGAGAGAAAAGAAATCCCAGGAAAATGAATCTGTGAGGGAGAGAGAAAAAAACCCAAAAAATCTTGTGTACATTTCCAGTGCTAGGGAGAAAATAAGGTTTCTTAATATTAGTGTTTATGTAACACACGTATTTAAGTTATCAGAGAAACACTTAGATGTTGAGATGAGCTTTGAGAGCTGTGCTAAACCATTTGATTTATAGTAGGGTTTTGTTTTGGTTTTCTTTCCAAACTTCCCTGTTCCATTGAACATCTCTTTAAGTTTAAATTAAAAAAACAGACCCAAAAAAAAAAGTTTTTTATTTTTATTGAATCTAATGGTTGTACCACTGCCTCTTGTATCAAAAGAGTGGGCACATAAGACTGATAGCTTCACGTTTTGGAAAATCCTGAGCAGTAAGCAGCATAGTGTTTATCAGAAGTGCATGTTAGAAACTGGAAAGGTTATTCTATTTTATTTTGTAAACTTTGGCCTTTTGTCTCTCAAGAAATGTGCTCCTTGACTAAGGAAACTTAGTTTTTGGGACACAAAGGCCCTGCAGCATGCTCTTGGGCTGGCAGCGAACAAAGTTTGACTTCCCAACCACGGGCAAATTTATGTCCTGATGCAAGAGGATGGTCTCCCCGCTCCACAGTCAACACAGCTTAAAACTGCGTCCTCAAAAATCTGTTTGCTCATCACTTTAGTCTTCCTTGAGCATGCCTAAGTAAAAAATAGATTATCCCCCGGGATAGGATTTGCCTTATCTGACTTCTGGTGTTTGCAACACAGACTCCTACAGCGACGCTGATCACCCGACTGCCCTCCACGTTGGGGAGAGAAACAGGCCATCCCTGAGCACCTTCCTGCTGGCTTTTGCTGAGATTTCCTTTATACTCCCAGCTTTGGTTACAATATGGTTACAATACTGAGGTTTTGCTTACTTGTTTCAAAGCAGATATTTTTTTCAGAGAGGTGCCACCCTGGTTTGGTTCATCTGAGTTGATCAATGTGGGAACCTGAATGTGTTTGTTGAATGTACAGGCAGAACAAACGTTTGGAAAGTGTTTGCTTGGTCCAGGAGCCAACAGCTGTGTGCTGGCCTTTTCCCACCAAGAACACCAGGTGCACTATTCTGTTTCCCATGTCCTAGGAAGCTTCTAACCAGAAAGGCCGTCAGTAAGCACAGTTCAGTGAAGTTCCCATTATAGATGAAGTTGCAGTGTAGATTGTGGAGACAGGACAAGAGGTAATGGCCTCAAGTTGGAGCACAGGGAGTTCCCTCCCAATGTGGGGAAGAACTTCTTCCCAGTGAGGGTGAGGGAGCCCTGGGACAGGCTGCCCAGGGGGTGTGGAGTCTCCTTCTCTGGAGAGATTCCAGCCCCGTCTGGACACCGCCCTGTGTGCCCTGTCCTAGGGACCTTGCTTTGGCAGGGGGTTGGACTCAATGATCTCTTGAGGTCCTTTCCAACCCCTGCGATTCTGTGATTCTGTAATTTCTGATAGTGTGCAAAGAAGTGCCTTGCCTTAGGAAGAACAACCATAAACCCAGTCTGAAGCTAAATGAGCCACCCTCTTCCAGAGCAGAAACTTCTTGGACATGACCTGGTCCTCTGTTCTGCTCTTTCAGGATAGTAATACAGGTGGTGAACAGGATGAATCCCTTTGCTGTTGTGGACACATCACCCTCATGTTTCAGTGTTGTCACCTTCAGGAGAGTCAGGTTTATTTCTTTACTGACAAAATATTTCGTTAGCTGGGAATAAAGTACAATTACTTCAGTTGGGTGGTAGAAATGAAGCAAACACCTTGCAGGAGAAAATGCCTGTGTAAAGCTTGTCAAAGTGTCAATGACCCTCAAAGGTTTGTCTGTTTATCATAAATGGCTTTGTTAACACATGTCATCACCGGCACTTAGATGCACATTTGCTTTAATGCTTTGTTCAAAGCGGCAGCGCAACAATGACAACAATAGGATATAAATACTTTATAAGACATCTAGTGTCATCTCTTTATCATTTATAACAGAGCAAAAGCATTATGAAACATTTATTATGCAGTTGCAGGTAGCGCTTTCTCTCACTAGCGCCGCGTGTTCGGGATGCAGCGTTCGGGATGCGGCGTTCATCTCCGACTCGCTGGCAGGTAACCTGCCTGCTGCAGAAGGGCTGGAGATGAGGGAGAAGCCAGGGAGCCCAACTGTGACAGCACGACATCACCTGGCAACACCACAGAGAGGAGGAGGAAAGATGTGGGGGAAGCTGGGTTCACCTTAGAATGTTGTGTAGATAGGAGGAAAGGTCTGTAGGAGGGGTGAGGTAAAAGATTTAAGATTTGCTGTTGGGTTGTGGGTCTCTTGGCATGACACACACATTGATTTTTTGAAGGGTGTTTAGTTTGTTGTGGGGCAATCCTGCCCCGTGCTGCAGCTGCACGCAGGGCAGCACTCTTGCAGAAATGCACCCAGGAGCTTCAGGGAAGCAAAATTCAGGTGCTGTTTGGTCAGGAGAGACAGACATTGGATTGCTTTTTCTTATTTGTATTGCAGCCATTTCTTATTCCCTGTGTGAGACGTTGTACCAAAGCACTGCTCTTCTCCTGAGGAAAAAATCCTACTATTATAACTTCTTCATTACAGCCTAAACATTTTCAGTTTAAAAAAAATAATATATATATATATAATTTGCTTGATCTGATTTCTGATGCATTTTGTTCAGTGTTATGTAGCCACATTTTTCTGTAGGAAATTTGATACATTACTTTAAGTTAACTACATACAAGAGAATACTAAATAAATTCACTTTATGTGCTTCCCTAATTAGTTTTCAGTCATGTAATTCTCTTCAATATAGAGTTGAGAAATCCCCAAGTCTACCTTGATGTAGTTAGTGTCACATACACTGATCATGTGAAATTGAATTTGAATTTACTACTAATATTTAAACACGAAAGCTGACTTGAACCATATTTCCCCCTTGGATATAGATGTCACTGCTCTCTGTAATGAGTAGCATTATGTTGAATACTTAAGCCAAGAACAACCAAGTTACAGGAACAGGACATTAATCTTAAGAGAACTGTTGAATTCCATGCTTTAGACAATGCAGTGTCTTAGCACTCCCGTTTGCACTTTAATTACTTGAGACAAATATTTTGCAGTACCAATTGCTTGGGTATATTTTGTAAAGATGGAGTGGAAATAACTTGTGGAGACCAACTATATGCACCCAAAGAATGTCATTTGTTGTCTGTAACCTGCAGCTCTTGGATGCACGAAGTCTGACAAGTTTCTGTGCGGATCTCCCTGGCTTTGCCCCAGGGAGTGTGTACATGGGGGTGTGTGTACGTGTGCCAGACCTGAGTTTGGGGGGAGAGGGACATGCTGAGTGCTGACTCCCTGCAGGATTCAGTGCCATGCTGCTCCTGGGTCTCACTTGCAACTCTTCTCCATGAGTCAAGTAAGCATGCACTTTAAAATCTAAAGCTGGGTGTAACCTGTGGAGAAACTGAGGCCTTAGGAATCGTTTGCAAAGACCCTGATTAAAGAAAACTTCTGCTGGAGTGTCTGTCCCTGCACTTTCTGGGTGCTATAGTTGGAGTGATGGGATGAGTATGGCTGGACTGCATTTGTAACCCAATTTATGTTGCTGCTTGATTAACTCCTTATCCAGGTGGATGTAAATACCTGGAGGAATTTAAAGAACTCTGCAGTAGAGGCTTTCTCAGCTCTATTACCACTGGGTGTTTGCTGAGCATTTCATATGAAAAGATCTAGAGGGGAAAAGAAGATGATGAAGGAGGAGAAAGAATGCTTCCCTGTTGAATCTCTATGACAATGATTAGGAAAGCATTCAGTGTGCCTAGAGAAGTGGGGGCTGCCCCTGGATTCCTGGCAGAGTTGGATGGGGCTTTGGGTACCCTGGGCTGGTGGAGGGTGTCCATGCCCATGGCAGGGAGTGGAACTAGATGGGTTTTGAGGTCCCTTCCCATGCAAAACATTCTGGGGTTGTATGAAAAGTGGATTTGAGTCCTTCAGAGCATAAATGGAAAGGGTTTTTGCCACAGAGATATACAGTGGTGCAGGGCAGGGGAAGGGACTGTACCTCTCTCCCAGTGCAGGGTTGGTCCCAGGAGCAGAGTGGCAATGGGCACATCACCCCAGGCTTCGTGCTGCTCAGGAAATCTCTGCCTGCCATCAGCAGAGGAGAAGAGAGGGAGCTGGGTTAGGATGATTATAGGCATAAATAGGCACATACAGGCAGGGAGCTTTATGCCTGTCTCCCTACAGCCATCGCATAGGAAAGAGGCAAAGACACAGAGGAAGTCCCCAAAGCCCCATAAGATGAAGTAGGAAGCATTCCACTGTATATACAAAGGGAGAGTCAGGAAATGGGTCAATCTTTTTTCTTCAAGGTGTCCTTAGAAAAACAGTGTGTATTTCTGCTTATAAAGGTATTGCATAGCTCATATATAGTATTTTGATCTTTGCTTGGGAATACGTAGGTGAGCATGTTTCCCTTTCCCATGTGTGGTTGTGACACTGATGTTTCCTGCCTGTAGGCCTCCAGTGACAGGCTGGTACTGCAAGCATTAACTCCTTGCACAGAAACTACCCTTGTGCAACTACAAAATGGACTTTTACAGGACTTACCAGCCATTCCTCTATCCTTTCTGCAAACCCCTTTCATTACAGGACAAGGGGCAATGGCTTCAAGTTGGAGCACAGGGAGTTCTGCACCAATATGTGGAAGAACCTCTTCCTGGTGAGGGAGCCCTGGGACAGGCTGCCCAGGGGGTGTGGAGTCTCCTTCTGTGGAGATATTCAAGCCATGTCTGGATACTGACCTGTGTGACCTGTCCTAGGGACCCTGCTTTGGCAGGGGGTTGGACTCAATGATCTCTCGAGGTCCCTTCCAACCCCTACAAGTCTGTGATTCTGTGATTCTTTCATTATATCTTTTTAAATGGGCTGCAATAGATTCATTTCTAAATGGATCTGATTTGCTTTTCAACTAAAAGATGGAGTCTACAAGCTAATTTACTGGGCCCACATAAGATTAATCACGTGTTCTCTATGCATGACAAATCATTAACAAGTGGCAAACAGCAACTGCTAACCAAGTGAATCGTGATGTCTTCATGGAAAGCCCCTTCTATATATATTGATGTGGATTTTGCTACTGTTTATTGCAATGCCTGAGGGAGCAACATCTCTATTGCCAAGAAGAAATTCCTTCCTTTGAAGGTATCCACCTGCACGGTGGCCAGTCAGCAAGGTGGTTGGTCTGCAAGGGGGCCGGTGAGGGAAGGAAGGAATTCCTTTGAAGGAATTTCTCCAAACTCAGAGTTGTACCTTTCTGTGTTAGGGCTGTGTGGCTGCCTTCATGGAGAACCCAAAGAAGTTGGTTGGTGAATTTGCCTTTTGTCATGTTCGAGTGGATGAACTTCTGCTTCTGTTTCCCCAACAGCCGTTGTGCTGTGGTGCCTGCAGGAGAAGGATTATACTGCATCTGGCAAAGGAAATTACGGATTAACATGTGCATTATGTAGGAGAAACATTACAGGAAAACTGTCATTTGTATTTTACAAGGAAATAATGGTTTAAGTCTCTTAGGACTGAAATAACTCCTTAGTTTTTCTCCCCTTTTGAAATACTCTGAATTCTCGTGTCAGTAAAAAAAAAAAACCCAAAACAAAAATGAGAAGAATCCAGGCTTTTTCAACCAGAAAGGCCAGTGCTGGAAAAGAGATTGCAGAAAACATTCCAGCAGTGGCTGAACTTCCCCTCAACCCACTCAGACCCTGAACTTCTGGGGTGTCTCCCTCCCGCACTGTCTGTTGGGGCTGAGGTTTTGAGGAGTTAGGCTCCAGGAGCTGACTAGGGTCTAGATCTGTCGAGATGCTTTTCTCCCTCGCAGTAGTGAGAAGGTGGAGTAATGACCTGCAGAGGAGCTATAGTGGTAGCACAAAACCTGAAAGAAACTGGCTTATAGCCCACAGGCTCAATCTATAATTTTGATCGTTAATATTGCCCAGGAGGAGTGCTGCTCAGAGGTCAGGAAACATTTTAGAGCGAGATGCTCCGAAACACACGCTCGCTGCTGCTCTCCTCAGCTCCTGCGGCAGTTTTCTATTTCCAAATCATCGGCTGCTGCTGCCCTGAACTGCTCAGGTCTGCAGAGGGAGGGTCCTTCAGCCTGTATCACCCAATTTCTTAGGTTTTCTCAAAGCATGCCTATTTTATTTGCTTCCCCAACATATGGATTAAGCACTTTTATAAACTGCAGTCGTGCCGTGACAGTGAGAAGTGCTGATGAACACAGCCACCTCCGTTCGTTCTCTCAGTCCTTGCCCCGTGATCGCTTAGCATCAGTTGAGTCATTGCTCCAAAATGACTTGTCCCTTTGGAATGGGGGTGTTGGACCCTGGTGCAAAGCTGAGGGATGGTACCTTTGCTCTCAGTAGCATCTTCTTTCCGATCTGGGCATTGCAAGGAATAGTGACAGTCTTACAGCTGTACAGTGTTTGTTGTTTCTCAGGCAGTGAGAGTGTCGTCTCCGTGCCGTGGTGTGGGATGGGTGCCCAGCTTGAAAATGAAGAAAACAGGTTTTAAAAATCCCCCCAAAGTGGCTGCACGGCCCCATCCTTGAATAGGGGAACCCCCCTGGACCCAATAAACATTTTAACATTGACTCTGAAGCTCCACAGGGCTCGTTGGAGAGGTTGGGTTTGTGTGCGCTCGCTGCGGCTGCTCGCTTTACCCTCGCGCTGAGATTTCCACCTCCTTCCAAGCAAAACACCCAGCTGAAAGGTAGCTCTGAGGGAAAGCCAGTTGTCAGGTTGGGCCAGGGGTCTACATTTCAGCCTGCTGAGCCAAACGCTGGCTCTGGCAATGCGGGTTCGACTCAAGCAGAACATGACACTGCAGGATGTTATTCTCGCTCGTGAAAGCTCTCGTCTCATCATCTGAATTTTTGGCTAAACTATGTGGACAGTTAAGCAGAACTATTTTTCTAATAAAATCCACATTTACATTTATTCTAGTTCCCTCTCCCTGCCTCTTTTTTTTTTTTTCTAATAAACAAATTCCTTGGGGTCTATTCCCAGCCTCCCAAGAAACAGTTAAATGACCGAATCTCAAAGGTTCGAGTACTTCTACAAACAACAGTCACAGGGAGGAAAATTAATGGTGTTCTGTTAATGACTCATATTAGTCCTCTTTGGTGGTCTGAAGCGATGGATTATATATTTTTTTTTTATTTTTATTTTTTTTTCTCTCCCCATTTCTTCCATATGCCTGTCATGGGGCTGCTTTTCTGATTGCTAGTTTTGTTGTTAAAAATGTCACTCTCTGTATTCGCCCTCCTCCCCATAGAATCTTTAAAACTAAACGCAGGAAAAGTGGAATATACCTGTCATTTAGACCAGCTAGAACAAAGGTTGATAGAAAATACATTCCTAGTTTGAAGAGGCTTCCCTGCTGATTTTGTTTATCAGAAAATGGCAAGTTTTGTTCCTAATGGACTGAAATTTAAATAAAATCTGACTCTGGAAATAAAAGCAGCCATTATGACAAAATAAAATTATATATTTTATAGGAGAAATTGAATTAAAATGCTAGTTTCCTTTGGTTAAATTCTTTTACATAAGGAAATGAATAAACGAGAGAGAGTGAAATAGAATGAGATAGAAAGCTGATTGTTGAAGTAAGCTTTTTAAAAATCAATAATCTCTTGTAATTTATATTTTTGAAAAACTTTGAACAGACTTCCATACAATATCTTGAATTATAGCTACATTTCTATGTTTCCTTTCATTAGAAGTTGAACTAGGGGTTAAACAGTGTTTTCCCCCTGGGATCTCAGGTTCTTATCGGGCTGTGGCTTTGGACTCCAACCTTCAAAAGAAAAGCCTCTCCAGAACCCGAGTTAATTGAACAATTTTATTTATTAACATTTAATAATTAATTAATAAATTTTTTAAAAATCATGTTAGTTTTCCTGCCAGAATGGGAACTTAACTCTGTGGCGAGCTGGTGGAGCAGAGTCAGGGCTAGGGAAGGTGACAGTTGTGACCAATCCACCTGTCTTCAGACTTAGCTTCTAGTGAGGCAGTTTATCTGGAGTCAACTGTTTTAAGGTTCAGGTCCCAAAACCTAACAATTAGAACTCAAATCAACCTATACATTCACAAGGTGACTTGGTGTGTGGCTGTGTCTGCCCACAGCTGTTCTGTCAACCTTGAATTAGCACCGCTTGCTTTGGAGACATCCTTGCAACTCCTTGTCAATAAAGGGATTGCTCAGGTTTTGAACATGGGCACAGGTTTTCCCAAAAATAAATGCCTGGGGTTGGGATAGGTAAAACCCTAAGCTATTAATTAAATCTGAAGGCAAGACTAGACCAGAATGAAGCCATTGTAATGAACTTGGAAGTCCATTCAAAGGCAGGTCCCAGCTCTCCTTTTGGGTTCAGTTTGCAGATTTGCCACCAGAAGCAGGAAGCATCCCTGGACCAGAGATAAAGCTCTCATCAGCAGTAGCGATGGGGTTTTTTTTCTCCCTGAGATGTCCCACCTAGACTAAAGTGCACAGGATATAAAATCCTGGGTTACTGCAAATCCTATTTCAGATTAACAAAAATAAAATTTAAAAAAAATCAGAAACCATAAGATTCTAGAATATTCCTCCACAAGTTATGGCTCTTTACCAAATGTGGTATTTTCTGGGGGGCTTGGAGGATGGAGCAGATCTGAGAGCACCAATGTGTAGGTGTCCATACGACTCCTTGGTAGGGCAGGTAGAAGCACCCATTTCCATCAAACCTTAGTCTTCCTGTCTGTAAAATGGCAGCAAGGCATCCTGGCTGTGATGAGAACAGCATCCTTAATCCCCACATAATTCTCCAGCACCCCTGAGTGTCGGCAGGGTTATAATTATTGTCTTTAAACAGCGACTGGGGAGATCTTTTAGCAGCTGTTTTAAAAGTGCTTTGAAGATGAAAATATCTAAATATTCTTATTACTATTATTATTATGGCTGTCCACCCTGATTACTGTGATTATACAGCACCTTTCTGACACGTCCCTAATGATAAAATATCTTGTGGGCTGTGAAGGGTCAAAAACAATTCCTCTGCCCCACAGGAGCATGTATATAGGACCTGGTCTGGGGCATATCAAGCTGTGGTGTTTGGCTGGCCACAGAAGTGTTTGGGAGGATGGAAATCCTTTGGATTTTTTTTATTCCCCTCCCATTGTTTTGAGATCCAGAGTGTCTGAGGGATGAGGAGGCTGTGGGCTGGCACTTGTCACCAAAGGCTGCCCAAAGCTTTCTCCAGAGATGTAGGAACACAGACTGAACCAAGGAAATCACTAAAACCACACAGACTCCTGTAGAGAGGGGTACTGCAATAGCATCATACCGAGCTCTGACTGGTTTGGGTTTGGTTTTCTTTTTTATTTCTTTTTTATTTTTTGTCCCCAGCTGACCAAGGCTGTGGTTTAACAACTGGTTTAGCTGCCTCATTTCCAGACTAAGCCTAAACCAAAATTTAAGGCTGTGAAGCTAAATGTAGGTTCCCAGGTCTATATATATTATGCATCCAAATTGAAGTATGGGTATGATGCCCACCCCCTCCCCCCAGCACCCTGATGAGCCACACGCAGCACCCACTGAAGTAAGGAGGTGTGAGAACATACTGCACCTTTCCAGCTCATGTCTTACATCCAGCATATATGGTTTCAAACCTAACTTTTAGAAGGCTGAATTGGAGAAATTTGATTGTTTCTTGCTAATGGTTGTGGTGGAAAAGTCTGTTCCCTGAGAACTGAAATCCAGTTTCTTTTAATGGAGGATTTGTCTGCAGGAGATGGGGGTGTGACGTAGGGCTTGCCTGTAAGTGTGTGTTCATGGGATATTGCCTGGGCACAGTATTTCAGAGCTCCTGGTCACAGCAACAAGGCAGAGGTGGACCAACAACTATTGCAGCTGCTTTTACGCTCTGCCAGATGCTGGTAAATGCTGGTTTTCCAAGTGGCAGAGAGTACTGCCCTGGTTGGTCCTTCTCCATCCCAGGTAGAGCAGGGCAAGGGCAGTGGGGCTGTGCACAGGCTGCTTTCCAAAAAGGGACCAGTGGGAGCAAGAAAAGAGACAGTATGTACCTAGAGCTGTGGAGAGATCCAATGATGGCACCTTGTGTTTAGTTTGGGGATTGATTTTGCTCCATGGGCCAAATGAGAGACAAAGGATCCTGGTTTGGATGGCTGTGCATTTTCCCCAGATGCATAGGATCCAGGTTGGGCACTTCTGAAGGATAACAGCTGGAAGCCAACATTTCCAAGGATGAGCCAGCTTCTGGAGATGTTGCTGAGTGTTGAGGCCATTAGTCATTCATGGGTGGGGATGTTCCTGCAGAAAGCAGTGTGCTGCTTGCAGGATGGGAAGGTCTGTGCCTGAGCACAGAGAGTTGCATGCTTCCCTCTGAGGCTCTAAATCTTTTGAAACACTTCAGATGCATGCTCTGGTCTCTCCCTCATCCAACGGCAATCAAAGCTGGATGAGTTGTTTATGTGCTCCTTATTGGAAAGGTTCATTCCCCCTTGAAGATGAAACAACCTCGAATAACTCATGGCTGCCATGCGAGCAAGTCACGAGGGTGTGTTTGTGTGCGCACGCTGTGTTTGTCAAACGCATCTGCATGGTGAGCAGGAGATATGGAGCTCCCTGTATATTTGTGGGCAAAGTCCAAGTACAGACAAGGGCCCTGAAAGTGTTTGCAGAAAGCAAATTGCTCGTGATAATCCTATTAATTCGTCTGCAGGTTTTCCTCTTTCCAAACAAACCTGCCCCAACCGAAATCACTTGTACCACAGCCAGCTCGTGCACTGCTGCTCCTTTAATTCTCTCATTGGGTAGGGTTCGGTTTCTACTTCCCCATTTGGCTTTTATATTATTATTATTATATATTTGATTACATCCTATTGTATCTGATGCTTACCAGAATGAAACTCTCCTCGCCGTGATGAAACCTCAGTAAGCCTGGAGTGCTTTGGCAAAAGTAACCTCAGGCTCGTTTGTCGAGATGGTTTTGCCAAGCCCACACAGCTCTAATTACATCTTTTCACTGGCCTGTTTTAAACTGTCCCCTCTTTCCAAAGTCTTTTGTGTGGTATTCAGAAATACATTGTTATAATGAATACAGTATGTTTAGAATAAGTTTCATTGGGTTTGGTAGCGAAGCAATTGTACGTTTTTATTAGAGGTACTGAAGACTTCCAATGGAGATAATATTTATACAGTGGGCCAGAATTGTTTGCATTTAGAAGAATAAATAAAATGAATAATATCCAAACAAGATAATTAAAATGTCTGTTACAAAGTACCTTTAATTTGCTTAGGCTTTTGATTTGCATATTCCTTGCTTTACTTTGAAGACAGAGAGAAATGCACTTGATACCAAGTCTCCAGCTTGCTAATATATCATGTAATAGCCAAGTACCTCCCTTCTGGGCTGTATTTACAGTAAGATTGCAGAAGTACACCCACATTTGCATCTTTGACCAGCGGTTTTCAGTACACAAACTTTTTTTGTCTGTCTCTGCCAGATGCTAAATTCCATTTTTGTTGAATCAGTATTGTGGCTGATCAGAAAAAGAACCACCCATAACAATCCAAAACTGAATAAACACACAATCTCTTGAAGCTGTAGGCAGTGCTTGCTAAAAGATGTGATCAGCAGGTAGTTTTGGAAAAGTTTTCTGAAGTGCCTTTCTGTGGATAATATATAATATTTCATTTTAAAAACCCACAACAAAACAAACTAACCACAAAACAGCACCTTCACCATTAGATATTATATATGAGATACTTAAAGGTGTGTTACAGAGATAGGTATGTATAAATACTTAGAAAAGAGAGTGGGAGAGAAAGAGTAAGTCTGTTAATCACACACATTTAAAGCCTCTTGACTTAGCTATGGGATATTTCCTTAAAAAGTGGACTTTCAGAAACTACAGCACTATTTAAAGTCTGGTTTTGGAGCTTGCTGGCAGGAATAAGTTATTACACAGGTAAGAAAGCTTTGTGAACCTGTTGCCAGTTACATACCTAGTTTTCTATTTGTTTACTTACATATTCAACACTTAAACATGTGTAAACTTGCAATGCCTGGGAGTATGTTTGTTTGTATTTTGGACTAGCAAATTCTTTCTTGTGTTTCACAAACGTGGCGGTTTTTAAACAGGTTGGACATTCCTTATCCCTGGTTTTGGTTTGGTTGTGTTTGGGCTTTTTTGGTTAAACTAGTTTTTGTAACTATTACTGTGCCTGTGCTGTGTGCTAGTTGTCCTTATTTACTTCTGGCTCTCCATTTTGATCTTATGTATGGGTACTTTGCAAAATCTGTTGGGATTAGTCAAGATGAAAGGGTTGCTATGCAAATATGAAATCTTACTCCCTGGTATTTGTCACCAGTTGCAAAGCACAGATTTTTAAATGAACAATTGTATGGCATCCTAAATAAATAGGGATGCTGGCTTAACACAGCCTGTATGTCTCTGATACAAGTGGAAAAAGCAAGTTAAGCTCTTCATTTTTATAATAGTTATTTCTATTCTCAATTTTTTTTTTCTGGCGTGCTTTGTTAAGTATATCTTTATTTCCAGAGGCTGAAATGTACTCCTCTTTCTTTTTCCTTGAAAATTAAAAGCTTCTACCTTAAAGAAGTGAATGATACATTATCTGCTATCTCTAAATTGAACCCATTTGGAGCTATTTGCATCCTGTAGAAACCTACAGCTGAGTGCTGTGCTCAGAGGTGTAATGACTGGTTGTCACAACACGCTGGAGGTGGCCCCATAACAAAATGATCCCCTGTCAATCCCCTTGCAGGAAATGCATTGGCAACCTGTAATTCGGGCTCAGTATTAACATCCTGCCTGGGTTTTGTTAAATAGCACTTTCTAGAAAGTAGATCTGCTGAACTTGTGCTTAATAATGTTTTAAGGGGAATATTTGATGGAAGTTTTAGAAAGCATCACATGGGGTTAACAGTGATTTGTCATTTGTTTCTAATTAAAGGACTTAATCTCTTATCACTAGAACAGCCTATTTTTTTATACTAAAGGCACAGATGTGAATAGAAACATATTAATGAGATGTCATACTACACAGTCATTTGGTGTTTTGTTTAACTTAAACATAGCAGAAAATGTGCATCTAAGTAGACACATGTAATGACATTGAGATAGAATTATAATTTCCTACATTTGCATAACCTTTAGCAACATCCACTTTAGATCCACCTTGCAGTGGTATTGCATGTTCAAAACTGATGTTTGTTGTGGTTGTAAAAGGGTCTAAAAATCACACGATGACATTGTTTTCCAGTCAAATGGCCTGTTGTTTTTCTTAAACCAAACATTTGTCTCTTCAAAGTTGTTGGCTCCTCTTAAGACTGAGGATGACAATCTGTCCAGTCTGACAGGCACGGGTGTTGCTCTGGCAGAGTGATGAAAAGCAAAGGCTGACCTCATCTGTAGGTGTTGCCCTTCCTATTGTCAGGTACCTAACAGCCATTTTACTGCCAAAATACTTAAAAACTAGGCAAAAGTGGCGTGGGTTAGTATGATATTTAAGAACCAAAGAGGAAGTTTTGGTCACGTGCTCTGGCACAGACTGTCATGCATTGCTCAGTAGTAGTATCTCCATCAAGGTCAGATAAGCCGTGGTTGAAGGAGAGGGGGCCATAATTCCAAAAAATGTCACTCTCTGCAGGTCACAACCCAAGCTGGGGTTAGAGTAAGGATGAATGAGTCACTTGACATATTCAAATGCACTAATGAGGGATTTTTGAGCCTAAGTATTCAGCATACCCGTTATTGACAAAACGCATTGAGAAGTGGAAAGTTTCAATCAAAATGGGTATAACATAGTTGCCAAAACAACATAATCACTGAAGAATTCATCAAAGTTGTGCATTATACTATTTTCACTCTGGGAGATGTGTGAAACTGCTTCTGCTCCAGATTGATGACTCCAGTTGTCCCAGGGTATCACTGCATGCCAGAGCAAATGTGATAGCCAACACCAGAGACCAGCACTAGGTAATCCCCATGTGAAAAATGCCAGTCTAACTTTATTTACTAGGGAATCTGTCTACTTTCTGGCCAGGAGACAGGGACTAAAGACACCTGGACTTTGTCTGTCTGTCTTGCTTTACAACTTGAGGCAAACTGCTTAGAGGTGAATGGTGGCCCCACTGCACTGTCAACATCTCCCTTAACTAAACCAGAACTTCTGCTTTAATTCTACGTGTCAGACTGCAGGATAACTTATGCAGGTATGACAATGTGACTTCAGGATTGGTGCTTCTCTGTGTTATTTTGGATGGCTGAGAAGGCTGAGAGTGGTCGTGACCTTGCCTCCCTTAATAGCAAAAAATGTCTGGCATTGCTGTCACCTAGTGTGGCAATTACTCTGAGAAAGCCTGCTTGTTACTTTTTACTGACCTTCTCATATAGTTAATAGCAAACAGAAGAAAAGAAAATCTACTCCATTTTTCACTTAAGTAAGGTATCTTGCATACAGCAAAGCCTAGATGACTCCCATGATGGGGGCAACATCAGATGGAGCAATACTGGGCGCAGGTAGTCTTGCAGGTCTCAGCCAGCTTGCTTTTAACTTACAATGCAGAGCAGGAAAGTTGCAAGGTGCCCAAACTTGCAGCAGCTGCTGGGATGTCTCTGAGGCTCCTTCCTTAGGGAAAGAGCTGGTTGCTGTATCGTGACTGCCCCAAGGACTGCTCGTGGTCCTGTGCCAGAACAGCCTATGCAAGTCTCAGCACATGTAGTCAGCTGCCACACTTTGAATAAGGGTAAAGTCAAATAAACAGAATTCAGAACTTTTTCCCCCAAATGCTTTCCTTTCCCATCCTGAAACTACCATGGCAGGCTCCTCTGCTTTTCTATCCCTAGTGCCAGGATCACAGCTTCCAAGTCAATTTTAATCCTTTTCTCTTTCCTACTTACTCATTTTCCAGCTTAGTCTTCTCTCTCATCTCCTCTTTATCTTTCTTCTTTTTCCACTATGCCCACTGTGGCCATTGGCTCCCATGATCATTGTAATCTTTTCCCCTTCAGCTTTCATTCCTCTTCTTTAGTCTTTCCAGAGTGCAGCTACTGAAATACCTTACTCCATCCATACTAGTGCATAGCTCCTCTTTCCTTCCTTGTGCTGTTCCCCTCAATTCCCATTACAACCCCAAAGATGAGCCAAGGCTGTCTATAATCTTTGCTTCAACTACATTGCAATATTTTCTTTTTACTTCCTCTCTTTAAGATATTTTTTTTTCCTCAACACATTCAAATATTATTTTATTTTAATGGGGTTTTTTATCCATTCATTTTATGCTCACTGAGCTTTTTCTGTGGCTGTGAGCTTCTTCAGAAACAGCTCTTCCTGAAAGCTTTCCAACCAAGATCTCACTGAGAACTTACTTTATCCTTCTTGGTAGCCTCTTCCAACTCTTACCTGCATCTCTCTTGTACTGTATCTTTTCTGTCTGGGCCTGCAAGTACTCAGCTATGTCTTTGTGGCAGAATGTGGTGTTGGGCATAGATACTTGTATGCAGAAGAGATGTTTGAGTGTTGGGATGCTGCAAGGTCGGAGTGCTGTCTGGAATGCTATTTGAGGAGTGGAAGAAATATAGAGTAGAAGTATGAGTAGTAGTGGAACTGTGTTCCACTAGTTTCAAGTACCATAGCTTGAAGAATCATCTTTGTTAGGTTTTGGAGCAAACTGGAAAGTTTTTGATCAATAAAACAAGTCCCTGAGAAACTGAAAGTTGAGCAAGACTTTTACTGTCTCCATTTCTATTGTCTTTTACTGTCTTGTACTTAGAATAGTTTTGGTTGGAAAAGACCTTCAAAATCATCAAGTCCAACAATTAACCTATCACTGCCAAGTTGACCACTCAACTCTGTCCATAAGCACCACATCTACATGGCTTTTAAATACCTCCAGGGAAGGCAACTCAACCACTTCCTGCTGTACCCAGTTCCAATGATTAAGAACTCTTTCAGTGAAGAAATCTTTCCTGCTTCTGGAAGGAAAACTTTCAGGACTAAACAGCTAGAAAAAATAACAGTAAAAGGGTGGGAAAAAAAAAAGGTCCATGGTGGGCAATGGGTGGGAAATGGTTCCTTTCCCTGTAGCAATGCAGCATATAGGGGCTAGGCAGCTCTTTTGCAGGACAGGGTTTCAGGTTTGCCACATGTTGCAAAGGAGATACAAACCAGTCTGTAAAGCCCTTGCTCAGAGGTTTCCTTAGCTTTCTTCCAGTTGTATTCTGCCTATGTTTTTTTTTTATTTTTTTGCTTTTGTCTAGAAAATGTTGATTAGGAGAGACGTAGTAGTTTGGCATTTTTGTCACGGTTTTAAATGTTATCCAGAAAATCAAAATTATTTATAAACCAACAGCAGTAGAGTTTAGCTAGCTATGAAAATCAATTGCCAGAAATCATGAAAACCATAAAACTTAAATTTTGGTTTGAAAATGAGCTTGTAATATTAAGATCAGCTTGATATATTTTCCACCAGGGAACTTTTTGATGCCGGCTCTAGCAAATAACCCACTGTTTTAGTAATTTTATTTTTCTTGAATATGTATGTGTATTTATATACTAGTAATGAGTAAAATGATTAAATAAGTCTACATCTTAAAACAAAAGTGTCCGTATTTTTCCTTTAAACTTATATATAGAGATTATGAAGTAGCCATGCTATGGTGGCAGTCAGTGTATAAAAGTGCAGGATTTTAAAGTAAATGAGGATTATTTATGCCAATATTCATTTGCGCTCAGTGCAGTAACACCATCTATCTGTTTGATCCATTGCACTTAAATCCAAAGGATTTCTTAGTCAGTCAAAGAAAAAATATTCCTTAAAAGAGTTAAGGCAGAAATACAATGGCACAGTCCTAATTGCCTTAGAATAACATTCAGCACACAAAGTTGCATGAGTAAATCTTTTCACGTGGGTAGGAAAGGTCCCCATTTAGAGATTTAAGCCATGAATGGACATAAACTCACGTTTTTCCATTTGGAATATCTGGACCACCGTGCCTGCTTCCCTTAGTGATTTATTTTGTATTTGCTTAGTGGGAGATCACTTTTATAGTAGGTGACGTCCCTTCTTTTATAACAAATTGTTTCTTTTGGCTGGTGTGGTTATGATAATTAAGGCTGTTCCTTCAGAATTCCAAATTTTACTCTTTCCTCACTTGTATTAAATTTTCCTTACAATGAAAATAATGATATGCTAAAAAGGATCCAAAGCCAGGACTATATGGTAACAGTTAAGAAAAGCTATATAGCAGAATGAGGTTGTTTCAACATGCAGTGGTTTTCTCAGGTGGCTCTTACCTTTGGCTGTTGGTGGTAGTCACGCACAGCTCATTACTAGAGGACTCCACAAATATGTTTCCTGGCATTACAAAACATCCTGTTAGCGAAAAGAACAGAGATGTGGGGGTGGTTATTTTTAGGCAAATGTTCTCCTTTTGTGAAAGTTCTCTCCTTGTGATGAAACTCTGAATGTTTCAATCTCTTTCACTGGCTGTCAAATACCCAGAACAAGCTGGTCTTGAAAGAAGCAGCTAATTGATAAACTGAGTGCTTATGTACACTGTCTAAAAGAAATATGAATATATTTAGCTTTGGAGATGAGACTTATGTTTTTCAGTCTTTGGCTTTCTTATTTTAATCACTCATGGGTTTTAATACTGAGAGAAGCTCCAGGGTTGTGCCACCAACTGTAACATAAGCCTGGCGATCAATTGGGCAGTCACGGTATCCAAGGGAAAAGACTGAAATGCTTTCCCATTTCACCTGTACATATTGAGTGATCAGGTATGTTGTGATGGCAGAAGACTTTGTTATCAGGGCTATCTGCACATCTGGTGTGGTGAATGCTTTGTGTGATTTTAATATCAAAATAACAGGTACCCTGAGCTGCATAGATTCCATGTCAAGAAAACAAATACTAGGTTTCTGCCAGATAGAATGCAAATTATTGAACCTATTTCTTGTCTTTTCTCATAAAACATCAGTGTAAATCCCAGGTGGGACACATCTGTGTAGAGCTGCTCCAACTTCTCCATCCAGCCCAAGTTCTACATTTAACTGACGGCCCTTTCAAGTGCGCAGAGAAAGTTGTCAGCCAGAGTTCACCAAGCATTTCTGTTCCCCTTTCTGCCCTCTGTAAAAGTTTGAAAAAGGCTCATAAATGGCAAAAAGGCAGTTGTATACAGGAAATGTAACTTGGCAATAAAAGCCTGTTTTGAAGTACACTACATGGTTTCTGAATAAATATTTCTTTAATGCATGTAATTACCAGATCAGCAGAATAAATGTGGTCATGTCCTTGTAATTAATACATTGTCAGAAATTCATTTAAGTATAATAATTTCACAGGAAAAATGCTGTCTATGTAGTTCGTGCAATAATTTGTTAAATTAAGTGCAATAAATATAAAATTATTGGTAGATATATATTTATTTTTTAAGTTCTCACTAATTTCAGCATGCTATCTAATACTCTTAAATGGATTTATTATTTTTTTTCATAAAAAGATGCTAAAAATAAAAGTGCTGCAATAACATTTTCCTCCTTTTTTGCTAAAGGAATTTTCAAGCAGCACCACTTAGTACCGCAGCTGCGGTTGGCAAATATTTAGTTAAGAATTGTGTAATTATGTTGGCAAAAGCTTGAAGATCCAGTGAGGAATGCAGGGAGAAGGATGCCTGTTTATCCACTGTAGAAAAACAAAATGTTTATCCCCTTGATTTGGTGTCCTACTGCTTCAGTTCTACCCGGAGTCGATTACAGGGCTGGGTTTAAATGTTACAGCTGTATGGAGATTTTAGCAATGGGAAGAGGGTCATTCTTGGTATTCAGAACTTATTTAAAGTAGCTCTTCAGAATAGATCTATTCTCCTTCTTCGCTGCCGATCTCAAAGGGGTGACTTTTGTCTGGTGACTTGTTGTGTGGTGACCGGGGAAGCAGAGGCTGTGGAGCAGTGATGTGACCGTCAGTGCTCATGGTGGCCATGGCCAGGTTACCCAGCAATATAAACTTATCCTCAGTCAGTGTTTACACATTATTGCCTCCTGGTTAACCATGTATTTTGGAGAAATTTTAGTTGGCTGTTCTCACATGTTGAGGAGTTTTCAGTTTTAGAACATTGTTTTACTGGATCATGGTGGTGTTGTGCTACATGGTCATGACATTTCTCCTCTGGCATTACATCTCTAAGTCTATGTATTATGTTTTTGAACCCTGGTCAGAAATTAGTTTCTCACTTGCCTTCATATATGACAAATTAAGGTGAAAAATAGAACTGGAATTAAACTACCCAGTTTCTATACTTGTGCCCAGTTGGTGCTCTTAAGACCACACCTCTTCTGTATGATGTAAACCACAGAATGACTAAGAGACTATAGGACTTTATAGTACTCCAAGGCAAGACTCTTTATCCAGATAGTAAAAGCTTCCTATTCTGTTTGTGAAAATATTAAAACCAGCCTTCCTTTCTCACTGAAACTTCATAAAGTTCGGTAACCTGTCATCCTAACAGAGTTCAGGATGTGGAAAAAGATTTCAAAAAGATGTACTGGGAAGGAATTTGGGTGGTGTCAATTGAAGCTGGAAACCAACCAACCAAAAACTGGTTGGATGATCTGGCTCAGAGAGGGCAGTAGTTAGTGCGGACATCCTCACCCCTGGATGTCTATGAGAAGTGATGGAACCTGCAGGGCTCTCTGGTGCTTATTTTGTGATTACATCTTTATCAGTGACCCAGAGGAGGCAGTGGGGTGCACTCTCAACACCTTGTCAGATGACACCAGACTAGGGATCCAAGTGATACGCTCAAGGTCAGGACTTCCTTTAAGAGGGACATAAGTCAGGGAAGTGGCTCAGTGGGAACGACAGGAAAATCAACAGGGAAATATGCAAAATCCTGCCCCAGGAAGGAATAATTCCTGTGAACAATCCTGCTGGAGACCATCTGGTTAGTGAGGAGGTGTAGGGAAAATGCCCAGGTGCTGGCAGGCAGCAAGCCATGTAGGAGCCAGCAGCATCCTGGGCTGTAATAGCAGGGAAGTGGCCAGAGGCTGAGGGCTGTGATTATGTCCCTCACACAGCCCTTGGCGTGGGGCAGGGGGCTGATAGACAACAGGCATAAGCTGGAAAAGTAGAGATCAGCACTGCATACAACAGGGAAACTTTTCCCATGAGAGCAGTCAAGCTGGGAGCAGTTTGTCCAAAGATGTGCAACTTCCATCCTAGGAAGTTTGCAGAGCATGAGTGGATCAAGCCCTGACCAACCGGTTTGGACCCCACAGCTGACCCTGCTGGGGCAGAAAGTCAGGGCAGAGACCTGCCTTAACCTCCCGAATCACTCTGTGATCCTGTGCCTGTAAAGAAATGTTAAAAAAAGAAAAAGCTATCCAGATCTGTAAATCTGAGCCACACTTTGTCAGCTCTTAGTTACATGCTAAGAGTAAATCACAATATGTAATGAGAATCCAAATTCTTCCCCAATGTCTGTCAGCTCCAAGCATATAACCCACTGAATCCTGCATTTCAGTGCTAACAGTTACATTTGCTCCAGTGAGATATGAATGTTACTTGACCTCAAAAACAGGTCACGAAGCACATACGACATCTTGCAATTAAGCTGAAAGATTCATTGACAAGCATCATTCAAGTAGTACGATTTAGATGGTTACAAGAAACCATAAAAATGTGGCGATACTGCAGGGAAATTGGCTCCAATGGGTCTATATTATATCTTGGCATTGAGACGTTGTGTGCACTAGGAATAAAGCAATGCTGCTCGTAAACAGGGGAACGTTAATTATATACATTTAATTTTATGTAACATCCCACTTGTGGAAAACATGAGAAAATTCATATATTGTAAATGTCATCTTTTTTTTTTTTTCCTTGAAGGAATTTTCCATTATTATTTTATGATGATAAAATAAGGTGTACTGATGGATTCTCGAAATAATTTTATATTTATTTTTATGTATTTCAATAATATTGAGTCAATAAAGATGATATCAGGAAATCCATGAACTATAATGAATTTTATTTACATTTTTATTATAGCACTAACTTCACATCAGTTCCCTTCAAGTGTATTCGGGGAAAAAAAAATAATATGTGCAAATCATCTCTTTTTAGCAAAACTACCCAAAACATCTCAATCACTTCTGTAATGAAATTTTTATTGCACTGTTTGAAAAATATTTACATCAGCAAGAAAAAAAAAAAGTGTTCATTGAATGAGGACATATTCTGGGAGAAGAGGGGAAAAATGGAGTTATGTAAGTGAAATATGAAATGGTGAGAACTGGCCCTTGACTCAATAGCCCTTTTCCCGAAAATGGTAGTGTCAGGATAGCAAGATGAATATATCAGCAGAGAGAGAAGTTCCAGAATTTGTTCTGCAGCACTGTATAGGTATATCTCTCTCTTTTTTTCATGTTGGATTTAGTGTTCGTCACGTTAAATGGGATTGACGGCGGTTCTCCAATTGTAGTCTGAAGACACCGTTATCTAGATGCTTTAACAACTGGTTACAGTCAGAACCAGTCAGCTGTGTCTTGGGAAGTGCTTTTGACTAGATTTCTGATGAGTGTTTTGTAGTCCAAGAGAAATTTTTGAGGGTGGACAGCAGTCACTTGGCACAAAAGTTTTGAGGATCCGATGGTCCAGAGCAATTAATGCAGTGATTGTGTGTTGGAACCTGGGAGGAAAAAGGTGTTTCTGGCAGGGAGGACTGAAAGATCTTTGTCACCTCTAAACCGGTGTCCCTTCATTTGGAAGCGTTAGTGGCACAACTGATGGTGTTTGTTTAAGGCAGCCATCTGGTAAACATGAGAGTATAATGCACCATATTGCATTCCCAATAACATTTTAAGCCGTTTGCAATCTCCATAAACTTTTAACTTTTGAAACACATGCACAGAGGACAGTTCCTTGCCTCGGTTGGAGGGAGGATCAGATTTACACAGTGTCTGTGCACTCCCATTTCCAAAAGCTGCAAAATCGACAGCCAGAAATAGAAGGCGGCCAAGAGCAGCGAAACCTCATGAAACCCCCTGCTCACTGTTTCTCAGTTCTGTTTTATTCATTTTACTGCTGCAGCTTGGCACTGGCCTTCTGGATTGGGCCACTGGGAGCTGCAAGGTGTGGACCTCACTTGGTTGTTTTTCCAGAAGGGGAGACATCAGGAGTTCTTGTTGAACTTTTGATGTTGTGTGTGTGTGTAGAACTGCCTCCAGCCAATAACTTCCCCAAGTCACAAGCAGATATCTAACTCTTCAGAGTTTTTCCTCCTATTTTTTATTTGGTTTTGGGGTTTTTTTTGTTTTCCTTCTTTCTTTTGCTGCACATCATTCACACAGTGGATGAAGAGATTGAGCATTCCTTCTTCTCTTTTGACAGGGTAGCTTTAGGGAAAGCAAATGAAATGACAGGAGAGCAACTTACTTCACCTGTTCACTTTTAAAACAGTGTTTAAAAACAGCATCTGAAATAGCTTTTGTATACGAGCATCTCTCCTGCATCCTTTGCTGTAGTGTTGCTGCTCTGTTCTGACTGTTACTACCCGGAATCAGGCCACTATGGCCACTATTATGGACTGGAAATAAGTGAGTGTTCTTCCATGTAAATTCATGGTCACTTAAATCTGGGTTCATATTAAATTGCTTCCAAATCCAAACCACTTTCCCACCCTGTATTTTCTCTTGGTGCACCAGGCATCTGCATTGACTGGGTGCTCTGTGTAGCTAATTTTGTATAGTTAATTTTGTCCTGGGTTTCAGATGCTGGCTGCTCTGTTGTACTGCTGCTGTACGCTACACTACTCAGGGTAGCAACAGATAGCTGCCCTGTTCTTTTCCATAGAGTGCATCATGTCTTTTGTCTAGAGACTTCAGCAATGAGCCATCTCTTTTAGGATGATACCCCATTATTATAACATGCCAGATACTTATGTCAAGGCATTGATATATGTCATTAAGACAATGGAAATAAATTCAAACTCATACGTTGTATTTCACACACTGAGTTTTATCTTGACCTCCTAAGGTGAGAGACAGATGTTTTCCATTGGCAATGCTATGGTTATTTGTTTATTTTTGTAAAATGCACATCTGAAACCCACCTATATAAAACTGGGACATGGGCTGCATTTTAAGTGAAACCAGGGAAAAATATGCAGACTTTGAGAGACGAAAGGGAAAAAAAAACCTGCAGCAAGCACCAGGATATGTGAGTGAGTAAGCATAATAGATCAGAATAAGGCCCTAAATCAATTTTATTTTCACAGTTCTAGCATCATAAAAAGTGGGTGGCAGTAAACCAATTATTATGCAACTTAATGAACTAATTAGGAAAATCAGAGCAATAATGGTACTGGTACTGACTGATCTGAATATAAAAAGTAGAATTAAGTTCTCAGTATTGAATTTTTCAATACAAAGGATTATATAATAACTTGCAAAGCGTTTTGAATTTGGGGAGAAGGAAGATTGCATCTGTAGTTGCTGTGGGTACCCAAATGTTCTGCTCTTTCTTGTACTGAACTTGCTGTGTAGGTACACTGCTCTGTACTGATTTGAAAAGAATCGAAGAAGCATGCAACAGATCATTAAAAGCTTCATTTGTATCTGTGTACCCCTAAATACTGTTGATATGTCAGTATCTGTGGTCAGTAGGAGCTTAAATAAATACCTTGAGCATATGGCTTAGGTGGCTGATCCTACGGACTGGGGGCATGAAACATACTGGGAAGGGAACATACAAACAGGAGGGGAATCAACTTTTTAAAAGGGTAGACAATGGTAGGACAAGGGGGATGGAGTGAAGCTGAAGGAAGGAAAGTTTAAATTAGATATTAGGGGGAAGTTCTTTCCAGAGAGAGTGTTCAGGGGCTGGAACAGGCTGCCCAGAGAGGGGGTGGGTGCCCCGTCCCTTGGGGTGTTCAAGGCCAGGTTGGATGGGGCCCTGGGCAACCTTGTGTAGCTCCAGGCCTGGAGGTTGGTGTCCCTGCCTGTGGCAGGGGGTTGGAGCTCTGTGATCCTTGGGGTCCCTTCCAACCCATGCCATTCTATGATGATTCTATGCTGCATAAACCCAAGGACTGGTTTAAGCTTTTGTAGGAGCGGGCTTTGCACCACACTGACTGCACGGGAACAGAAGAAAGTAATCACAAAAGCACAGCTTCTCTTCCTTAATATTAGTATCGTAGAACACGCCATGCTTTAAACTATTTAAAAGCCCTCACATAATACTGTGCATGTTGACAGAAATTATAAATATATTGCTATCAGACTGGTATTTCTCATTATACGTGGGAGATTATGTATGAGTGGTTCGAGTCACTCAATAGTTTGTTGATTTTCTTTCTTTACAACATTCCTGCCTTTACATATGTTGATAATATGATGTGTGATTATGGGCCTAAACCTTTCCTCTTTAACATCGATGACAAGGTTCCTTTTGCCTTCGGTGCTGAAATTGAAATGTACCCTCATAAATTTCTCCATCATTTCCTTGCTATTGTGAAACGTGCTGTAGTGTGTTCATTGATTCATAATATATTTCTTTATCATACAATTATAAAACAGGGTTTCTTTACCACTTTTCACATGATTCCAGGTCTGCTTTATCCATGTTTGGTAAATGGAACAGCTATTATATTTGCATGTGGCACTTGTTTGGGATTTTTTTAACTGTTTTTGTTGATACGTGGATATGGAATTGTTGCTTGAGAATGAACATTACTCTCATAGTTTGGGTTCTATGCGTGTCAGGGAAGTCTCCACCTTGAAATATAAGCTGTGCCTTCTCAAATGGAGCAACACTCAAGTGTTTGTACCCAAAGACAGGTCTTGGCTGTACCAGTATCAGACAAATTCTGCTGTTTCAGGCAATGTCCATGTTTTTTTACCAAGAAGGTAGCCTGTTTGGTCCACAAGTGTTTCATCACAAAGCAAAGGTGTAAGTAATTTCTTAAACAGCTTCATGGAAAAGCACAAGTAAGAGGAAAAATGATTGTTTGTATCGTGGAAAGCAAAAAATTAAAGTGAATAGTTTTGTTTATTTTCCTGGTCAAAAAGTCACTGTCAGAGTATATTTAAAACAAATGGGGGATGGGAGGGGCAAATGGCCTTAAAGCAAATGTATCACATACAATACTTTTTAAAAAAGAGAAGGAACCCAGGCCAGCATGTTAAAAATGAGCATTTCCAATACAATTTGTCACCCATGCATAAATCTTGCTGACATTTTCAGTCACTTTAATAGCCTTCCCATTTTATAAATCAGTATGAACTTGCACAGTTGCAAAAAGTGTGTATTTTGAACATCTCATTTGCATACTTTACCAAAAGCCAATGAGGCAGTGGAAGCAACACTGGTGATCATAATAAGTGTTTGGGAAAAGGCAGAAAGATCACTAATGGTTTGCCTTTAGGGATTTCTGTACTCCATAGGGGACGAAAATGAGAAATATTTTTCAAACAGCAGGGGTAAAGGTTTTAAAACTAGAAACACATGGAGTGATAAAAATGTTAGTGCCACAGGGCGCATAGCAGGAAAAATTTACAATGTAAAAACTGTAATTTCAGCATTAGGAAGTAATAATCGTGTTTCATCATTGTTATTAAAGCATGACCCTTAAAGTCACATAAATTAGATATAACTTCCTAGAGAAGTGTATTAATCTTCAATGGAAAATATTAGGAAAGTTTATTATCATATGAAGATCAGAAGAAACTGGGTTTTGTTAAAAAAATGAAGTTAAACTTGGTGGTTTGTTTGGGGCTTTATTTTTTTTTTTTGAAGAAATCTCCCAACATTTTGAAACAGCAGACAGGCTGGTGTTTACTCAATGCAAAATGCAGTGACCAGCTTTGCTCTGAAAACCAGTAATAGTTGGAGGAGAAGAAACAAACAACCAACAATTAAAGAATGAGCTAAGGAAATCCAGGAAGTTCTATTCATAGGCATAAATAGCTTATACTTTGGTCAACGTAGCCTTTCTATTGTGTGGATGTCAAATACATCCCAATGATTAATGAAGAATGTTTGAGTCGTCAGGGGGAAAAAAAAATATAAGTAAAATTGTAGCCTGAGGTACCACAAGAACATCCACTGGGAGACTTGAAATAGAACCGATTATCTGAGGTGTGTAATTAGTGACTGAGGGATAGTTTCCACCCTCTATGCAATGCACAGTTTTAAGAGGGCCTCTGGATTTCTTGTGTCATTTAACAAGGTCACTTCTCCTGAATGAATTTTTGGGTAAATTTGCGTTTCCAGAATTCTAATGCTGGGGATGTGGGAGCCCCTACCTCAACTAGCTTGGGCTATGAAGATGTGGTGTGGTAGGAGTTCACCTGCTGGGAGAGGCACCTGCTGCTGAGGACCATGTTGTACCATGCCCAGGTACTGGAGGGGATTGGTCCAGGGTGAAAGCGGTTTCTGTTGCCTCCCTGGCTCCAAAATCCCAGAGATTTTCCTGAAATTGAGGGCTCAGTGTGTAGATTCAGAACAGGGCTTTGTCCCATGGGAGCTGCTAAGGTAATAACTAGAATGAAAACCTGATCTCTGCGTTTCTCTATTTCCATAGACTGGTCTTGAAATTTCTTTTCTTGATTTCATTTTCTAAAACTAACTGCTGGCATTTTGAAGTGGAATAGTGTGTAAAAGAGAACTCAGGTGAACCTGATAGGCTGGGTGTCCTTTTAATTCTCTGGAGATAAAGAATGGAATAGTGCTATGTTATTGATAAAGCCTTTTGACTTCCTCTTGCAAGACAAACAAGCTTCAACCTGTCAGGCTTTGCAATGGTGGATGCGTCTTGTGTCAGAGCACTGAGCATGTGTCTCCTGGAGTATGATTTAGTCAGTTCTTCATTGGTCAGTCACTAGAGTGAAACCATTGATAATAGAATTGTACAGAAAAAGATCTCTTGTCCATCCTTGCATGTTGAGTGCCATCATTAGGGCAACATTTGACTTCCTCTTGCATACTTTGGTTCTTATCCTGTAACTCTCCTTTTCCTTTATCCACATTTGTGCATCTGGAAGAGGTCCATAGTTCATTTGGAAGAGTAGACATCCCCTTCCCAACTTAATCTGTAGCTTGACTTTGAGCATAGTCTCCAGAGAAGCAGCAAACTCTTCCGTAAGTGCTCCAAACACAGGAACACTATGCATAAGGAGGGCATCATTATTATCTCTCCCTCCAGCTGTGTTCTTATGTGAAAATGGTTGTAGCTGTTGTTTTTTCTGTCCCTTTCTGCCAGTCCCTCAAACAGTTTATGAAGCTCATGCATAGCCAAAGATTAGGCATCATGCTTCTCTGCCATTGGAACTAACAAGGCAGACTTGCCTAAATGTGTCATTTTTTCATTTTTTTTCCTTATTTTCCAGGATGCCTTTTCTTTTTGCATCAGAGGTGATTTGAAGATTTCTGTCATTAACCTTGAACCTCGGTGGCAGAAATTGTCATATTCAAAGTAGAGCATTGCAATATTATTTTTTTTTTAGTCTGTAAAAAAAATACTAGTCTTGTAATCCAAAAAATTCATCCTTTGAGTCAATATGTGCTAAACACCAGCTACTGCAATGGTCCCAATGGAAAGAAGCTTTATCATTTTCTTACTGAAAAGGGAAAGATGCTAGATATTAGTCTGTTCAAAATGGGGTAGCCCAAGTGAGATAATGGAAAAGGGAAAGTAGTGAAGAAGTGGTGAATTTGTTGTTTTTATAGCTGTCTGGTGCATTTTGTGAAAATTTTGCTGTTTTCAGATATTCCTGTACCACAAAGAAAAGTAATCGCTTTCGTAAGGTGAAATGAATGACAGTAATGACTTGCTACTCAATATTATTAGCCATCTGCTTTATGCTGGTGTAAATTGATTTAGAAAAGAATTTGGCAAGTGTTCAGCAGTCTATACAATGTTAGAGACTAAAGCTTTTGATATCCAAATACAGAATCCTTCTTTCTCTGGAAGTCTGCTGCTGGGGTCACAACTTCATTAGTCGGCAGTCTGCTTCTATAATAGTGATCTGTAGAACAGAATTTAAAAAAAAATAATAAAAAGGCTAGTGTATGCTAGATTTATGTGTATTTTTAACATTCTAGAATTTGAAGAGTAAACTGGTTGCATACGGTTTGACAATGAACTTGGGTAATCTTAAGAATCATTAATGACATTCATCCCAAACCAGTATCCACGGATGGGACCAAAATGTGGTCTCGGTGTACCAGGTAATATCTGTCCTACCTGTTGTTGTATGTGTGGAAATTTCTATTGTATAAGGGACTGTTACCAAGATGGCCAAGTCGTAGACTAGAAAATGCAGTGTGCTGGTGTCACAGTCATGAAACTCTTTTGTGTTGATGGTAGTCAAAAATTGAGCCTTAGGTAGAAGTTCAGCCTTGTAAACTGGAGCCAGTAGCTGCTAGAACAGGTGATTAGATTTAGCTTCGGAGATCAGGAGTGGTTTTACACTTTCTAAATGTAAACTGCTGCAGTCAGACTTCAAGAGAGTTGTACACATAGCATAAATTTTCAATGGGCGTCTGAAACGTTGATAATACAAAGTGTAATGTAGCTCCATACCTTTTGGAGGTCGCTACCAAGAAATGTCAATCTTTTCCTCTGTGAATTGAATAACCTTTTAAAAAAACTGCAGTTACGTTTAACTCAGATGTTAAATTGGTAAAATTTAGTATGTTTGGTTGTATCTGTTCAGTTTGTTTATACATAACCTGTAGTCCAGATGTTGTAGTCTAACAGTTACTTTTTTCAGGATTGGTTCCTTAAACCTTTTCACCTCTGATACTTTGAGTCCCTCAAGTGTTATGATACTACATTTTCTTGCTGTTTCCTTATTCTCCTTTCCTCTGGTTGTGTGGGATCAGTTTCCCCTATTGCATCCATTCTTTGGCATGCATTTACTCTAAGAACACTCGTAGTTACAGTCATTATGGATGTATGGCATACGTAACTTTTCATGTCCCCAAAATAAAAGCATAGGTCTGGAACAGCCCTTCTAATACAAGAGTATTTATGCAAAGACAGAACATATACTCAAAGTGTTGATGCAGTTTCCAGATTCCTCCAGGAGGTCAGGTGTGTATCTCACTATCTTTCTGTGTGTCAGAGACACATCCTGATTTTCCCTGGGAAAATACTTCTGCCTTTCTTATCCATTTGGCTCATACAGCTGAAGTGAAGGTTTGGAGCTGTTACATGATGTGAGCTTTTCAAAGAAAGCTCACTTTAACGGTTGGGTGCATCCTTCAGTGAAGGATCTCTGGAAATGAACATTTTCTGATGAGGCAGAAGGTATATGTTAAAGAGATCTTGACTGCCAGGACAGGACAATGAGTCGCTAAGGGAAGCAGAAGTATCTTTCATTGACTAGTGGACCAAGAGGACTTGGAAACATAGAATCATAGAATGGTTAAGGTTGGAAGGGACCTTAAAGATCATCAAGTTCCAAACCCCCTGCTATGGGCAGGGACACCTCTCACTAAACCAGGCTGCTCCAGGCCCCATCCAACCTGGCCTTGAACACTTCCAGGGAGGGGTCAGCCACAACCTCCCTGGGGCAACCTGAATATGTCCAGAGAGCTTTTGTTAGACATTGTTCATATGCAAGGGAAGAAATAAGTATCAAATTGAGTCTTATTTAAATACTTCTTACGTCTTGTAAATACCCCCCCCCCCCAAAAAAAAATATAATAACCCAACATTAAATGAACTGGAATGAATTCTTAATGAAACCCACTACTTTAGATTTGTTTTCTTACTTTTTTGATTTATAAAGGCTATGGATTTCTTAGTATACTGCCTTAAAATAAGTCATAGAAAACTTGTTTCTCTGAAGTCAGTCAGTCAGTCAGTAGTGGGCAGTCAACATCCATGGAAAGCCCTGCAATAATAATGTTAATCTTACAAATAACAAACTGATGGGAGGAAATAAATTTTGAGGGAGATTTTGGTATCAAGTGATTGAGAACTTTATTGTATAAGCCAGAAGTGAAACACATTATTAAAAGTTATGAAAAAATGCACAGTCTTAATAACTGTAGAATGCCAGTCAAAACATGGTATTTTGCCATGCTACTTAAATTCATCATCCTTTTCCCCATGAAATATATTTTACCTATGAGTTTTTAAGTAAATATTTTCTTGGGAAATTATGAAGTGCATATTGCTTATGAAAATCTAGTCTTGAGTAAAATGCATTTGGCTGTACCTCTAGCATATTAGAAATGGTGCTGTAATAGTCCCTGCTGACCCTAAAATATACAAATGTATGTGTTTTTTTTTTTTGCCAAAATACCAGTTTATATATAAAATGATCAATTGAGCCAAAATATTACAAGGTTTAATTCAGTTCTGTTCTTTGTTGGTGTGTCCAGTGTCTGAGTTTCCTACCATCTGTATAGATGCAGGTGTAGGGATGTAGAGCATCATGCAAAGCAGTTGTAGGTGAACTGTTCTGTCTCTTCTGCTGACTCTCTGCTGTGTTTGACCAACAAATGGTCGCTCTGACATGTTAGTGTTTCAGCTCTTAGGTTTTAAATCATTTGTCTTATTGCTCTTTGGTGCTGTTAAGCTGTGACAGAAATTCTCCAGCAGGTCAGTAGGACTCTCTACTGAAGTGTAGAGGGAGTTTATTACAAAAGCATTGGCTGAAGGCCCTGTATCTCATTTTTTTTGGTGTTGGCCAAACGAGAGCTGTGTTCCACTTTATAATATGTTGAAGGTGTGAAGAGTAAACACATCACATTTGGTCTTTGTCCAGGAGAAAAATAATTTCATATAAGTATCGATGCCATTAGCAAGCCAGCTAAATACATAGTGAACCAGTTATTGATCTTAGTTTCCTCCAGGTTTTAGAAACAATGACTCCTATTCCATCAAAATTATGAATTATTTGTAGGTGGTTTCATTCATACAGATTTATGTTCCCAGTCAAAACCCACTTTTTTGGCAAAATATTGATGGAGATTCAAGAATGTTTGAGAAAGCGCACACATTCCAGGTATAGTAACTCATACTGGTGGCGTGAACTGGTGTCTCCTCTCTTTGAAAAGCTAGTCAACTGCTAATATAGTTTTTAATCTTTTCTCCAATATGTGCTATACATAGATTGGAACATTTTCCTTTCTGATCAGTGTAGCTTAGAAGACTGAAATATCTTATGCAGAGAATATCAGACCTATAATAGTACAATAAACTTTCACAAATACTTAGACTGATTTTCTGTAGTGTACCTGGTCCAGATCTCAGCCATTTCTACATCATGCATGTATCTTCCTCTGAACTGGAGCATAACCTCTTAGAAAAATATTGTGAATTGATTTAAAGACCTTGAATTAAGAGGATCCATATAAATTTTTCCTGTGATTAATTATTAGAGAACTGTGTTGTGTTTCTGCTCTGGACTTCAGTGTGTGTATTTGCATTTGCCAAACCTTGGACCTACTTATGCTACTTTCTCTAATAGTGTCTGAACTTTGCATTTTCCTTCTACTCAAGGTACAGTTTAACCTTTACTATGCTAAAGCAAGACTGAGCTTAATAAGTCTCTCTCCAAGCAGATGAATCTTTGAAAAATATCAGCAACAGTGTTTTAAACCTTTCTCAGGTTTTTTATATCGAAGTAGGAAGTAGAGGGGGACAAAAGATAAAGCATGTTTTCTGTCTGATCTTCCAAAGATGGAATAAGGATGGAAATGAACTATCTATACAGCACGATAAGACCTGGGCCAGACAGAAAGGCATGATGGCAGCCTGCAAGTGATTAATTTGAGCTATGATGACATTTCAGTACCTGAATACTGCTTTTTTTGTGTGCTGGAGGTTGCAATATTCAGACTCTAGCTTTTCTTTATGCCTTGTCTGAGGTGGTGCTTTAAGTCCTAAAACCCAGGATGGCTACAGGATGGAGATCACACTGGCTACTTCAGGGCTGGATTTTGGAGTACAGTCAGTGCAAAAGTAGTAAAGGTGCCAATTTTTGCCAACAGCATCAATGGAGAGTGCAATAGCATTATCAGCACAGAGGGGGAGGGAAGCTTATTAATTAGATTTGGTCAGGATTAGCAGTGATACCGGTGAGCAAGGCAAATTCTTTGACATCCCAGAAAACAAGGAGCGTGCAGAAGGAAAGACAACTGCTGATGTCCCTCTTTGCCTGGCATTTGGTATGCAGGGGCGTAGGCATCCAGCGAGCAGCAGACAGCACTAAACAAGGACTACCCCGCTGCAGAGAGCCACACGAAGTGAGAGCAGCTGTGAAAGCTGGCATATTTAGCTGCTAAGAGCTGCCGACCCTCGCAGATGAGGCTGGCACGAGACTGCAGGAATGAGGATGGGATAATACTAACAAGACTGAATTGATCTGCATATATTACAAAGGAAGACCAGAATACTTGCATAATCACAAACGTGTAAAGTAGGTCCAGGGGAACACCTTGAGTTTCCCAGGAAATGAGAAAGCAGCTGTGTGTGGTGTTGGCAGCAAAGTGCTTCTGCTTTGGAGAATTGTCAGCCCACCATCGCTCGCCCTCCTCTTGGTCTGGGCTCCGTTTGAGTTTCGGTAACGCTCTCTCTGCATCACCCCGTGATAAGATTTAGTGTTCTGTGTCATGGATCTGGAAGAAACAAAAATAATCCTCCTGCCTAAAAAATTATCATACCAAAAGCCCACTATAAATATATTATGGGAAGTCACATACATTGCTTTGAAGGAATAAAGAAAAATGGGGAGCGTTTCTGTTGTAAATGAGCAATGATATTTCTTTCCCTGATATAAAATGAGACTGCTGGCTAACAAGGGTTGCACAGACTTTAAATATTTTAAATATGTTTCTTATGAAAATATGAATCTACTCTGGGCAGATTTGGCCAGGACTTTGCATTACAGGGTTGATGTTGCAGAAAGTTTAAAAAAAAAAATGGAGCAGAAAGAGACAGGGAAATGTTTCAGCCCTTTTCCTTAATAAAAAAAAGGGGAAAAAAAAAAGATAAAAGCCAACATGTGATTTGCTGATAAGCTGTAAACTTTTGTGTACTGCATTTCCTTAGGCGACCACAATTGTCCTCCATAAGGGTTGTTTCAGCAAATCATGCTATTTGGAGAGGCGTAGCAGGATGTGTTAGCAATCTCAGGAATTGCAAGCTCAGTCTTGCACTTGGTGAAGTGCATAATGTAAAGTGATGCCTTTAGAGAAAGTACCCTATAATGCAAGAAGACAAATCACTGATTTGGAATGGATATGTTCCTTGTACTTGATATGTTCATTTATATGCAGGGAATTTATTTGATCCCAAATTCAGGAATTTAACCACACAGGCAGATAATTACATGGCCATCAAGTGAAGAAATGAAAAAAAGAAAATAAGAAACAACCCACCCCATCAAGATCCCTGTTGCAGAAAACAAGTATATAAATTAGAGAACAAGTGACAAATCCTGAAGAGGAAAGTAATATACTAAATAAAGTACTATTTCATGCATGCAACTTGGGTAGCATTAAAGTTATGCTTATACAAGGAGAAGTAAAGAAACTAGAGCTAAGAGAGAGAAGTCAGCATTAACACTGGACTTTGCCCTTCTAATTTTTAAAATGAATTTATTCTTATTTTCCACATTCACAATGCATATGCCAATATAAATCACACTGCATTATTAACAGAAACAACAGAGCGATAGAGAGCTTAGACTTTATTTGGGTTTTCAAGTCTCACTGAACAAAACCAGACAATATATCGCTCCCTCCTCTCTCTCTCTCTCTCTCTCTCTCTCTCTCTCTCTCTCACAAACACACACACACACATTTATTAGGTTGTGGTTTTTTTCTTAGTGTGACATCTTTTTCATGTTCAGGTTTAATTACTAGATCGATAGCTTTATCATTTACAACATTCCTTAGGTATTTTTAAAAGGAGAAAAATGACAAAAAGATTTACCAAAACAATTTCAAGGTCAATTATATCTCCTCCAGGTTTGTGAATAATATGTAATTTGCTTATTTTCATACTTATATTTCTATTTTCAGGAAGTATTTTCAAGTGTATCAACTGACATAGGAATTTCAGTTGCAGTAATGATCCATAGTATTTAGATCTGGGAAGACATAGGTGATACACTGCTTTCTACTTCATGTACTTACTTTCTTTTTTTTTTAATTGTACAAAATTTCATATAAAGTGTTAGTTTTTATACTTAGTTCAAACCTGGTTAAATATTACCTATGTACTTAATATCTTTTTGTTCTCTTCTCTGTTCTTTTCTCTATGGTTTTCTCTGTTCTGTTCTTTTTCTTTTCTTTTTTTCCATTTTTCCTTTTCTTTTTCTCTTTTTCTTTTTCTCTTTTTCTTCTTCTTTTTTCTTTTTTCTTTTTTCTTTTTTCTTTTTTCTTTTTCTCTTTTTCTTCTTCTTTTTTCTTTTTTCTTTTTTCTTTTTTCTTTTTTCTTTTTCTTTTTCCTTTTCCTTTTCCTTTTCCTTTTCCTTTTCCTTTTCCTTTTCCTTTTCCTTTTCCTTTTCCTTTTCCTTTTCCTTTATATACTTTGCAATAAATGAGCTGCAGCTTTCAGTTGGCCTGGAGGCACATCAAGAAAATCATACCTCCATTTCCTTTTTCCCTTGGTTTTAATTGTAAATGCAGTAACTTGATCCAAGAAGACATTTTTGGATCCAAATATGAGTTACGCTTTACACCTTTACACCTTTAGTAGTTCCCAGTGTGTGATGTCATACTCAGGGTTCTACTCAAAACCGTGAGGAAAAACATTTTAAGTGTGTACTGATTATTCACAGTGAGTAGAAAAGGGCTGTGGAAAGATTATAGTTATAAAAAGTATAGAAATAATTTATACTTGAAAGAATGGGCTGGATCAAACATGCCATGTTTTGAGATATGTGTGATTTAACAAAAGCAGTAAATAGGAGCCCAGCCTTAGTTTCCTTCACTGCTTTTCTTGAAATAGGGATCATTTTTGTTTCCATCATTCCAACTCTTTGGCCATGCTGGACTATTGGTCACTACATGGTTGATATTTTTTTAAAATTACATTAGAGATACATGCAAATGAATTGTGTAAAAGAAATGCAATTTATCTAGCTGGATGTATCCCCTTAGACTCTTAAACTGAAATAAGGAGAATTTCAACACTGGAACAAGTTCCACAGTAAATCTGAAAGTCACAGCTGTAAGATCAGTGGGAAATTTAACAAACAGAAATTTATCCAGAGAGATGACTTCTCTGAGTGTCACTTCTCTTTCTCCACATAAGTTTATTTCAAGCACCAGACACTTGCACTGTGAATCAGATCATTAAATGTGAATGTTTGTGGAATATTCCAAAGTGCATTTCAGTCAGGTTGCTGTTGTGGGTTATTTTTTCCCTAAATACTGAGGATGCATTAAGATAATTGCAATAGTCTAATTAGACTTTCTCCTAAAAATGACTTGTCTACTAGTGGTTTAATAGATTAAGGATTTTAAAGGGCTAAGAGAGAACCAGTTACAGTAATCAGAGAAGAAAAAGTGCTGAAGGTATCATGAAGGCTCATAATTAAACTGAAGCTTACAGCTCAATTAAACTTGAGCATCATTATGCATAAAACATCAGTGGGCATCAAGAATCCAATAAAAAGAGATGCTATCAATGTTAACAGCCAAAAAGTAAGACGTATTATGGATTGGACCAAGTCTTCCAGATAAAGTCAAGGAAAATTGTGAATAAATTTGAAGTTGAAGTACAAGCTAAGCCATGTCTAATAAGCTGATTAATGTAAGTTTGACATTAGAGATACAGTAACTGCAAGACATAACACTGAGCTCAGTTTTATGCAAACCACAATAGATTAGTTCTGAAGAGGGGAAACACAAGAGTGATTTATGTGGTAGAAATAGGACAGGCAATGTCTTTGTGAAAACACCACTTGAGTCATACAAGTCTGTGCCATGTTTGTTATATTTAGGACACAGAGACCTTAGTTGGGATTTTCATTTCATTTTTATAGCTATATAATTTGCCAGTGCTTCCTCTTTCAAGATCCCTATAATCACATAACTCCTTTGTAAATATGTGGCAAATAGTTTATGAATAAGCAGTAATGGAGCCATCCAGAAGATTACTTGGATTGTGAGTACACTTCCAAGCTCAAGGCAGGTTTATCTGTTCCTGGTAGAAGCTGGCTTGAGTCAAATTGATGTACACCTTACAGGATGTTTTCTTTCACATACTTCAAGGGAGCTGTAGGCTTAAGCACACCAAATCTATTGTGAAAATTGTTGCAGCAGAGTGGGTTCCTGCAGGTATCCTGCATTTCTCCAAGTGGCACTTGGAGAAATACAATATTTTGAAGAAAATTTCACCGTTTAATGTAGAGAAAAAAGAAAATCTGTAAATGATAGGAATAGAAGTTCAAGCACATATCAGATCCAAGTTCTTCCCTTACATGTACAATGCTTATACAACTCCCATTATCTTCCTGGGCAGTACTTTGTAGAGCTTTATTGGGTATTATTTAAGTAAAGGCTTTTATTTTGTCAGGAGCCAAATTATTAATTAATACCAGTTTCAAAGAATTTTAATTTGGAAAAGTTTCCAGGGACCAGATGGAGTTTGTGATATGAAGAGAGTCCAGAGGGAAGAGACTCTTCCTGATCTAAATACTGCAAGAAACCTGCTGTGCTTCAGGTTTGAATCTGCATGGTGGTCATCTTCCTAATGGAATGGCCCTGGTTTCAGGCTGCTCCTCCAGAGATTCCTGGAGCAAGAGGTAAATTCAGTTGGTACCTTGTAACTCCAGGAAATATTCAGTCAGAGGGGTTGTGTCTCACAGAATCCCAGATCCGATCAGGTATTTGATCACGTGTTAATTAGCCACTCTTCATAGAGAAAAGAGGATGCTCCAGTGCTAATTAAGAAGGGTCTGTTAAGCCACATAGAAATGCTTTCCTGATTCAGAGCTTAGACATCATGGGCATCAAGGGCTCTGCAGTGAATGCCTACACGTGCTCTGTACGAATTTATTTAGTTTAGCTTAGCTCACAGAGAAAGCAGGATAAACCAATTTACATTTGTCCTGCCTGGTTAGTTCAAGTGAGGTAAATTGCTACTCTGATAGTATTTAGATTTTATTGTGAAATCAATAGTTAAGTATACATTTTACATTAGCCAAAGCAGCATGTTTGCTCCTTCTCGGGACCTTAAGTATTATTTTTGTTATTATGTTGTTATTGTTGTTATTGTAGGAGCATTAATTATATTCCATTAAATAACGGTAACTAAGTTTATAATTACAATCATTATAGTTCTCGTTATATTAACTGCTGTGTTGTGATGATGTGATCATACTGTAAGGTTATTGGTGATCATGGTAGAGATACACATCCATTTCTGTAAACAGGGAAGTTCTTTGTACAGCTGAACCTGTGGTAAGGTCATGATGGGATAAAAGACTGTTAATAGTTGCAGTGAGATCAGCAGAAGGAGTAAACACATAAATGTCACTACTGAAAATCACCCCTTAGAAATTTGGACACGTGACATGCACAGGAAGATACTTCTCAACTTCCTGAAGGAAAACCTTTCTGTTTAGTGCCATTAGGAGGTAGACTTGGGTGTTCTGAACATCTCCCCAAGTCGATACACCAGTACTAAAATTACTTATTACTTTGTTTAGGTCAGTTGCCAACTTTTGCTCCACAAAGCTTTGAGTTATGGTAAAAGGGTTGAATTAAGGTTAAAGGGTCTATAGTCACCCCAAGAGAAAATACTGCTGCTTAAAGCTTCAGAGGGGATGGATTTGGACCATGTCTGTTGTCCCTAGTGTCTCGACACAAAAAAACCACACATACAACAATACAATTTTAAGTGCCCATGCTGAGAAGTGTTTTGAGCTTGACATGTTTTATGTGAGCCCTTTATTCTCCCATTTAAAAATACACAGGTTATTAAATATAAGCAAGAATGTAAAGGGTCTAGTTAAACCAAGGAAAGCCAGCGAATTCACAAATCCCATAATCTGTCCCTTTCTAAATTGTTCAGCCTGTGTTGTGATACCCAATGTTTGGACTATTGTCATTCTCTGACCTAAGTGAGTGTGCAAAGAACGAAAAGCACAGGATTTCACCTGGAGCCTTTTTTGTTCTTTCCCAGAAGATACTGTTGGTAGTGTAAGAAAACTGTATTGCAACGAAATTGTATAAAAATACATTCCCTCCCCCCAAGCCAATAGGTATTGTTTTACAGCTGGGAGGCAGAAAACATATTGGTTGAAAGCATTACAATATTTAAAAACCACATGGAGTTGTAAAAATTGGAATGAGTCCTCTAAATCTTCTATAAAATGGTTAATCAGTTGATCCTTAACAACTGCTATGTACAGTACAGAGAGCTTATAATTCACAAATGCAGGTTCAAGCAGGGTTCCCCAAGGATGGGGAGAACAGATTGAAACACTGAAAGGAAAGAGGAGGGAGACAGAAGGAAAGAAAGAATTAAATAAAAAGGTCAAATTCTTCATTTGTTTTTTTCTATTTTGTATTTTCCAAGTTATTGTTCCCTGTCTCTTAATGCTGAAAAAAAATCATATTTTCTCTCACTCTCTCTTGATGGAAATGGAAAGTATCAGTTGCAGTATATTTTGGAATACTAATTATTAAATAGGAACTTTTTTTCATCTAAGAAATCCTGCTGTATTTTTCAAAATTGAAAATCAAGGGCTTGCACAGAGTAAAAGAAATGGAAGATTTTTTCTTCTTCTTCTTCTTCTTTTTTTTAATGACAGTCTAACAATAGTCACACAACTCACCAGTGCATTCCAAAAATTTCATGCTGTCATCATAAAAATCTGACTGTAGCAGAATCTGTCTGGCACTAGACATAGCCCTAATGACCCTAAACTCACATACGATCCCTGGTGATCAGAAGAAGAAAAATATGGTAAAAATAGAGAAATATGTAAACTGCTTAAGTGACAGAAAAATATTCTCCAGAGAATGTCATTCATTTTTTCCTGTCTTTCACGACTGTCAGAGGTACCAGCTCTCTGAACTTGTCTTTTGTTTTGTTTAACAGGAAGCATAGGAGAATTTACTAGTCACTTGGAAAGTAAAATTAGTGATGAAGTCAGGTCTTTCCCCCATTTCTACAGTTACAACAGTGCATTTACACTATTTAAACAGGAAGCATCACATAACCCTTTCCACTTCCACAAATGTTGGGAGGGATAAATTTCTCTCAGACTTCTGTTTCCTGGGGTTCATTTAACGAGAAATTATGTTGCAATGTAAACTAATAAATAAGGTTTTACATGAACATAGAAAAGTTGTAATAGTATCACATGTGGATTAAAAATCAAGTCCTTCATATGTGCTTTTTTCCTTTATTTTCAGTGTTAATACAAAATTGCTTCATTTTAATGGTGATTCATTTCTATCACTGCTATAAATTAAGTAGGGAGGAATTTCTAGGATTCTTCAAAAGGTAAAAATATTCTAGAGAAAGTATTCTAAAGAAGTAAGGAATTTAATAGAGATTGATAATTTTTTGCCATGTTGTGTGACATTGGATGTTTATACCTCTGGCTTTTGAAACCAGCCTGCTAGTAGAAAGTTCTTTCTGTATCTTTTCACTATAGAGATAAAACCAAAAACATGAATCTTAAATGTGCTGACCCTAAAAGCAATGAGAAATATCAGTGTAGTATTGCTTTGAATAAATTATTGGCATTTTAAAGCCAATTGGTGTTAAATTCATTATGGGTTTTAGTGTGAGCAGTAGTGGTCTTTCTGTGCTCTTTTTTGTTTATCTCTGCTGTAGCAAAATGTTTTACACATTTTTGTGAACCTATTGATTTCCTTGTGACTTGGGCCTCTTTAATTCTTGGTTGGGCTCTGAGTACCATGCTGAGCTATTTTATTTTTTTTTCCATGTCCTTTTCCTCTCACAGGAACTCCTGAAGGAACAAATGTCTTTACTGGAGCTCTTCTAAGGTGAATAAATTTCACCACAAATTATATAAATTGACCGATAGGTGAATTTCTATTACTAAAAATGTATAAAAAATGCTTAAAAGAGTCACAATTCAGACATGCAAAAATCCTATATTTGAAGGGAAAAAAAGATTCCTCATCCCAAGAAGGTTCTGTCCTTGTAAGGCTTGGAAGTACAGATGCTGGTGGATATACATCTGTCCAAACAGTAACTGCACAATAGTCCATCTAGAACATTCTCCTCCTCTGTTAGACTCTGGGAACACCCCCAGGCAGTGCTGCGTCCAGCTCGGAGTTCCCCAGGACAAGGAGGACATGGAGCTGTTGGAGCGAGTCCAGAGGAGGCCACGGAGATGATGTGAGAGCTGGAGCCCCTCTGCTCTGGAGCCAGGCCTCAGAGGCGGGGGTGGTTCAGCCTAAAGAAGAGAAGGCTGCTTCTGGGGAGAGCTCTGAGCCCCTTCCAGCCCCTTGAGGGGCTCCAGGAGAGCTGGAATGGGGCTGGAGGCAAGGGCAGGGAGGGCCAGGCCCAGGGGAACAGCCTTCAGCTGCAGGAGGGGGATGGAGAGGGGCTGGGAGGCAGAAATCCTTCCCAGGGAGGGGGAGGTCCTGGCACAGGGTGCCCAGAGAAGCTGGGGCTGCCCCTGGATCCCTGGCAGGGCTCAAGTCCAGGTTGGATTGGGCTTGGGGCACCCTGGGCTGGTGAGGGTGTCCCTGCCTGTGTCAGGGGATTAGAACTGGATGGGCTTTGAGGTCCTTTCCCACCCAAACCATTTTTGGATTCTATGATTAGTTGATGATTCATCAGACAGATTGCTAATCAAGTCTCCAACCAAAGGACAAAACCAGTTGCCAAACTGTCAGCTCAATACTGCCTGGACCTGTATTTCAGCCAGGAAGGTGTGTTCCCAGCAAAAAGTCATTTCTTTCCATGTAACTGAATATCTCAGCATACCAGGAGCTTCTAGAATGAGAGGCAATTTCAAAACCAGGTTTCCTGATGTACAGAAACTTCATTTAAGCTACCAGGAATCCTCTTATTATGCTGAGCTGAGCTTTAGCATTGGTGAGTCCACTCCCTCCTGATCGAACTGTGCACACCTCATGTTTAATGGTAACGGTTTAGAGGCCTGTGTCTGCATCACTGCAGCATTTTATGCCATGCAAATATTAACAGATCTAACTTCACGATATCCAGAGAGGTAATGTTAGGGTCATGAAGATGATTAGAGGACTGGAGCACATCCCCTGTGAAGAGAGTCTGAAGGAGCTGGGCTGGGTCAGCCTGGAGAAGAGAAGGCTGTGGGGGGACCTCATTGCAGCCTTCCAGTCCCTGAAGGGAGCAGAGGAACAGGAGGGGAATCAGCTTGTTAAAGGGCAGAGACTGGCAGGACAAGGGGGATGGAGTGAAGCTGAAGGAGGGAAGGGGGAGATGAGATAAGAGGGGGAAGTTCTTTACAGAGGGAGTGGTGAGGGGCTGGAACAGGCTGCCCAGAGAGGTGGTGGATGCCCCATCCCTGAGGGTGTTCAAGGCCAGGTTGGCTGGGGCCCTGGGCAACCTTGTGTAGCTCCAGGCCTGGAGGTTGGTGTCCCTGCCTGTGGCAGGGGGTTGGAGCTCTGTGATCCTTGGGGTCCATTCCAACCCAGACCCTCCTATGATTCTCTGAAAACCTCAGATAAATATTTTAATCTCTCTCCTTGTGGTAGAACTTTCACTTCCCTTACAAACATCCTTTATGTTTGTTGAACTTGTATTTATTGGTCTAAGTTTTCTTAAACCAAAACAAAACAGTAATTTATCTAGTTTATTTCTTTCAAAATGGTGTTCTTAAAGTACATCTTGCAGATAGATTATCTGTCCCTCACAGCAAAGCCTCACAATGGGAGTCTAATAATTGCTCTTTTTCTAATTTCACTAAATGAGTTATAATTATTTTATGTCTGTTTTATGGTTACTGAATAGTATTAACCTAAGCTCTAATTATAATATAGCTTTCAAAGAAATGTATGGACACTAAATTGATGGACTGCCAGCTTATGTAGGAACATCACATAAAGCAGATATACAGCTAATAGTTTAAAGCATAGCATGTTAAAATTCAGGGGCACAACTTGTTCATGAATAAGTAACAGGGTGTAAATTCATTGACTATCTTTTTTAGTAGATCAAACAGAGAAGGGCATGATTAATACTTGTCAAAATGAAAGTACAGTTAAAGTTGACTGTTACTTCTGTCAATAGGATTGGAAGTCTCATCAGAGTCTGAAAGTCAGGTTAGTCAGCACTGTAATGGTAATGATGGATATTATGTCTCTTGTCATACGATTTGCCCTGCATTAGAGCATTATGAATGTTACTGCCATAATTTACCCCAGTGTTTTTCATGTATAAAGTCATTATTGACCAAATATTTTGCAATTCTCTTGCTGTCAGAGGTGGTTGAAGGTTAAAACATTATGACTCAAAGATTTTACCATCTATGCATGCCTTATATAGCCTCTATCCTTTCCAGTATGATGTCTGGCTACAGATACACAGCACTGGACCCTCGTTTGTGTGTATCCCTGGAGGTGACAGAATCTCCTCCCGACAGCTCCCCGGGGCTCCCAGCTCCCTCTGCACACTCAGCCATCTCCCCCTCGACCGTCCTCAGGGGATTCATGGCTTGCTCATGTCAAACTAGAAAACCAGACATCTCTGGGCATTTCTCATCCATTCACTGGACAGATCAGCAAAAAGATGTGAATTGGCCCCAAATCCTCAGCAGTGGCCTCAGAGTGGTTTTTTCCTTTCACCTTTGGTGTGAGAGGCTCTGCTGGGCACCACTGGCTTTTCACTGTCCATCTTAACGCAGCTAACAGAGCAGGGCCTGGCATCTCCTGCCCAAAGCCAAGCACATCAGAAAGAAGTGAAAATTTCCTTCCTCAAAGGTGATCCTTCTCCATTTATAGACCTCCAATTATATATGATACCCATTCGTCCTGGATTTAGATTATGTGTCGGTTGCAGGCTTGTAGTTAAAAAGGGCTGTTTGAATTAGCTTCAGACTAAACAAAGTAGATGTGTAAAACACACCTGGCTCTTATCTAACTAACAGCTAAACCTTGGGCTATGAGAACTAAATAAAACCTACGAGCCATTTCCTGGCCACTATGTGAGATTTTCCGTTAAGTTTATTTTTTAAGCCTCAGTGTCTGTTTCTTAATTACTTAAAGGTCTGTGGATTCATTCTGTTGTATGAAATTGAATATAAATTGTTTACCAGACTTAAGGGGGCAAAGGAGATTATGCACTTTCTTATTTTTAATATTTCTCTCTCCTATCTGCTGTGACCAGACAGATATTTCAAGCAACAGTTCTTGGAAAACATATGGAGATCAGCCTGGGAGTTTTGTAAGGTAAAGGACTGGCCGTGATGCCAGGATGTCTGGCTGCTGCTCCTGCTGAGCAGCTCTGCATCCTTTATGTTTTGAAATTATTCCATTGTATCCATTTTCAGTCTAATTTAGGTTGGCAATATATCCTTGTTTCTAAAGGTGTCTACACTTATTTGACTACAGAAAATATTTACTTTTCTAAAGGGCAGCTTAACCTTTGAGGTGAGCGAAAGGTCATTGTAATTATTTGCTGTATTATTTGTGTCACATCTGAGTTACTATGAAGGCTGAACATGCATTGCCCTTTATTAGGAAACTGCTTAACAAAACCCAATATAACTACATGCTTTGCATCTAGCAAATATTTTATCGAAGCAATGGCTTCTACAGGAAACTTTCAGCTCTCTTGGTCTCTGACTGAGAACATTTAAGTTAGCAGAAGGCTTTCCCAGAGGATAGAATAGAGACAGGTGGTTTCTTATGGCAGCTACAGCCACTTAGTTTTAAATATCTTGCAGTCAGGTAAAGGAGAAATTGGAGTTTAATGCTTCTTGATAAAGAGCTGCAGAGTGGAGAAACTGCAATAGCAATTTGGGGTTGGACTCAATGATCTCTGGAGGTCCCTTCCAACCTCTACAATTCTGTGATGGGGAGTTATAGCAAAGGTGGCTTCATGCTGCTGCTGAAGAAAGACTTAATTTCCCAAAATATAGCTTTCACATAGCTTCCTTGAGAGGTAAGGAAGAAGATGGAACACGTCTGTGAATGATAAATAGAAATTACCCATTTACAGGTAGGAGAATTGGTTTGTCTCACAGAAGGCTGTGAACTGCTGCAGGAGGCAGCTCCACCATCACAGGCGGCACGGATGGCTGCAGCTGGCTTCCTCCCAGCCAGGCCAGATGTAATTCCCAGACAGAAAGCCAAGATCACCCTCTAGTTTTGTTGCTATCGATTTGTTGCAGTGTTTCTGGTCCAATGCTTGCTATTTGTGAGATGTTGCATTGAGTAAATGAAGCTGCAGCCTCCACCTCCATATGAAGTTGTGATCCAGTGGATAATGAATCTCTAATCTCATTTGAGACAAAACCCTCCATGTCTTTGCTATAGAATTGTCTTTTAAGTAGAGTAAACAAACATTTAATTACCATCAGATTAGTCTGTCTGGTTACAGGCTGAAAACTTTCACCTGATAGTGCTCACACACAGCCAAAATGAGAGCTTCAAACAAGTCTTTGGGAGCAGGAGCCTCACCATGAATTTATATGGATGCACAAGGATTCAGCATTCTATAATACAAGTTGCAGATGCTCTGAAGAAGAGGGTCTGTGTAGACACCGAACTCTAATTTAGAGACAAGAAACTTTGCTTGAATGTGTAACTTGAGTAATAACCCCAGAGCAGCTTATTGCGATAGACCGTGTGTAAATAATCAGCACCTCCCAAGTTACTCCTGTGATAAAGCGTGATAGCTGGGAAGGGTTACTGCTTCATCACATCACTCACATGGTTTATATCTGCATGGCAAAGCAGCAAATATATATAGATCTGAAAGTGCCTGATACATGGGGTATTCAGAGCATGGGGTTTTTTTGTGCCTGTGTATATTTATGGTCACTCACTAAAGGATCAGTGACTCTTTGATAGATGAACGTAATGTACTTCAGACACAGTAGCACAAGTAAAATGACTTTGACAGCAAATCCACTTGTTAGTGCTTGAGTTGCTATGCAAATGGAAGAAATGATAGGCCTTCAGTTCGAAGATCTTTCCTAAAAATCAGCCTGGCTGCCAAAGTACACTGCTGTATTGAGCCTTCCCTATCTATTCAGTAAAAGTAGAGGGGTTTTTGTCTTTCACTCAACAAGTTCCTTTTAACAACATCCATTTCAAAACATCAAAGGGAAGAGGGAAGTGGTAGGAGATAGCCAGCAATCACTAGCCAGGACTGTATTGCAAAGACCTTTAAGGGTCAGGTGAGAGGGTTCCTCTATGGAAAGGCTGATGTAGAGCAGAGGGAAGAGCAACCTTGAGCGTTGCAGTGCTGCAGCAAAGGTTTGCCTTGGCAAAGGTCCACCGTGGGGAAGGCCATGGTGGTGTTGTGTGGTGTCCTTGTTGTTCTGCAGGTGATGTGACAGGGGCTCAGCTGGAAATGATGCATTTTTTTTTTTTCTCCTGGCTGAGGATAAAGTCAGATTTCTGAAAACACCAAAGGCTTTCCAAATATTTTCCTGTTTGCTTTTTCGCAAGCACTGCCTGCAAGACAGAAGTCTCAGATCAGAATTCATCTTCTTCAGAAGTCACCTGGAGTGTTGTGTCCAGTTCTGGGCTCCCTGGGATAAAAAAGACAGGGATCTCCTGGAGAGAGTCCAGAGGAGGGACACAGAGATGCTGAAGGGCCTGGAGCATCTCCCCTGTGAGGAAAGGCTGAGTGAGCTGGGACTCTTCAGCCTGGAGAAAAGAAGCCTGAGAGGGAATCTGATCAATGGGGATCAATAGCTGAAGGGTGGGACACAGGGGGACATGGGCAGCCCCTTTTCAGTGGTCTGTAGAGACAGGACAAGGGGCGATGGGCTCAAGTTGGAGCACAAGGAGTTCTCCCCCAATCTGGGGAAGAACTTCTTTCTGGTGAGGGTGAGGAAGCCCTGGGACAGGCTGCCCAGGGGGTGTGGAGTCTCCTTCTCTGGAGAGATTCAAGACTTATCTGGACGCCGACCTGTGCAATATGAGCTGGGGAGCTGCTTTGGCAGGGGGGTTGGACCCGATGACCTCTGGAGGTCCCTTCCAACCCCTGTAATTCTATGATTCTATGATCTTGTACAAATCCTGGGGAGTACTGTTAACCCTCAGCATGCGTTTGGTGATGTGTCAATCTTCTAGCGATACCACTCTTGCTAGGAAATCATAATTTATTGAGGTCAGTGGGTTAATGGGCTGGGCTATGTGCTACCAATTGGTAGACATAAAATACATTTAGTCCTGTGACATACCTAAAAGGTTTCCAATAGAGGGAAGCTGGCAACAAAACGTGTGATGAGTCATTCTTTTATTTTTTTTTCTCTCAGAGCATCCTTTTCTTTCAAAGATACAGGAGAGAAAGTTGATGTTTAAAATAAAATAAAAAAAAAAGCTGGGTAGCTGGTATGTTGCAGATGTGGGTTTTATAGTTTAATATTTTTTGCGTGAAAAAGCAGTTGGGATTCTATGCAGACATGATGTAGAGCAATTTAAAATTAATAGAGCACTTCAAATTTTTAGGAGCACTTTAAGTTACAAGTGATCTTGGTTTTTGGGCAGGCTCGGTATAGAAAGATGTAAAATTATGAAAGATATTTGTATAAAGGCAAAGACTGCTATAGCAGATTAGGTTAAAGCAAATGATTTAAAAATGCAGTCATCCAGAAATTCCAACAATGGAATTTCTCTCACTTCCAGTATATTTATTTGGCCTCCATTATCCTGTTATTTTAAATATCCCATATGAGATGGAATAAAGGTTCTCAGAGAAGAATATTGGGAACAAATAGTACTGAAAATGCAGAAATTCTGCTCTTGCCTGTGTATCGTCCTGTGGGCCGACTTTTCCTCCCACAGGGGAAGCAGGTTATTGATCAGCACAGGGGAGGTATCTGCCAGCCCCTGACCATCTTTCCTAGGTGCTGTAGAAGGAGACAAGCTCGTTATTGAGTCTCTCAAAGGCCACGGGGGCAAGACTGGGCTAATAAATTCCTTTTTAAAGCAAGTAAATGCTTGTGCTGCCTCGTGCCCTCCCCATATAGCTTAGCTCTGTGTTTTCTGGGAACTATGTAACTCTCCAAATTTTGTTTTCCTCATCACAGATGTTTTCCCCGCTGGACCAAGCTGGCCAAAGCTTTCGGTTTCCTTTCTCTGGTTTTGGGGTTCATTTTGGGTTTGTTTGGTTGTTTTTCATTATTTTACCACTCTCAGCATTCGTGCAGTTGGAAAGAAATGGAGTACTGGGAAAATATAAAATTGCTCAGCTTGTCAGAGTATGATGTGATATGCATGAACGTTTCCTGGAGGAGTGTGTGCTTGTGGCAGGTGGGAGAAGGGAAATCTTTGGGGCTGAAGGGTGCCTGGTGGTGGCTTGGGCAGGGGATGCCCATCTGGAGGAAAGGAAACTCTCCCTGGGTTGATGGAAGCTCTAACACCAGACTTAAATGCTTGATCTATAGCACATCCATGCAGCATTTGATTAAACCAGGCCTGAATTGCCATTTGAATTAATCCCATTACCAGCTTGTCTGTCCAGATCAGTTATTTCAGTATGAATATCCATTATGGTCCTGTGGAAACCGAGGAGCATCAGTCACCTGTCATGCATTTGGGGCTGGCGTCGTAGATGAGATGTAGAACCACACACAGAGTCTCCCAGACAGGTATGTACATTCTGTAAGGGAGAAACCACTGACCCAGCTGAACCCAGTGGATGGGTGAGAGAAAAAAGGGTAGTCTTGAGGCTGAAACCTGAGAAATTTCAGTTCTTTTTCCATAGGAAGCCATCAAATGTACCCTTAGTTTTGCAAAATGCAGGTGCTGTCTTAACAGGAACTGTTTTTTCCTAGTTCTTTGTTTAACTATCACCTAACATGCAAACATGACCCTCTGTTCTGGTGCAGATACAATATGAATTATATTATTACCACCCATAGCTATAAGGATAAAACCTTTAATGGGTTTGAAGCACTCCTTGGCCAACTGGAGCAAAGAATAAATCTGGATACATAGCTTTTTAGTAGTTCTGACTACCACATCCCAAAGAAGTTTGTTGTTTTGGTATTCCTGTGTGTGATTCAGTAAGTAACCAAATATTCTAGTGACCCTCAAGAACTTAAGCATGAAGTATTATGTGTCTGTAATGCCTGGTTCATTATACTTTTGTATTGATTTATGTTGTTTGTGATTTGGGTGTATACTTCTTTTACTATTAAGTGATGTGCTTTGTGATACTGCAGAGATGCTCATACCCCATTGGACAAGGCTCGTTGCAACTGTGCTAATGAAAAAGGTGATCCCTCCCTTAAAGCTCAGTCCCCTTTGCATTTATTCCAGTTACACAGATCATCCCAGTAGTGTTACTCAACATCTATCTGTACATACAGAAGCTCATGTCTACCTCATAGAAAAAAAAATCATGTATTTTAGTAGGGGTACAGCCAACAAGTTTTATGCAAATAAAATAAAGCCTATTAAGATTTAATAGAGATATTTTTTCTTTCTTTTTTTTTTTAAAGCTATCCCATATATTTCTGTATATGTGGTGTGATTTTACGAGCTAAACTCTAGTGGATAATTTGAAAAAAATAACCCCAAAAACCCACATGAAATTACAAAGAATTTTTTCCCAAAGTGTTTTGTTTTATGCATGCATTATAAATATATAATTTCACATGTGCACACTTTATTTTTCTTATTTGTATTAAAAATGACAACGAGGTTTTCAAAACAAATGCGCTTTGTTTTATAGCCAAAACAAAGCAAGAGACTGGCTGTCTCCTGCCTCCTCTGAACTGGGAAGTATCTTGTTTATCAAACTTTACACCAAAAAAAAAAAAAAAAATGCATTCCCCATCACATACCTTGAAATGCCTGACTTTTCCCCATGTCCTACACTGCAAACTGAAAGAGCAAAACTCCTGTGGAAAGCCCTAAACCAAGTTCAGCCTTTAGCCGTGCTAGTCCCTAACTGGGGATAGAGGGAAGTCTGATGGGGTATAAAAATAAGTAATTATTGCATGTGTCCCTTGCCTTCTGACATCAATTTCCTTATATAAAGGCAAGTCATTTAATAGCAGTGGTTTATGGCACTAAAGTACTTCTAAATGAGCGGGGGGGTAATAATCAAGCGGTGAGGGCTCTCCTCTCCAGTTTGCATGATAACGCTCCGCTCCGGCCCTGGGACTGGACCAAGGTAAACTGAAATAAGGATTAACTGACAATAGCAAAGGCTAATTTACAGAAACCACATGAGGAGTTCCTGAACACAGCCCAGATAACAAAAATATTATCAACGTTGTTTACAGTGAAGTCAGTCAGTTTATTAGTTGGAGTGCTTCATTATGTATAAAAGATGCCAATGATAGTCTCCTAGTCAAAATAAACAGGCATAAAGTGTTCCATATATACAGTTTGGAGAGAACAGTTACTTTGCTATTTATTTAATAATTGACCATAAATGGAGTCAAAGTGCAAAGGGAAAAAAAAACCCTAAAAAAAGCAGCACACTAAGGGCTTTTTGAAAGATTGATAAATAATGTGGAATCTCAATTAGGCTTTAGAAGGAATGCAGATATTAAAAATTTGGTCAAGAATCTAATTAGCTGGAGGTAATTAAACAGTCTCACACGGGGTCATTAATCTTTTCCACAGACCTTTGATGTTTTGCACACTGTCTTCTAGTCATTAATAAAATTCATAACACTCCTCTTTGTGGTGTTTTATCATCGTGTTTTTCTCTGTAAGAGCATAGAGCAAGTGTCATTGTATCACAAGGGCCTTACTTTAGTTAATTTCTTTTTTTCTCCTTGTTAGGCTTAACTCTTTCTTGAACAAAATGATACCAATTTAAGCCAGAAGTTTTAAGATGGGTTTTAAATTTCCAACATACTGCCCCTTGTAGCTGTCTAAACCCATATATTAAGAATTAAACCAAATTCTTCTGACATCTAAGGAAATAAGAAACTTTTTTCTTCCCCCTCCCCCCCAATCTAGTGCTTAATTTTGCAACCTGGTTGATGTATTAGTCTTATCCATTTCAGAAAAAAAGTAGAGGATTTTGTTTTCCTTGCTGTCTTTACCTTTCTCTTGATGGCAGGTCCCTCAGAGGCATAACCTGTACTGTGTGGTTAATTTTAGTGGCATAACCAGAGAGCTCTTGAGGACAGGGCTGCGATAGAAGTGAGGAATAATTATGAAAAAGAACTAAGTAAAATGGAAATTTGTTGAACGTGACTGATTTTATGTTTAGTCTCAAAAAGGAAGCGGTCCAGTACTTCAATAATGCATTATCCTGACATATTTCAAAGACAAATTGTGTTCAAGAATAGCTGAATTTTAAAGGCAAGGAAGCTACAAAGGACGCCTTTGGAAGATATAAAGATATGATTTCTATTACAAATATTAATATACATACATATATGTATAGAGAGTGTGTGTGTGTGTGTGTGTGTGTTCGATATTTATGGATGTTTGTATTACAAGAGCTGCATTTATGAGCTGATACCTGGAGTTGTGTGAGTCTAAATAGCAAAATATATAAATAGTTTGCTAATAAAATGCTTGTGTGTCTATACATTGACAGTTCACATTTTAGGCTGATACATTACTAAACAAATCCATTGTTTCATAAAGGTATTTGTAGGCTTTTTTATTTTGATCTGCACTGTTTGAAGAGCACACTGAGTCATTACAGGACCTAGAAACTGAGATAATACTTTCCAAGACTTCAGGTAGAAGAGCCTGATGTGAAGGGGCATTGCATTATCTACCATGAGATGCAGGAATATATGCATCTTCCCTTTCTTCCCAGCAAGTAAGGGCATGTAAAATGGTCTTTATGTACTAGGATAAACAGCAACAATTCAAAATGTTGTTGGGGATAATTATATTTTTAGGACTGATTTGCACAGCTAAAATCCAGCAGGTTTGTGCCTGAAAAGCTGGATGATCTTAGAAAGAAATGTCACTTGATATCATTTTGGTGCTAAGAAGAATTAATGAGGGACAGGAATGAAAATATCTAAGAGCATATAGTTATCCAGGGCAATCATGTTCTGAGCTTCTGAAGTGGTGTTGCTTTCGTCTTGTGTGCTCTGCCCTCGCGTATGTGTCTGATAAGTGTCTGTCGCTGCCTGAAGTTGCCACTTTTTGCAGCATCTCCTATTAAGTTAATATCCAATATGCAGCGTAAGGCTGTGCAGACCAGGGAAAAAAAAAAAGATTAAAAATAGAATGCATAATTACAAGGCTTTGGGTAAAAAAATACAGTTTCTTTCTCAAAGGAATATTAAATATAAAATTTGACGTGTTGCTTTCTCAGAGAAAGGGAATTATAACAATTATTTTATTTCTATATTATTAGGCAAAAAAATTTTCCTCTAAAATTATCAATTCAACTACATAATATTTTGCAGAGTGAGCTATTTAGAAATGAGTGGGAGATGGGCAGCAAGGGTTGTTTTACTTGTGTTTAGTTGTAATCTATAAACAATCTGACTGCCTTTTTTTCCCGTCTCCCCAAAAAAAGAAAGACACGGGGATTTGTATAGTTTTTATTTAAATTGAGAAATTGTTTCTTGCCCATTTAAGGCTGCTATTTTGTCTGGAGAACTGATAAAGCGATATCTTCACAAGGTAAAAAGAATGGAAACTGAGCAGTTGAAAAGAGAAAGTCCTGCTAAACCTGCCTTTTTTTTTCTTTTTCTTTTTTTTCCTTTTTTTTTCCCCCTTAATGCTCATGCATTTTCAGTGACTAATTAACTTTTCAATAAGGACATCATCTTTAGTGATTTGACCTAGCTTTCTTTTACAATATGAACCACCCAATAACCTCAGGAGTCCCACCAGGAAAACAAAGGACAGATGATGGTGATGATGATGTCCCTATTACTTCCAAAGTAAACAAAGCATAAAACCCCACAACCACCGAACAAAATCGAACAGTCTTCTAAGGCTGTTAAGTGTTTGTTAACATCAGGAAAAAAAACAAGCTAAACCACTAAAGGAGCCTAAAAATTCTTTTAAAAAGGGTTACTTTCAATGATAAATTTTAAGTAAATTGCAGATGCCACTTTGTGACCTTTTTTCAAAGTGATGGTAATGAGATCCATAGGTGATTTTGACTACTTAATAATAATGAGGTTGATAGAAGGAACGCTCACACTGGCAACAGTTTGATAATTGTCTGAGCAGGAAGAACTAGCCCTCCCTGGTGGTTTGAAAACATAGCTGAGATTCGAAAAGCTGTACAGAGCCCTTATTTAATCTGAGCAATGCTATGTGAAAAAGGTAAGTGTTTTTGATTAAGCGATGTCGATATTTCAAGAGACAAGATGTTGATGATAAAGAAGGAAAAAGAAATAAAGGCAAAAGATGAATGGCTGGTTTCTGGAGACGTCTTTTGGCTTAATATCTAACACTGTGTATGTCTGTGTGCATTTCTCTCAGCTTTCCCCCTAGTAAAATAGAATACTAATTAGATTTTGATTACAGTCGGGTTTTTAACAGGTGGCAAAGCGCACTCACATTTTGCTGGTAAAAACTAATGTAATAGCTGGACACAGTCCTTTGAATCTGATGTGCTTATCAGGGGTCATCAGCAGGAAAGAAACCATGACCACGGTACTTACAAGTGCAATATGTTTTTTGGGGGGTTTATTGTGGTTAAAAATACCTGGGAGCTTCCCAAATAGTGAAATACTTCTGTGGACAGAAGTCTCAGGAAAACTGATTGTTTTTTTCTGTGCTCATGGCTTTAAGGTCAAGAGGTAAAGATAAAATTCTTTGCTATTGAATCTCATATTAAAAGTCACTGGGGCTTGTGTAGGTAAAAATCTATAAAGATCAGCATTAAAACATCACATATATCCTAGAAGAGCACAGGGATGAACCCAAATATGAGTTTCAGTGACTCTGAATTCAGTGCATAGGTGAAGATGCTGCAGGTGACTCTCTTCAGTCACCTGGTTCACCCCGTTGCAGGCTGCTCCACTGGGGAGCCAGCAGAGATAGAAAGCCCTGGATGAATCCTCATCGCTCTGTTGACCGTCAGATGTTGGTGGGTGGGGAATAAGAAACACTTCTGTGCTTATTTGAGTATAGCAATTTTGGGTTTAGTAGTTAGGATATAAAATACAGATAAAAGAACAACTAACATGATCGAGGGTATGGATCTATTGCATTCATAACGCCAGTCCAGTGGCAAAATACACACAATTCCTGAGGATAGATACAATTTTTAATATTTAAAATCCATTTTGTGATGTTGAGCTTCAGCTTGAGACTGGTTTTGGGGTGAAAAAAACAAGTGATCTCAGGAGAACTGCTGTTGAATTGACATTTATCAGTGTGAAATTTATCAGTTTAGAAAGCAGTCCAGAATACTGAAAGCATTTCTTTTATATACATGGACTGTATTAGACATCCTTTAACTTTAGGGAGAAATGTTGAAAATAAAATAGTTGAGAAGCTTTTCATGTAGATGCAATATCTTCATAAGAATGGGATTATTTGTGTGTTTATAGCATTAAGCTGTTCAAAACTGTGCACTGTGGGCAGGAAGGGGGAAAAAATGAGTTATCCCATGAATGAAATAATAGGAATCTTCATGCAATACTGAATTTTAGAGAAATTAATTGTCTAACAACATGCTGGCTATGTTAGATCAGAACCAGCCCTCATGCTTAAAACAGAAAGCAGTTAATAATGGGAGTTAAAAACGCTCAGTGAAAAGTTTCTCTGAGAGATCTATAAATATCTATTAGGATGTCCATTAGATCGAATCAAATCTTTCCTTTCACTCACTTTAACCTTCCCCTGACTGAGTTCTGTGAGGTTTTATGTATTCCTGCAATGGGAGCTTGGGTCTGAAAAACGAGACGACGAAGGTGTAAATCTTTTGAGGTTGGATGCCACCTCACAGCTTCCCAGTTAACCGTAAGGTCATCCCACAAGCAGCTGGGCAGAAAGGAAACGCACCGCTCTGGAGCTATTATATCATTTCCTCTTCTGTTTCCTCTCAGCTCCTTCTGCCAGGATAAAAAAAAAAAAGGCTAATAATGGGCTATTTGCATAGGGCAATAGGAGAAGGCAGGCTGAAGATAGGTTTTAACGCTGAATTTCCTTTGTAAATGTAGTTATAAAAACTGGACTAAAGAGGGCAGGAGATACTCTATTTAAAAAATAAATGCAGGCAACCGGATAGTAAAACTCAGTGGGGAAACAATAATATATATTTCAGTATATAATAAAGTGATTTATTTTCAATAAAATCTGTAAAACTGCTTTAGTTACTTTGACACCTTGATTAACTGGAGTTTCAAAGATATTTGTGTGTGTGTGAACCTTCTTCATACCAACAGTGCCGAAGACTTTATTGCGTCTGCTATTGAATATGTATGTTTTAAAAGCGTTTGCTACACTGTAGTTTTACTGGATGTCAGGGACAAAATAGATTAATATTAGACCTCAGCCAGAAAGCATTTCTGTGGCAGCACATGAAATGTAGCACTCTTCACTGCTGACGGTCTCCCTGACTTATTTCTTGGGATGCTTTATACAGAGCTGTGGGCTACGGGATAGATTTATTTCCTCTAAAAATCACTGATTACCATTATAAAATACACCCTTAAAAAGTTTGCAGCCATTGAGGAAATTCCAGATCTGGCTGTACTGGGGATAAAAGGATTAACAAAGCCAGGATGCATCATATATGTATGTGTAGGGGTAGAGGAGTACAGTAAAGAGTGCAAAGCTATTTCTCCTGTACCATGCAAAGCGGTGTAGGGCTGATTGAGGAGGTTATGTTGCACCCTATGCAGGTCCCAGAGTTTTTGCTGAAGCCTCTCTTAGGGCTTTTGGAGATGTCAGTGCATGTTACCTTGCACCCAAAGGACTTACAGTGACCAGCAGCAAACACTTTCTCTTATGCTCAAGCACAGAAGGGAAAATTTACATCAGGAGGAAATACCAGCATTGAGAAAGACTTTCTTTGAGGTTTTTTTTTTTTCCTTGACACATGCAGCCTCTGTGAGAACATGTAGGCTGTGGGAAATGCCCTTCTCCTGCCTTCTCCCTGCCCGGTGCATCGGGCTGAGGTGCAGATTCCGTTTCATACAGGCTCATCGCTGGGCTCTAGCTAGATGTGAATGGCATGTTGCAGGGATGCAGAAGATACAGGAATCATCCTACCAGGATGGTTTTATCCTGCCTTTTTTGTGCCCTTCCCTCTATACCAGCACCAGGGTATATAGAGCCCCTGCCTTGCCATTGTACCATCACCATAAGCCATAGCTAGAAATAGCCAATCTTTTGGGAAAGGATGGTTGTGGCTGGGCTGGAGGGCACTCAGCTGGCAGGGCCCTACCAGAAGTCCAGTCTCCTGGTTCCTGTGCTTAAGCAATATGAGATCTTTCCAGGAATTTTCTAGTGCTGGGTATGAACAAGTCACACACCAGCACAAATTTGACTTCTAACTACTAAATACAGTTCTATTTTGATTTATTTTTTCCACCTCTCTGTATATGCACTGACTATATCTTACTGGGAAAAAAAATAGAAGTTGGATTTATTTTTTTTTCTTTTGTAAAAACTAATTAATTTCTACATGTTTCTTAGATACATTCCACATATTTTTAATATTAAAATACTGACAAAATGCAGAGATATTAAGTTTTCATAAAACTCAGGCTTAAAAATTAGGGGTTATTTTTCTGGAAGAAGAAAGGAGATTTATTTTTCAAATTATTTGAAACCCAACACCTTTCCAAATGTTGAAATTCCACTTCCCTGTGTATATTGACAACCTCTGTGTTCTGTTTCTGCCTGAATATGCCAGGAGTTTGTTGCTGTTGCTGATTAAGTGCTTCCAGTGCATCCATCCCAGACAGTATCAACAAGGAATAAACAAGACCTCACTGAAGTTTTAGGGGAACATCCCAGAAATGTCAGTATTTACGTGTTCAGAGTTAGTTTTAAACAAAGACCCTGTTTTTTTTGTGATACCAGAAGTACAGAAATCAGAACCACAGGTTTACTTCAAAGTCCCTGTTTAACAGTATTCTTATTTTTGGGGTTTTTCTCTAAAGCTTTTTAGGTTGTTTTAGCACTGATCTGTGTCAGTCCAGTGAATGAACTGAGCAGTGAAAAGACACGTTCTTTGAATACAGAAGTGATTAAAAACTTGTCTGTGGAAGAAAGTCCAAGAGTAAACAAAGGTTGCACTATTCCCTTGGGAAAACACTCAAGTTATATGTCATGGGTTAAATGTTCTTATAAACCTCATGATGCTGGTCCTGTTTTGAATTTCATATGATCTACAGCACTCTTGTTAATATATCACTGCGTTGAGCTGATAGGAGAGAAAGACCAAAACTCTACAGACAACTGTGAATGAAAGTAGCATCAGTAACTTCCAGGATTTTTTTTCAAGGTTGATGATAATTTACTCCACAGAATTAAGGGGTTTTTTTAATTTTTTTTTAAGATGTTAGAATGCTAAAATGAAAAGTATGTAAAATTTTTGCAGTATGGGATGTAAATTATGCTGCCAGAAAGATGGGTGATGTGTGTAATGGAAGAATTAGGTGTCTCAGACTAAAGCAGAATCTGGTAAAACATAAAATATGTGAGGAGTCTGTGGCCAATACTCAATTTGCTAAAGACAAATATAAATGTGATGAGCCTCTGATGGCGTGACAACTTCTGCCCTTTTAGAATTGTGAATTTCCATCTACAGACAATTCACAGCAGCACAAAGACTCGTGCTTTGGGCCAAATTCCTGTTGGTGGCAGACCCCACATTCACTTGCAAAAGGCTTTTTACTATTTTAGCATTATCTTCTACTGATGGACACGAGATCATGGAGATCTTACTTCTCAATCCTCCCCTTCAGCTGCTGGCTGCTCCCTTCACCACGGCATGGCCAAGCCAACCCTGCTCTGTGGCTTTGCAGCTCAGGCCCAGGTTCATGTTGTCCCAGGAGGTGAGAAGGGCAAACCTGGATCAGTGCATGGTTTAATTTTTTCTTTTCATGCAACAGGAGACCAGCTTTATTCATTTAACTTCACAATGGCTGCAAAAACTTTTCTTGTGCCATCAAGATTGGCTCTTTGATATAAGGTGACTTTTGCATGTCCAGCAACCTCCCATCTTCATAGTTTTTCTGTTTGTCTGAAGCCCAGTATTTTACCTGCCCCTGTGTGCCCTAGGATTGAGATCACACTCTGCTCCTGCAAAATGCTAAACACCTTAATAACTTTTCCAGGTTCCTGGTCTGTGAGCAGAGTGAGGAAATCGCTGCCCACATTGGATCTATACCTGCATGATATACAGATGACATTTGCTCAGGAGAAAGTGTAGGAAGTTTTTTGCATCTTCTACAGCAAAATATTGTAAAGCTCAAGCTTCTTTTACCAGTCATTGAATAAATTCTTTTTGTCTGTGTTTATGTAGAGGACAAGTATATATACACACACAGAGGTATATATAAAATCTGACTCTGAACTTTGCTTCAGTTTCTTTTCCCAAAGGTTCTAGGGACTATGCTTGCAATCATCAACCTTTCCCCAGATTTGTTTTGAGTTCACCTCTCACATATTTGTAAACTAAAAAATAAAGTTACTGTTTGACAAACTCCTTTTGTTAGTGGCAGCATCGTGGCTTGTAATGTTCACTTCCAAGAAACAAAGACATGACACTGTTTGTGCCCATAGACTGAAGCCCAGTTTCCTTTTTTGTTTTGACATATAGAAACTCAGGTTTAGTATCCTTAATATGTGTAAATTATGCAGTTTTAATGATTATGTTATATGTTAATGGCATTTGCACCTTCCATTTAGTTCTACTGCCATGTTATCTGGAAAGTCAGTACCTAATACAACTTTTTCAAAACTTGAGGTGTTAAAATTTGCCTTAAATAAGACAACTGCTCTTCCCTAGTCATATCTTTCTACTTAGTCTTTGAATCCTTTATGCAATGAATTCGGTTTCCATGTTTATGTGAAGTGCTCAAATCTCTGGTTTTATACAGGAGTTTCATAGTTGCAGTCCCTGCCTTTTGCAACTGAAAGCTCTTACACAAATGTGGGTCATCTCTCCTTGAATTAAGGGCAACATTTGTCAGTCTTTTTGGTTTTCCTTTTTACCCTGGCCTGCACTGCTTGTGGATGCAAAAGCCATTTAAACATTCATCCATTCCCTTCCCCCTGTTTCCAGACCATTTAAATTCCCACCAGCCCTTCCACCTTCTGTGTTCCTCTATCCTAGCTTTGTGATTTCTTTTGATTGTTTGCAGTATGGTGGTGTATTCCCTGATCACTTGATACCTACGTTGGGACCTGTATTTTACACCACTTTCAAGAAGTTAGTAATGAAACTCATAAGATCTCCACAGCTTCTTTAACAGAGACCTTCAAAGTCACATGCTTTTGTCCCCTGCTTCCCTGACCTGAGTTGTCCGGGCTTGCTGGGAAGATAGTTGTTTAAAAAGAGTCTTCTTGTGGACTGAGGAAGCTCATGAGGAGTTGGTCCTGTTTAACAAAAACATGGAACATCCCAAGCAGTTCTGATGCTACACGACCAGAATTTGTAAAACTGTTCCTAAGGAAACCAGATGTATATAACTCTGTAGACTGTGTATGTGTCTGCCTTTCCCTGATAGCTTCTAAACTTGATGGTCAATTGTAGCCACTGAGAGTAAGGATCATAATGTTATTCATTTCCTGGGCATTTCATGAAAATAGGCAGTAAATGAGGTAGACTCAAATGAGTGAGGAAGAAGCTGCGTCATCAGTTCAGCTGTGAGAAAGTGAGAAACCCATGCTGGAGAGAGAAGGAAACTATGCTTCATGGACACTTCTTGTGGAGCCACTTGGGTACCACTGGTCCAGTTGACTTAACTAAAAATTACACTGAAATCATCAAGGCTGCAAAGTCAGTTACTCCCAACCTGTTAGGATTGAAGTAGCCTTTGCTTTATCTGCTTCTGTATTACAACACGGGCTGAAATCACACAGTCTTGTAATATTTCCCTTCCATGCGTGCACAGAACGGGATCTCTTCACCCAAGTATGTTATCTGCTCAGCTCACCCTTTATCTGAGTGTCTTGTGTACTGCACACCCTTCAAACCTGACTCTGAAGACATCACTCTTAATTTTCTTTGCTATTCAGTAGTGTATATATCTGTAAAATACCTGAGTGCTTTAGAATCATTAGTTAATTGTCACAACCCTCTAGTGGGGACAGCAATTTCTCTGCTAATAGATTAGGAGCTATAACATGGGAACATTATTGGAGGAGCTCCCTGAATACCATGAGGTAACATGCACTACCATCACCTTGTTTGGAGCATGCTTCCATTGCCATTAGCTGCAGCTGGGAAGGAGATTGTGCTTGCTGCCCCAAAAACCTAGGGACACAGAAATAACAGCCTAAAGGGAACAGTTTGGGTTAGGTAACTTGCTTCACATCCCACCAGAGTCCACATTAGAGGAGATGCATTTTCTTTCCTCATTTTTTTTCTATCCTGTCCAACTTGACTAAATACTGAGATTGATGAATCTCAGAGACAGTAAATATAGTTATATAAAATGATTGTTGTACAATTCTAGAGATTATAGAAGTATCACAGATAATTCCTCCTTTTTATCTAACCTTAATAACTCCTCAGAGTGAATGTTTGTTGTGAATTGAATAAGCCAAGGCTTGAAAAGAGCAACCAGGCAAATAAATACTGCATCATAACAAGTATTGGGGCACAGAGTTAAGACTGTCCACAGCTCTTAAGATCTAAACACTTGTTTTTTTCAGCAGTGATGATCTTTGAGCAACATGTGGGTGAGGGGAAGGCAGAGACAGGCAGGAGGAGCAAAGAGAATGGCTCTTACTGCCACAGTTCTCCCTGACTTCAAATTCATTGTAATTGAGTGTTAATTTTTCTTAAATTAGAAATGATTAAAAAAACAGGCCAGGGTTGTAATGTGAGATGATCCGAAAAGGAGGGTTTGCTTTTGAACCACTGCAGAATGAATTGCAATCTTAACAAAGTAAATGGCTTGTAAATATATCTAGTAATTGTGTATTAATGGAAACCCTTGTGCACACACTGCATATGATGCCTCTTTGTGGCTGCAAAATTTGACTGTCATTCGGTGCTGTGATTACAAGAAGCTCTTCTAAAAAAAGTCTGGAAGGAGTGGAAAAAACTCATGGTTCAGAGCATAAGCCAGAAGAGAGTCAGGTCAAGGGTATTTTTCTCTAGGCAAACTATTTTAGTGTAGCTCGTCTCACAGCTTTGTGTTGTCTCTAGGAAACACCCAGCAGAGACCATTTTTAGGGAGAAGATGTGATTCTGACCTGGTCTTGTTATACTTTTGGCATTTTGTGGTACGGTTTTGGAAGACTTCCTCGTTATAAAGATGAAATTGCCCAACAGATTTTAAGTTAAAACAGACAAATATCTAGACAGCCTACAACGTAACAGGGTAAAGATCAAATTCTACCCTTGCTTCAATTCAACCGTCTCATTAACATTAATAGGGTTGCATGTGTAACTGATAGCAAAATTTGGCTAGTAAACCTTGAAGGACTTCAGTTTAAAAAGAGAATTTTATGCACAGGCCAGGAAAAAAACAGCTGAAACTGATAAAATGTAATTTATATCACCATAACGACAGTGCCTAGTAGTAAGATGTTGGGGTTTTTTCCCCTTCAAGTGGGTAGAGATTGTTCCCAGACTGAAACCTTCATCACCAGCCAACTTTTAACTGCAAGAGGAATGTCTGAACTGGTGAGTTAAGCCTTGCAGACCTGTTTTTGATGCTGGAAATGTTAGCATGCAGTCATATGGTGCAAAAGCCACCAGAGTTAGTAGGTCGTCAGAGCTGGGTCTTTGCAAAATTGTGAGGTAGGACCATCTCTCCATTGTAGTTTCATTTTCCTCTTAAATATATCTTGGGGTCTTCTTTAAAGGAAGTAGCTGAGGCAACTGAGGGTGTTCAGCCTGGAGAAGAGGAGGCTGAGGGGAGACCTTCTCCCCACCTCCCCTGCCCTGCCAGGAGGGTGTAGAGAGGTGGGCAATGGTCTCTTCACCCAAGCAACAGGGATGGGACAAGGGGCAATGGGCTCAAGCTGCCCCAGGGCAGGGTCAGCTCAGCTGGGAGGGAAAAGTTCTTCACCGAAAAGGTTATCAGCACTGGAACAGCTGTCCAGGGAGAGGGTTGAGTCACCAAACCTGGATGTATTTAAAAGACAGGTAGATGAGGTGCACGGGGATATGGTTTAGTAGAGGACAGATGTGGTTGGACTCAGTTATCTCAAAGGTCATTTCCAACCCAGTGATCATACCTCACATATTACCCCAATAAATAAGAAAGTCTCAGTTTAAACACTGCAGTCCTAGGTAAGTTCATAATGAAAGTCTCAACATTTCTGTGCTTTGAAGAAGTAAGATTGTCTTTTGGGCTTCCCCATCCAACATGAATAAACATGCAACTGCCATTTTCAGGTTATTTATTCATACAGCAGTACAGTGATGTAAAAAAATGGCAGTTGTGGTCAGAAACATTTCCATTTACAGCTGGGGGAGTCAACATTTTGTTCTGTTTCTCTGAGATCTTAAACATCAGCAGCAGTGTGTAATCATGGAGTAGAAAAAAAAGGTAATAAAATACCGTAGCCCAAGAACGTGCATTTATTGCAGAGGGTGAGGTTCATAATACCAGTGAAGTTTTGTCATTCCCAGCTTTGTGCACTGACAGACACAACTTTCCTGTGCTTTCAGCACAGCTTCAGCTGGTTGGCTGTGCCTAGAGGAAGATGGTACAGCTGTAAGGTATAAAAGACCTGCTTGGACTGTAACATGCAAGGAGCTCAGGTTGCTCTGTGTTGCACTTCCAGGTTGAGGAGCTGTTTCAAACTGGAGGTTTTTAATTGTTGTTAGTCTGGTAGCAGTTTAGGTGAGGTGTAACCCTTATCAAAGTCATCAGGGATAAGAACCCTCCTGTACAGCACCCAGTACATACTGTGGCCATGGGAAGGGGTTCTCAGAGCCTCCCAGCTCAGAAACTCAGAGCTTGGCCAGACTTTTGTGAGTCAAATGCAGGACCTGGGAGCACGTGCTTTCCTTTCAATCCCTGCATTCAGCACTGACACTTGGCAATACACATTATAGACTATTAGTGCCATGCGATCAGCTGCTTGCAAGAGTCACAAAATCTCAATTAAAACAAAGAAAATGGCATGGGTTGGGGTTTTTTTTCCCCCCTCTGAGCAGTAGAAACCAGGTACTTCAGCAAAGCAAGATAACTCAAGAGCTGATGAATAAATAATACCAGCAAATGAATAATTTAAGTGCAGTGTCAGATGCCTTGAACAATCTTTATCCTTGAAACAATAAAATGTGACCACGTTCAGTATGATTGTGTGCTGTACTGAGAGGCTATAGGATTAAAGTCCTGCTTCTGGGGAGCTGGATTGTGAGTCTTCAGAAGATGTTGAGCAATATCACATGCAGCACTTGGCAGGGAAAGAGAGCACTAAGCTCTCCTACCCTGAAGTTTAGGAAGGGCACGTGGCTTCACTCAGGTTGTTATGCTTTGCCACAGCTGCTGAGGATGGAGTAAAATGCTGTTAGGTGAAGCTGATTAAGGTATTTCAGCCATGCAGGGAATTGTGGGGACTTAAATTGCAGCTGATATATAGGTAGGGAAAAGTTTGTCTGTGTTTTTCCTCACAAAGAGAGGGGTGGAAATGTTTCACAAGGCAAAGGAACCTTTAACTACTCTTTGCCTTATTTAATTGAGCTCGTTAAAGTTGCTCCTTCTGCTGGTTTCTGGGCTTGAACATCCAGGCTCAGGCAGCCTTTCTGCAAAAAGCTCACTTCTCTGGGTCTGTGGTGTCTCTGCTGGTCTCCAGACCTGCCTGCTGTGGTACACATGGCCTGTCTTGGAGATGCCATGAAGGAGATGCTTTGATGCCTTTGGTAAGTCCTGTGGCAAATGGTGGCTTTGGATGAATGTGGTGAATTTGAGATGATGTAAAAGAAAAGAGGGGCTTGGCTGTGAGAGCAAAAAGATTTCCTTCATGAATTTTCTTATATGGCGTATTCCTTGAGATCTCTGGTTTACTTGAATTATTCTTTTTTTTTATATCAATGGAGAATCTTTGAAAATGCCCAGACAGAAGCCGTTTCTCACTTGATCTATGCTTAGTGATCTTTACCTCTTCATACAGAAGACTTCCTTTTTTTTAAGGTTATTTGAATAATTCAAGACAAAAGTTTTCCTTCACTCTTAGAAGACATCTATGAAATAGGACAACCCTGTAGGGGCAGATTCAGCATGTGTAGTTCTGTAAAGTAGTTTATTTCTAAAATTAATGTGAGAAAATGGGAAACAGGATCTGGTATAGTTTGGAGAAAAATCATGGTTCAGTTTTTATGTTTATAAACATTTTGGTAGATATTTCTTTTGGGCTTTGACTTGGACTGTTAATAAATATAGTGAAAGACTTGGAAGCAGAGGTGCTTCGTGTACTTTAGGAAAGAAATGTGAGGTGCATTTCTCAGCTAGAAGGAGGTGAGGACATATTGCTAAGGTGCTTATACTAAAGAAGGTCAAACTCCAGCTAGTGTGTTGCAATAAATAAAATTGGAAAAGTGTGATTTTCCCCCTTTTTTCCTTTTTTTTTCCTTCTTTTAATTTTTTTCTTCCCTAAATCTCAGTCCACTTCCAGTGTGTGGAATGAAGAACCTCCTGACTGTGGATAAGGGGGACTTTTTCCCATTGGCAAATTACCAAACTTCTAATAGCAGCTGAAATGTTGTTATCAGTGTAATTAATGCTTTATTTACATTGCCATAATGCCTATTGAGATCTCTTGAGCTGTGATAATATTTTTAATACGCTGCAAGTTACAAAGCTGAACATCTCATCAAAAAGCCCATCATCTGTATGATTCAGAAACATGGTAGAGAAGCAGGAGAACTCCTAGGGAGTAAGTTAGGGAGTAGAGAAGGGCCTGTTTCCTGGCTTATTCTCAGTTCTTTCTCCATTTTGAACTACAGAAAAGGTCTTGATTATGTGACTGGGGCACTGCAATTAATTTAAACCAGACAAATGCCACTGTTCATTTATATATACAAACACCAAAAGACAAATGAAAAGCCAGTCTAATGCCACTACAGTGTTATTTTTCTGTTCTCTTCTTATATTGCCCTAACAATCATAGATGCTGGATCAAAAATGATGGAAAAAGGAAGATTGGAACTTAAAAAGGAAGGTCTAGCATGTATATAGCATTACAGAGTGAAGGAAAATTTGATAATATATCTTCATGGGAGTGTGGAAGTATTCTTGAAACTGGAATTGCTGGATTTATAACAGGTGAAATCCAATGCCAGTCAAGAAGGGAATCTGGCCTTGAAACAGACATCTGCATGTGTCTATCTACACAGTTGTCTTTGTGTTAGTGTTTATAATGATTAGGTTGCAAGAGGGAATGGTAACAAGTGCAATGTTGATAAAGCCAAGTACTGTGGGAGAATATATTTGGAACTGGAAGGCTGATCTCTCTATTTCTGAGTTCCTGATCAGTTGCAGGATTTTAAATCCTCCTTCCTGTTCCTGAGGTTGAGGTTTGCTTAATCCCTCTTTCAGTTAGTGGTTCAGCCAAGGTATATTACAAGCAGGCAACCAGGTGAGTGAAATAACTGGGAGCAGGGTGAAGACAGAGGCCAGGACAGACTTTTAACCTTATTTAAAGGGAGTTATGTTGCTGAAAAGAAAACCTACTTGAGGTCAGATAGCCTCCCAAGAGCCTATGAGAGGGAAATCACTCTAATGCCTTGTTATTGAAAGGTATTGCTTAAGGAGATGGATATTAGGAGGTTTATTCTTTGGGAAAGAGCCTGCCCTGGAAGCAGCACAGATACTACAGTGTGTTCATTTCATGTGCTGTCAAGGTTGATAATTAAAGTGGTAGGAGTTAAGGTAACAGTAAGTGTGACAACACTGTAGTTCAAACAAATAACATTAAATTGTTGTATTGGCACCTACGTGTTATGGAAATTACTGGCTTAAAGACTGCTCAGGTTCCTGCCAAAAGGTTTGGGGCACGGTGGTGGCTCAGTAGATGTTGTCTTCAGAAGTATCTGTCAGTTTGGAAGTGGATGAATGAATTTTTTGTAGGCAGAGCTGTGTACCAATTTCTGCTTCAATATAGGAAACAAACATCCTATGCCATGATGGAAGAAGTATCTTGCTGAATAGAATGATGGAGACTGTTTTGTTTGCAACTTCAGGTTCATGTCATCTGGGTTTTTAGCTTTAGCACAGACTTCTGGGGATATAAATTATAACTGAAGGTGTTATAGATTTCATGTAACTTCACCTGAAAAAACACTTAGTCTTGTCTAGCCAGGCTACCTCTAAAATGAGTAAAGAGGTTCATCACCTCTGTCTTAGACCCACCTTTTATGGTGCTCTCTGTCTTTTTGAATATTATAGGCCATGGGTCGTTCCCTGAATTAATTTCTGTGCCAAGTTGTAGAACCAGGTTTTATTTGTAGCTTTTTTTTAAAGATATGGAATGGTGATACTACTATTGTAGATGTTAGGGAGTCTACCAGCATTAGTCTGCATCAGAAGTTTGAGTCATTTATTTTTTTAATTGACATTTTTAGTCTTTCTGTAGCCTGGCATACTTGTTGTGGGGTGAAGTTGCATTCTGCTTGGTAGATAAGAAGTGACAGACCTCTGTGTATTTTTATGGGGTTTTATTTGTGTTGGGTTTTTTCCCCCTTGCAAAGTATTTACTGAGTCTGGTTAGTTCAACAGCTAGGAAACTCTTCTTATTTAGTCTCTTGACTGTTCTCAGGAGTCTTCTCAAACTCTCCTGTTTCTCTTGATTGCTTGGGAGGACACTGAACATGTAGCTCTGGTTTGAGCAGTCGCTGTAAGTCTACTGTGATGGTGTGCATCATTTGCTCAGGGTTGTTACATCTGGGGATGTTTTTAGCCTTAGCACTGTCTGCCTTGAAAAGACTACTATCCCAGAAAAATCCAGAAATCTCTGTTAGTTAAATTTCCTAATAATTGTTCCTCTTTCTCTGGACTGATGGATTTGATGAAATAATGATTATGTTGTTTCTTTGGGTTCTTTGGTTGATTTTTTTTTTAAGAGTCAAGACCTCACTCTTACAGAGCTTCTCTAAAAGTGCTTAATTAGGGTACCCCATTCACAGCTGCATTTTGAGGCAAAGCCAATTTTTAATCCATTTAATGGGTGTGGGGTTGATTGTTCTTTACTGTGGTTTCTTAATCAAAATGTCATGTGTGAGGAACTCAGATGCTTCAATGAAGTGTATTACATAAACATGGCATTACCTTTATCACCCAAACTCATAATCTCATTAAAAAGATCAGGCTCCTGTGTTACAATTAGTTTTCAAAAAACCTATTAATTATACTATGCCTAATTCTTTGTTGCATTGTGTCCTGTATTAGCTGTTGCAGTACTTTGTCCCAGATATAGGTCAGGCTGACACACATTCTCAACTATTTTATTTAATTTTATCACATTAGCTTTCTTCTAGTCATTTGCAATGTTCTAGTTCTACCATCTATGTATACTATTCCTTTTCTTATTTGACTTTTCCCATAAAAAGAGATAAATATGAATAGCATTGAGCACTTTCTTCTGCTAAATAATAACTTATAACTCTATAAAAAAGCAAAGACTGCTCCTTAGGTTCCAGCAGTTTTCTTCTGCATCTTTTGCTCCTCTTGCTAGTATCTGTAGAAAAGTGTTTTCTTATTTAATTGCTGCCAACATTTCTTCTACTTTGAGGTATGACAACCTTAATTTAATGGCTTTATAAACATTTAACTTCTTTTGAAGTTAAGTCTGTCTGGTGTAACTTTGGGTATGCTGGTCTACCTTTCTTCTGCCTGCAGGTACTATGTGTTTTGTGCCTTCTGGTAAAGCAAGAAGTGTATAATAGCATGGAAGTAGAAAAATATATAAGCAAAACAATTTTCATCAGTGCTCCTTAAGTGTTTGGATTAGGTTTAGTGTATAACTACTCAATCATGCCTTTTCTGTTGTCCCAGTTCAAAGTTGCTATCTTTTCTTCTTTAGAGGATCATACTCTACTCCTCTCCCCAATTTTCCATTGTGGTACCAAAACTTAGAACATAGTCCTCTTGGACATGGAGCAATTTTAAGTTGTGATGTGACTTATTTTCCCCAGAAAATTTTGGAGACTATGTAGTCTGAATTTTTTTAAGCTTTCCTGAGAATGTATATTAAAAATCTCCATTTGTGGCTGAAAATGCAGAAGCTCTAGAAATGTGTGTGCCTTTGAGCTCTGTTCCATCACTGATCACAGAATTGTAGGGGTTGGGAGGGACCTTGAGAGATCATTGGGTCCAAGGGTTCTTTAACACACAAGTTTGTTACCTTAGAGCTGTTGCATGAGATGAAACCAAGTGATTCACTTCAAACTCACCAGGCCTACAAAATGAGTTATTCTTTTTGTGAGGGGGTTACATGCCAGAATTAAATGAGGAATAAAAAAATTGCCTAGGCAAAAAAGATAATTCAAGAAGGGGGCACAGAGAAAGAGCTCTTGGGCAGGTTTTGTTCTGCAGCTCTTCTGCTTCTGGGGCTGCCTTGCTGGTTTCTTTTAGGGAAAATTACTAGCTATCATGTGAATAGTTACTTATGGTTCCTTACAGTTTTCTACCTTATCTTCATGGCAAGTGCTTCCTGTAGCAGTGGCTTGAATTTTGATGGGTGGGTGGTGTCAAACAGAATTCTCTCATGTTCAGAATGAGAATTTTCTGTGGCATTTAGGAAAAGTACTTGTAGTAGAAACATTTAGGCTGAAATTGAATGCTTGGTAGATGTTACTGCACAAGATCAAGATCTGTTCTATATCTGCTGCATCATGCTGCTGGTGCAGGGTGTGTTTATGGGATAGATCAACCTGTGCATCCTCCACAGGTGAGTTTGGGTGCTGTAACTAGCAAGCAAAGTGAAGGCTAGAAACAGAAATGCAGTGCTCCCAGGAGGTGGTGGATAAATTATCCAGGTCCTATTAACAAGTCTTGGCTGCATTAGGCCCACCTCTCACTTGTTTTAATAGCACCTGCTTTGGGGATTTATAAACTGGGATTTGATGCTGTATTAAAGAGGCAATACCATGCTTGCTTGCAGGTGTCACTGTGCACCTGCAATACAGATGCTGAGCTGATCAGAAGCATACATGGTGTTCTTAACCTGGTAGTTCTGCCATAGACAATTCAGCCAAAAAAATAGAAGGGGGGGTGGGAAGTGGGGGAGGAAGGTTAGCTCACCTGTTTCTTTTGCATGTGCCTCTGCAGATTTGATTTCACCTTTCACTGCAAGTGTATAGGGCTCACAAACCTTGCTCCCAGAACAGGCTGGATGGAAAGGAATGTCAGATGATGTAAAATATGTATTGACTGGTTCTGTGTTTCACTATAGGCACTTCTAAGGAGTAGAGTGAGCTGAGTCTTTTTGGGACCTAGGACAAGAAGGTTACTGAGACAGCAATGGGCTCTTGTTCATGGAGGTAGTGCTGTTGTATGGTTGAACTGGAAGCTGATGGATCAAAGCAAAGGACAGGGAACATGCTCTGTGCCTGTTAGTGTTGGTTGGACCTCTGGCCACACTTTACCATGCAATGTGATTGCTCCATACTCTTCCTCATATACCCATATTGGACCTGCCTAGGCTTTCCATCTGCAGGGTGACGGTGTTCCTGGGATGGACCAACCCACATGGCTGCTGAATACAGTCTACAAGTACAGAAATACAGAATCACAAGGTTGAAGAACACCTTTAAAGATCATCAAGTCCAACCATTCCCATCCTAAGCTAAACCACATCCCTAAGTACCTCATCTACTCTTTTTTTAAGCACGTCCAGGGAAGGTCACTCAACCACCTTCCTGGGCAGCCTGTTGCAGGCCCTGACAACTTGGTGAACCTCATGCAAGACAGCCCAAGACTCCTCTGCCATCCCTCTTCCCTTGTCCAAACCAGTTCTCTGTTTTTTTTTAAATATTAAAAAACACATAGAGGTAAATCTTCTTAACAACACAAGGAGAATGAAGCAGGCAACTTCTCTGGGTAATAATGGAAAGTTTTGTAGCTAATTCCCTACACATACTGTGCAGAAAATGAATCCCATAAAATACAGATAACTTCTCCCTGAGCACCTGTATCTTCTTCCTAATATTTAAAATTTATTTACATTTCGTTTAAATAAATAAATTTTAAAATTGCAGCACAAGCTCTGTGTGCTTGTGTGTCTGTACTCAGTGTGTGTATCACAGACCACTTCTGTAGGAGGGGCAGTTGTGGAATAAAATGCAAAGGTAAATAATAAACTAGTTTTTTCTTGCAACTTTGAGAGCTGCTCCTGTGGTTTGCTCACTGCTTTGCCTGGGATTGTGAAAAAGTCTGAAAGCAGCTGAAAGTAGTCCAGCTTCTCATCAACAAGTTGCCTCAAGTCCTCTTTCTTGAGGCTGCTTTCCAGCACATCATCTCCTAACCCATATGGATAATGGGACTTGTCCTGATCCAGGTGCAGGACTCTGCACTTGGCTTTGAATCCCATGAGGTTCACCTGGGCCCACTTCTCCAGCCTGTCCAGGTCCCTGTGGATGGCATCCCATCCCTCTGGCACATTAGCCTCACCAATCATCTTGGTGTCATCAGCAAATTTTCTGGGGGAGCACTTGATCCCACTGTCAACATCATTAGGAAAGATATTAAACAGCACTGGTCCCACCACAGACCCTTGAGGAACTCCACTTGCTACCATCTTCTTGGAGGCATCGACCACCATCCTCTGGATGGGACCATGGATCCAGTTACTTATCCACTGAACTGTTGACACATCAAATCCATCTCTCCCCAACTTAGAAGGGTGTTGTGGGGGACTGTGTCAAAGGCCTTGCAGGAATTTGGATAGATGACATCTGTAGCCCTTTCCTTGTCCAGTGATGCAGTTCCTCCATTGGAGAAAGCCAGTAGATTGGTCAGGCAGGACTGGCCCCTAGTAGAGCCATGCTGACTGTCATGAATTGCCTCCCTGTCCTTCGTGTGCCTCAGCATAGTTTCTAGGAGATTCTGTTCCATGATCTTCCCAGGCACAGAGGTGATGATGATAGTTTAGGGCTGTGAGGCCCAGCTATTCTGTTTTCTTTTGGAGAAGGGCTGGTGTCAAGGGCAGGGAGGGCCAGGCCCAGGGGAACGGCCTTCAGCTGCAGGAGGGGGATGGAGAGGGGCTGGGAGGCAGAAATCCTTCCTGGGGAGGGGGGAGGCCCTGGCACAGGGTGCCCAGAGAAGCTGGGGCTGCCCCTGGATCCCTGGCAGGGTTCAAGTCCGGGTTGGATTGGGCTTGGGGCACCCTGGGCTGGAGTGGGGGGATGTGTGAGGTGTGTCCCTACCCATTCAGGGGATTGGAACTGGATGGGCTTTGAGGTCCTTTATAACCCAAACTGCTCTATGACTTTTACATGCTGAAATTTGCTCCCTAGTTTATGTATGGATACAATACTTTAGATGTATTTGTCCAACAGATGTGCTGGTCTTTGGGTGGGGATAGAAAAGAAACCTGGCTACAGGCATCAAGTCTTCTGTATAGCAGGTACCCAAATACCAGACCTGAGCTGTGGGTTAAGTGTGTGTATAGGTTATGTGTAGGAAGCCTGTAATAAATAAATTGTTGAGGTTTCTGTTCACAGGCACACCACTGCTACTTACATGAAGTGAGGAAATGGCTCATGGCATTACAGAGCAGGTTTTAATCTTGCCTGGGGTAGGTAGGCTTGTACTATTTTATTTGACCCTTCTTTTATGTTGCTTTCAATGCTCTGGTATAGAACCAACCCAATATAATTCAATTCACTACTACTTTACCCTTCAGTTAGAGCAAACCTACAGTGAGCACACAAAGGCCACTGTGATGGTATCTTCTTTGATCTTCAGCTTGCTCAATCTACTTCCTACTGTGCTGGCTCACAATTTCATTTTAATAGTTAAGTAGTTTGGACATCATTAAAAGAACTGTGTCTGGAGGCAGTGATATGGCACTGATCAGTTTGTCAAGTAATTCCATTAAAAAGAAGTTCACAGTTCTGTCCTGATATGATGTAGAGAAAATGTCTCATTAAAAACAACTTTTGTAAAAATACTTTCACCCATTTCAACTTAAAAAAAAATGAGGATAATTTCTGGAGACTGGCTCTTTCCAGTCTAATACATCATCTTCTTTTAATCTCCACTACTTCCTGCCTTTTTTTTTTCTGGCAATTATTAATAATTTTGTTGCTCTGCTTAATTTTCCTAAGTGGGCTCAAATATATTTTTGGAAGCTCTACAAATGAAGGACCGGGTTACAATTCAGGCTAAATGCCCGTTCAACATGAAAGTAGGGTCAAGCACAGGCCTACCAGCCTTGGGCAAGATTGAAACCCATGTCTTCCCAACTGGGTAGGATGAATATAGTTCATGATTCTGTCCACAAAAGGAGCCAGACACGTATCTACCAATGAAGCTATCACAGAATACCTTTAAATCCATGTCCCATTTACTACCTTAATCCATAAAGTACCTGAATTCTCTATTATAGGCCATGTAAAAATGCTTGTGTATTCACACCAGAGCAGTGGTTGAAGTCTCATAAATGTTCTCAAGCTGTAAGTTTGCCTCTGTGTTGTGTTTTTTTAATGTTTTATTTCTTTTTTTCCCCCAAAGTGGTCTATCTTGACCACTATCTAAAGTTTAACTGTGTAGTGATGTGTTGCTAAATGGTCGCTTGTCTTCATGCCTGTGGCTTGGAGAAGTGAACCAGGATGTAGTGACCTGTTTTAATATTACCTTTCAGCTGATTTGAGGGAGATGTTACTCTTTCAGACCTCAAGAAAGTGCCTGTTAGATAATCTCTGTCTCTTTTTATTGGGTTCTTTTGGGGGGAGTTGGGGGGCTTGGGGAGGGGCTTGGGTTTTTCTTCCCCTGTAGTTATTTAGCTAAAGGGATATAAACAAAGCAAGAGAAGGAAATGGACTGCAGCTTGGTGGTTGATGTCTTCCCACCTTCCACTTTGTAGTTTGGTGGTTTTGTGTTTTAAATCTGGAAAACTTATCAAATACTTTGCAGACAAGGCTGTCATTATCAAATACAACCCACTGCATAGGTAAACTGAACAAGCCATTTTGCCTAAGTATGCTTAAAAACCTGTTCCAAAATATGGATCATCATCCCTAGGGCACAGCCATAAGGCTACAGCAGCATGGGCAGGATGGATTGTTTGACTGATGTGACAAGGTGTAGTAGTTTTCTGTCTCAGCAGCAGACAGCTATATTCTCTGTGGATCAAGGAGAAGAACAGAGTGGGATGCAGACAAACTCCCAACCAATTTGCCTGAAGAGGCATCAATCTGGTTGGTGTTTGTGCATTGCAACAGCACTTAAAGATTGTATGGGCAAGGGTGTTGCACTCAGCTGTTGGTGGAGAAGATACTGTGTAGACGGTGATGCTTTGTGTTGAGGATGGTGGTTGCAGTCAGGCTGTGCTTACCTTGCTGTGTACACACAGAACTTCAACTGCACCTTTGTCTAAATGCTCCAGTTCTTATAATCTTACTGTTTCACCTGATAGACACCTGTAATGAGGCAGGGAATGCTGCATACTTTAAGTCTTGTGATGTGAGCTTATCTGAATGCAAACCTCTCTCCATGCTGCTTGCTCTTGGAAAGGACTAGTGGTTTATTTAAAATTTTATACATTTTTTTTTCTTAAATTTGATTTTCAGTCTTCCAAATCTGCTGATTATAATACTGTTTCTTGAAGGTGATTTGGGATTTCAGTTATTTTATGCATGCTTAGAAATGTTTCTGCATGCAAATCTGGTGGATAGGAGTGCATGGATGCTGAGGTTCAATTAAGATGGCATTAGAAGCATTGCCAGTCTAATCTCTCTGTCCACATTCTCTGATGTAGCTGTTTTGTTTGTCAGAGCGGAAAATAATAGATATGAAAGTTGGAGCTTAAAGTAGAAACAATGTATGTCCAGCAAAGGCTGTAAGGAGGGGACTAATAGATGTATGAAGATGAACAAATGCTATCAAAAGTACTTGTCTGCAGTGTTGCTTTTGCTTTTTTAAATTCCTTTTCAAAACTGTAATAGATATGTAACTCTGTAATTTCTGATCCATTTGTCTGAGCAGGTATGTTTTGACTGTAAGGGTAGGATATGAAATAATTTTCAATGTATAAATGAATGCAGATCTTTAATTTCCCACCCTGAGGAGGAGGGGGGGTGGAAAGCAAGACAAACCCATAGAGAATACCTCCAGCCCTGGTATCTCTTAAAATAACAGATGAAAAAAGAAATTTGAAAGCAAAACGAAGAGATAAAGAAGCATCAGCCGCTCAAACCCCCTAGGTATTATACCTTCCAGTGTGCACCATCTGACTGACACACTTCTCCATATGCTGAGGAGGAGAAAGAACTATTCCCAGCTAACCCACAATTATGCCTTCATTATTTCTTTTTAATCTCCTCAGAGTTCCCATAGGGCCTCATATTTGGTTAGATGAATGTCCCTGCAACAGACCAACTTTAGAAAGCTCTGCAAGTCTAGGAGAAAACTTTCATGTTATGTTTAGTGCAAATTTGGTCCTGAGCTATTTTTATCTTCCCCTTACTCTCCTTTTCGTTCTGCCATTAAATAAATGATTTTCAGGGCTGCTTTCAGTCTGTCTTATGGAGTTGAAAGATTTGTTAGTATGGAGTGAGAATAACAGACATTTTTGTAATAAATTTTTCCCCATTGAACGTTAGAGGTATTTCTTTTTAGAGCTTTTTACAGATGAGATGGTTTTTAGATGTAAAACAGGATTTGGATCACTAATGTAATTCTGTAACAAAAATCTCTGCATTTCACTGGAAAAATGGTGGGACTCCTAGTCTCATCCAATGTACTTTATATATCTCCCACTCTGTTCCATGCTGATCTAACTGAGATAAAGTTATATAAACAGATATAAGTCTCTTTTGCCTACCTATTCTGCCTGCAAAGTTATTTTGCTTGGGGGCCCAAAGTACAAGCAGTATAATATTAATATGGTGAAATTGCTACAATTACGTTGTGCTCCTACATTACCTTTGATGTGATATTTTGCAGATTGTTCTGTGCAGAATTATTTTGCTATGGTTACATTGTCAATGTCATTTTGTGACGAGACACTTGGAGATGTACATAACGACTTATAATAAACTTTATGGAAGAGCCATAAATAAGAGATTTAAAATCTTATATATTGAAATGGGTTTTGGTTGCATCCTTTTTTCTGTACCACCTGTCCTTGTTGCTTGTACTTGAGCATTGTATTTCTTTTGCACTTCAGAGGATTGTTTAGTGAATTTAGTGCTCAGAGGAGGTGGCCAAAGGACAGGGCTGGTTCTCATATCACTGCACAGTCTTTGCTGTTACATGTTCGTGATGGAGGGTTTTTTTTAAGCTTTGGGATGACTAGAAAAACACTTAATTCTTACATTGTCTTAAAAAAAATGCTTGGGGTTTTATTTCTAGTTTCTTCAAGTCCTTCAGCCTCTGGATCTCAGCTTCTGTCATGTTTCTAGCAAAACCCAATTCAGATTATGTGTGTTCTGTTGTGGGGGCCAAGAAAATTTAATTAATAACTTAGGTTTGGGGTTGTTTTTTTTAGTGCGAGGTGTCATCTTTGTAGTTACAGGGAGATGCTGGATCTGAATAAACTGATGCTTAAAGCATAAATCTCTGCAGGTTCTCACCAGGTCCCAGAGAGTTATCTTCTTACTCCTCATTATTTTTAAGATAAAAACGTGGGAACTGCATCCCCAAAGAACAGTTTGTATCAAGAGATGCAAAAGCCAAAGCACACCGAAGTACATTCAGTATTGACTGGAATAAATCTGTGTGATGAAGAGGAGGTAAAAAAAAAAGCAGCAATTACAGTATATTGAAAAGACCACATTTCTGCATTTCCAGAAAGTTAAAGAAGAAATAAAAACCACGTTTGTGGTTATACTGCTAACTGGAAGCAGGAGAGTATTGCTACTCTGGAGCAGGGTCAGACAGAACCTTTTACTGTGGCTTGCGGATGAAGGCTGCAGAAATACACTTAATGGACTGAGAAAGAGGGTGTTGAAAATAGATCCATGAATGATAATTTGAAAAAGAAGTTGCCAGTCCCAATAACTTTCGAAAACCCACATCTTAGAAAGCATTTGTGCTATTTTTGGAACATTATGAAGTCCATCAAAAAGCGCAATCAGCTTTGAATGCAATAAAATAAAAATCAGCTTTGCAATTACCGTCTGGTTAGTCTTCAAAAAGGGGGGACAGGTCCTTCAAGAGACAGAATTTGTAATGGTTTTTGTAATGGAAGCAGTCAGTAGCTATTGGTAATCTTTGTATTTCATTAAGAGTAATTGTTTTAAGGTGTTTTACCGGATTGTCCCTTAGTAACATTTTTACTTTATTTTTTCTTTAAGTGGCTTAAAGCTGTAATTTCAAGTGTTTGAACGACACTTTGTTCCCTCAGATACATGCTGAAAGAATTAAAGACAAGTCAATAAAATCAAGACGTGTTTATTAGACCATAAAACTATTTCTAACATGACATGGTATGCTGCTAATGAAGAAGGAGTTGCACTTGGTGGGATATGAGGAACTCGCCTTTTCCCGTCACCCCACCCCAGGACATTGAGACATAAAGTACGTTCATGGGGCAGGACTTGCCAAATGTTGAGTTTTGGGGGTGTGGTGATTGATTGGGTTTTGGGGTTGGGTTCTCTTCAATACTTTAGGGTCCTGTCTGCAGGTTGGGTTTGTTGCATGGGGGCTTATGGCACAGACAGGATGCCAGGTAGGGTTTGCAGAACACAGGAAAATCACAAAGCACTGTGTAGCTGCACTGTGTTCTTTGAAGAAAATAAATGGAAGGAGAAGATAGCTTCATCTCAGAGCGATTTGCTGCCCACCAGGTCTTTGCACCTCTTCCTCTCTGCCACCTCCTGCTGCCTGCCCAAGCTGATGTGCTGATGAAGTGCTGGTGTTGTCTGTGGGCTGACATGGTCGTGACTGGAGTTTGTTATGAATAAGCAAGGGGAAAAAAAATCAAGCAGTTACCCAGGGTAAAGATTTCCTGGGTATGGCTGGGCTTGGCTGGAAGGAAGGGTGTTTTATGCTTGTAAACTCTTATTAGAAGACCATTTAAAATGTGTGTCAAGGAGACCCTGGAGACCTGGCTTGCTGCTATCTCCAGTTGCCTTTTGAAGATGGGAGCCTGAATGCCAATATTGCCATTGTTCCTGCCATAATGATGGACAGAAGAGTTTCCAGTGGATTTTCTGAGCAATGGTGGTCACTGGAAAACAAAACATGGATACACAGCATGCCCTGCATTTTCAGTCTGTATAAATTTGCAGCGCCCTTCCCCTGCTTTGTGGTGGTGGTGTTAATCCAGTGATAACTTCTCTTGCAAGTTCATTCCTACCCCTAGGCTCTGTCTCGTAAGGACATACTGTGAACTGATGCTTAATTAACCACCTGCCTCACCAGTAAGAGCTTACTCCAGTGTGATCCTGAAGGGGCTGTTGAGGAAAAAAAGCCTGGATTTTCCTATTGCATTAACTCATTTTATATTGCTCCAGCTTGCCTGCTGTCACAGTGCATGGGGTGGGGGGGAATGGTGTCTCACTGACCTTCTTAGGGTACCTGTTTTGTTAAGATACAAATGCTGGAGATGAAGGTTAAGGACTTTGAAGGAGTTCCCTGAGATGTGCCATGTGTATGATATAAAATCACTATCTTTAAAGTATCTTTTCCTTCTTTGTCATGAAACAAGATTAGTTTAAGGCTTGAAAATCGAAGGATCAACCAATAATAAGCTATGATCTGTGGGCTTTAACCCCAGACTCTGAGCTACTGCTGCAACTCAAGCAATCATCAGTTTGTTTAAAGCAGAAGTGCTTCAAATTAAACAGCTCCAGCAAAATTAAGTTTTCAAACTTGGCGATGGAATGGATTTAATGAAATTTCTATTTAAAGTTGTGCTGTGAGGGTGATATTATGTACTTGGACCGAGTGCCAAGTTGGGCGCTTGTGTATTAGGCGGAATATATAATCTTGTGTGGTTGGATTTTCGGGCATGGATATCACTCAGCAGAAGGAAATGAACACATATGAATAATGTTCAAAGATAATTATGCTAGTTTTTCAGCCTAAATACCTTGGAATCTGCAAAGACAGTTCATAGACAAAGGGGACACTGGTAAAATTCACTGCGATAGATTTCTCCATTCATAATGACAGGAACATCTCTCTCAATATTACTTAGCTAATGAAGGAGTAGATCTGCTGTGAGGTTCCTAGGAGGCTCATTTTCTTGAGTACAGTAGTAAAAGTTAGCTGATGAATGACCTAAACTGCTTAATGTTTCTACTTATAACTTCTGAGCAGCAAGGCGTATCTAGGAGAGTACTGAAGGAGTTATCCTCAGGAGGCCCCAGTGTCCTTGTAGGTTGTCAGAGTCAATGAGCCAGGTTTATTTCAAATGGCTCCTTAAATGAACATTTATTTTGTGCCAGTAACACGTTTTTGATTAACAGCTCCTTTTGACTAATTTGCTTCCCAAAACAGCCCAATAAAGGACTCGTTTAAAACATAATTAAAAGCATGTTATTGCTAGTAGTTAATACTGATTAAAACAGGCATTAAGACAATTATCGTTGAAGGAAAGTAAGCACCCCGTAGTTAGTATAGAATCCATTCTTACAGTTTTTATGCATTGCATACAGAAGTGGGCTGCCTGCCAAATATGCAGAAGTTCTTATTCTGCACCTAATTGTATCAAAATTTGATTCCAATTAATTTTTGTAGTGGACAAGCAATCTGGCAGCGTTTGTGTTGGATATTTGGGGTTGGGGTTTTAGAATGCGCGCTCGTTTCCAACAAGTTAACACCTGCTCCTGCCTGGGTACTAGAGTGACTAATAACTAAAGTGTCTCTGTCACTGAGCCTTGTACAGAGACTCTAAAGAATGTAATTTTATAACAGGACCGTGGTGTTTGCATCTTTATTTTGTGCCTCCACAACTTTACACCACAAATTAATTGCTGATTATATATATTTTTTTTAAAAAACATATCTGTCTTTTGGCCATATTTCTGCAAGTCAGTAGTTTTAGGTGCAGAAATGGAAACTAGTCTGAAAATTAATAAGGTTGTCATGTTAGTGTGGGAATTTTTTTTTGAGGCTTTTGGTAGTTGAGTCCACAGACCCTTTTCTTCAAATATGTCCTGAATTTGTCAGAAAACAAACATGGAAATAATTATTAAAATACAGATATATTTTTCCATCAGAACGAAATAATAAAGATTTATTTAATTTTTTTAGGGTCAGGGGCTCTAGTTATGACCCAGTAACTTCTTTACAATTACTGTAGAGAAAAAAAAAAAGAAAAAAACCTGTCACCAGTCCTGCTCTTTACCCAAAAGTTCCACTTGCCACATGACACACAATCCTGTTCCAAACATTGTGATTCCTTAATTTTTCAGCTGTGTTATAGATTGTGCTGCTTCAATTCAGGGCAAAGGAAAAGCCGTGTTTTAACTTAAATTAAGACTGGATGGGGGCTTCTATAGTTATATTTAACAGTTACTGCATCTGCAGTTTAAAATTTTGAGGTTTAATTAAGGATTTGTTTTCAGCATTGATTTCAGCATTTTCCCCTTCACCTCAATATAGTGTTAATGTTGGGGAATGGCTGAAATTCTTATCTTAAAAGCTGCTCCTGTTCCCAAATATGCATTTTCTTATGTTGGAATTCTAATAATTTTTAATTGAGAAACAACAAACTGAAAGTACTAAAGCTTGTTTAGCACACAGCTTTACACTTTTGGCTGTACATAGCATTGAGTGTGTGTTCAGCCTTCACATTATGCTGGGTTGGTGAGGGGGAGCTGTCAAGGATCTGACACGTTCTCAGGGGCCAAGGTTTTGAGTTTGAGATAAATGCTGTCTGGTGTGTAGAGAGCGGAGTGAGACCGATGTGTCACTGGAGCTTGGAAGTCTGGTGGGCTTCCAAGGCAAGCATGTAATTTGCTGTCATTGGTGTCTGCAGTAAAGAGTTTCTGAGAGCAACCTCCCAACCTGAAGCAGTTGTGGTAGGTCTCATGTCTTCTGGATTCCAGGTTTTCACAGTAATATCCGCTAAAATAAAAGAATTAAATGAATATTTCCTCTTTCCTCAAATCTTAGCACTACTGGAGACCAGAACAAGCTGAGCTGAGCAAGCACAGGCTTGACAAGTATAAGGGATGTAATGTTGATCTTAATCCTGCGGCTGTTACCTATGCTAATTGGGGAAAGAGCTGGAGATGGTGTGGAGCTGCTTTTCAGCATCCTGAGCTATTTCTAGGAGGAAAGTAGGAAGCTTCTGAGTTTGTGGGCTGATGCTGCAAACAGACCACGTGTGACTGGTGGGTTTGGAAGAGGTTTTTTTTTCTCCCAGCGTGTTCTGCTGCATGATGTTTGTGTGCTCCAACAAGCTGCTCTCCCATGGGGCTGTAGGTCCTGCATCAAGGAGCCAAAGACACTACACAGGATCACAGAATTGTCAGGGTTGGAAGGGACCTCCAGAGACCATCAAGTCCAACCCTCCTGCCAAAGCAGGTTTCCTAGGACAGTTTGCACAGGTTGTTGTCCAGATGGGTCTTGAATATCTTCAGGGACAGAGACTCCACACTGTCCCTGGGCAGCCTGTCCCAGGGCTCTGTCACCCTCACTGTGAAGATGTTCTTCCTCATATAGGTGCAAAACTTCTCCAGGCTGAACAGCCCCAGGTCACTCAGCCTTTCCTCTTAGGGAAGATGCTCCAGGCCTTTAATCATCTTCATAGTCCTCTGCTGGACACTTTCCAGGAGATCCTTGTATTTTTTTTTGTCCCAAGAAGCCCAGAACTAGACACAATACTCCAGGTGGGACCTGACCAGGGCAGAGTAGAGCATCTGCTCCACACAAAACAGCACCAACAACATTGGTGTTTGGCACTGCATGCTTTGAGTTTCTCCTTGGTGCGCTGCTGTTAGCTGCTACTGTGTAAATCCTTAGGTCAATGAACATACGTTGCTATAGCAGTTGTCAGTAGTACTTGTGTTAGAGCTGCTGACTGCATTGACTATGATAAATATAAGAATAACCATAACACTGGGTGTAGCAGCGGTGTCTGAAACGCTGAGCGAAGAGTTGGATCTCTATGGCTGTTGACAGCAGTCTGCTTGGTGTGAAATATGTGCTTTGCAAACACCCTCACTCTGGAAAATGTGAATTTTCTGGTATTGGTAGACTGTATCTAGAAATAGATGCACGTGGCAAGTGGTTGGTACCTTGTGTGGTCAGTGATCCCAGAGCTGTACTTGGGTGCAAGTGTGACATTTGCAACATAAATATGGGGAACCTCTCCATTAATCCAGCTCCCATATACCTAAAAGTTCTTTGGCAAAACTTGATCCTCTTCCACTGTAGAACTTTGCTGACCACTGTGGGTGGAGATTAGGCCTGTGATCTCAGTGGAAAGATGGGTGACTTTGTCTACTGAAGAGGGGAAAAAAGATAACTATGGCATTGTGTGTAATTAAAATCTCATAACTTTTTTTTTTGCCAGTTATTCTTCTGAAAATATCAGATGTGTATGTAATCCTCTCGGGGGAACTAACATCTCTCTCAGTTTATCTGTTTTAATTAAGCTGTTAGTTAATTCTTGATTCTTGGGTGTAAAGAGGGGGGAAGAAATCATCTGAAATTATTCTGTTACTATAGTTTAATGGATTTTTTTAAAGACAATTACAGTATGGAAAGCAACAAAAATAACACAGTTGCTAAAACTAATAATGTAACAAAGGTAAAAAGCCATCCCTGTAGGCTAGGAGAAGTATTCAAACAAACCCCAAATACCCTACAATCAAAGACTAGCCAGCTTTTTCTTTTCCCACTAGAAGGTCTGGCTATTAATAAGATAGCTGCAAGAATGTCTAAGGAGAGTGGGACAGTAATGGAGTTAAAAATCCAAGACTTGGAGATTGTAGCAAATAGGTGATAGAAGTTAGACTTAGTAATGGACTAGAGGCAAAATTTTGGGGTTTGATACTGAGTTAGAAATGATGGGTTGTTGAAGTCCTTGCAGGTGCCAGAAGAAGAGGTAGAGAAGGGAAAATTAAAAGGGAGATTTAGAATAGGTATAAGAAGGCATTTGCTATCATGAATGTGGTGAAATACTGGTATAGGTTGCCCAGAGAGGTTGTAGATGACCCATTCCTGGTAACATTCAAAACCAGGTTGGACGGGACACTTTGTAACCTGGTCCAGTTGCCCATGGCAGCTAGTGGATTGGTCTGGGTGACATTTAGAAGTCCCTTCCAACATAAACCAGCCTACGAAAAGGGACTGCTGCAGTCCAGGCAGTTGCTGCTGCTGGAGTTTTGTAACTGCATTCAGAAACACAAAGGTGGTGTTTCTCAAAGTTGGAGGAAATGATGTTCCTGTGACATATCTTAAAGAAAACTGTAATTTAGGTAAAACTTATAGGAAGACTGTAAGACACAAGGCTGGGCTGTGCTGAAGTAAGAGAAGAAGCTCAAATAGTGCTTGTAAGGTGTGAGGCCAATGGGATGAGGAGGACAATTCTGGGAAGAAAAGGGAAAAAAAAAAAAACTCCAGAGAGCTTGTTGCATGGTTGGTTTGTGGTTTTTTTTTGTCTTGGTTTTTTTTTTTCATTATTATGTTTGTATTTTCCCAAGGAAAGCCTATACCCTGAGACATGTGGTGGTAAAAGGAAAGAACAGTGTGGAGATGAGTTTTGTAGGTGGAAAGTTAATAGACCTGGGGTCCTGATGGAGTTATCAATGAGGCAGCGCAGTGGAGAGGTGGCCATGTGCCTGGGTGCTGGCAGGACAGCTCCTTTCCTGCAGGTCTGCCTGGCTGGAGGGCAAGTTGAGGAGGACTCCCAGGGTGGTGGGGTGTGAGTGCGAATGGAGGAGCCTTGCACTTGTGCCATAAGGCTGGAAAAGCACCAGCCAGGTCCCAAAGCAGGCTGGGAGGGTAGTTGTGATGAGAGGGGAGTGAGAGAGAATTGGGCAAAATTTTCTGGAAGTAACTTGTCTCAGATGAAATAAAGCCCACAAGCAAGGACATGGACAGATAGCTGTGCAGAAACCTTTCTACTTTAGCCCTGCCTTCCCCAGTCACTTTGAGCTTTCTCTATTTGAAAGTTAAATTTCTAATTTTATTCAAATAAAGCCTGGCTTTCTTGTGTTTAAAAGACTTTCAGTCTTTGGGGATCTCACTGTAGGTGATGGCTTCAGCAGATCCACTTCAAAGCTTTGGCGGATTCAGTGTCCTATCATAGCATATATTAATTAGTGAAACTATGGGCCAAATTCCTGTGGGATATAACCCAACAGATACAATAGTATTATACTAGAATTAGCCCACTAAACCAAAACTGTAAACCTACAGACACAGTAATACATGGCAAATTTCCAGCCAATTCCAGTAAATACAGGACTGGGACTTAATGAAGAGGCTGGGAAAAATCTTGTGGATAGTCTAGGACTGCAAATAAAAAAATCCAGAGCTCTTTTACATCAGAAAGTGGGGAAAAAAAGTAATCTTTCCTTCAAAGTTCATAGTGTATTAGAATAACTTATCTATTGATAATAAAGCATTTACTCAATGTAAAAGGAAACAGGAGGGGTGTGTGTATACATGTAAAAAAGGGATTTATCATTGATGTCCAGAAAGAGGGGAAAAAAGGAATAGTATGTGAAAGAAAATAGGTAGGGAAAAGATGGTACACAGTGGAATAAACACATTATTCACCATTTTACTGTATAATGTTATTGCTGATGTCAGATGTGTTTAGCATTTGCCAATCTATTATCAATGAAAATGAAGTGCTTCCATCTTAAAACTTCTAAATCAAAACCAGTAAGCTGTAAAAATACTTATTTTGACACCTTTGCTTCCATGGCCCCTCAGAAAGCAATTGAGTACAAAAATGTTTGAGATGTCTTTGCTGTGGTGAGCCTTTTTCTCAGTTCTGTGCAGGCTAATAAGGTTATGGCTTTGTTGCTACATTTTAGGAGGAGAGTGTATTTGGAAGGAGAAATTGGATGCTGAGCTTTTGTTGTGATAGCTCTAAGACTCTGTATTTTGGCTTAGAGTTCTAAGACTCCATTTGAAGGAGGAAAAAAGGAGAAAAACCAGCAGAAATGATTCAGGTGTCAAACAAAAATCTCTTCCAAGAATAAGATTTATTTCACTCTGTAACCCCTTGCCAGAAGTTTGTATTTTTGGGAAACGAAAATTTCTGTCTTGGTGGTATTACTAAAGCAAAACCAGCTGAGCACATTCAAACAATGGACAGAGTATGTCTGTGCTAATTTGGAATTTTCTGGCTTTTGTCACTGTATGTCACAACCATAATTGTTATTTAAACATAGAGGTGAACTGCAAACCATGACTGCAACTTTAGCTGGGAAATGCTGCATGAAATGAAAGTTCCTGTGAAGTTGTGCAAGCCTGCAGCGTGACTGCACACTTCAATGTATCCTGCTCTGAAATTGCGTGTCTGCCATCTGAAATTACCCCAGTGAATGATCTCAGTGAAATATTGAGGTGTTTTGTGGGGAGTTTGGGTGCTTCCACTACTTGAATGGAAGATGGGGATTTAACGTCTCAGGAAAAGATCTGGTCCTCACATGTGAGAGTGTTGGCCAGTGCTGGGAGATGCAGTTTTTCCTCCTGCCTCCCAGTTGGCAGAGGGCTACTTCCAGTTGACATGTGGCACCAAAGTGTTGCTGACTCTGGGTTTGTGCTTCCCTAGTCTGGGAAACTTCACACTTCAACAAAACTATGCTAGAGTTGTTTGGTTTATTTGTTGTGGGGGGTTTTTAACACTAAAGAATAGCCACTTGTAGCAGCATATATAAAACCCCCCAAACTCTATACAAATACAACCTCTATTTTGAAATGGGTGATCTGGAACAATATGAGTTTACAACTGACAGTCTTGGCTTTTGAGGGAAGGAGGTTTGGTGTTAGAACTCTTGATCTGCAGTGCTTGCTCCTTTCAAACTTTGGGAACGTAAGAATTATTTATCCTGTTAAAAGTGATGCTTGTGTTGTAGAGTCTTGTATTTTAGCTAGTGTGACCTAGTGAAGGCAAGAGCAATCTTGTCTCCCAGTATTGAAATGAATGTCCACAGTACATGGAGCTCTTGCAGATACTATTTGGATATCAGTGTGAAAAGCACACCTGAATCACAGAATCACTAGATTGGGAAAGACCTTTAAGATCATTAAGTCAAATTACACCTCTCCTCCACTAACCCATATTTCTAAGTTCCTCATCCACTTGTTTTTCAAACACACCCAGGGTTGGTGATTCAACCCCCTCCCTGGGCAGCCTGTGCCACAGCCCCACAACTCTGCCAGGGAAGAACTTTGCCCTCCCAGCTGAGCTGACCCTGCCCTGGGGCAGCTTGAGCCCGTTGCCCCTTGTCCCATCTCCTGTTCCCTGGTTGAAGAGACAATCAACCACCTCTCTAAAGTTAAAGACTATGTAGATGTTAGAATCTGTTAAAAGTGTATCAGTAAAAATCTCAGGTTTTTTTTAATATACATTTATGTATTTATATAAAAAAGTTGAAATTTTACTCCCTGTTCAGTACACTTTAACCATCTCTAGCAATCCAGCTCCTTCATTCCCTCTATGCAACTCTGGGGCAATTTCTGGTCATTTGTGTGTGTGTATATACACACACACACACACACACAGCTATTTGTATACCTTAGAGCATGGACAGATTATATGCCAGATGTGCATGGGGTTGTTTCCATCCTCAATGGATTTATCAGGCTGAAGGAAGGAAGAAACCTGCCCTGGTTTCCAATTGCAACCCTAAGTTGGGCTCATGCTAGCCTGGCAACTGTGGAAATAGTCAGAAAGGCAATATAAATTGCTGTGACATATGATGAGAACTATTTCCTATTAACACACTCAAAACTAATGGGAGCTAGAGAGACTATAGCAAAGACTCAGATTTTGAGCTGGAGTCTGTGTATCTTTTACTGCAGTATCTCTCTGCTGTTAAGTGCTTTGTCGTGAGCTGACTATTCTGCCTGGTGCTTTGCAAACATCTCAGTAGTGTGTTCTAGTTGTGAAACTAGCTCCTCATCCTGCAAAATCATATGCTTAAAACTGCAGTTACAATGGAGAGAATACTTTCTTCAGATGTGCTGCACCAGGAGAAAAAAAACCCTCTTGCCTTTTGCTTTTTCTACATCACCAGGTGTGGTGTTTGATGCTACTTTCTGGTTGGGTTTGGTTTTGTTTGCTTGTGTAAGGAATTTTACTAGAAGCAATAGGGAAGACCAAATAGTAAACTTGAAGCAGGGAATCAGGCTGCCACTCAGACTCTCATATCTACACAGTTAAGGTAAAAGGGATTTTAAAACTAGGTATATTCAACCTTTTTCTTATTTATAGAAAGAACCCTTTCCTGCAGCAGCTTCTATGTTGGTTGCTTAAGCAGACCACAACTGAAAGCAAAACTTGTCTGAAATATTTGAGAGTCTTGGCCCAAGTTTGGTTCTAGTCCAGGGAAATGTAGGGGTTTGTTAGCACACAGCCAGCAAAGTGGGTTTCTGGATGGATTAGATATGGAACCTACTTCAGTGATCATCAAATAAGTACCTGAGATACCTTCCTTAAACTGGGGGGAGCCTTGCTCTTGTGTAGTTTTGTAAAAATCTATTAGTACATTTCTGTCTGTGAGAAATGCTCTGTGTCCCCACCCTTAAAAATACCCTTTTGCTTTATCTGTTATATCTGTTTGACCAAGCTTTAAAATGCTAGAAGATCCCAAATAATGAATGAATGAGAAAAATCATATTGTTAACAGTAGGCAACCTGATATGAAGTCACTGCTGGTCATATGTTCTGGGGCTCTATTTCTTTATTTTTCTCTGGAACAAACTCGAACGGGCTTTGGCAACGCGGGATCTTGTAACATCAAACTGTACTGAAGGCAGATTTCCACAAAGTGCTTGCACAGCACAGAAAGTTTAAGTTTTGGCACGGAGACAGGTTTGTGTGGTACGGAAGAATTCTTATATTTGAATGTTTCTATCTTACAAGCCTTTACATGTCAAACTTTAAGTGGAATTGACTGTTTATCCCAGTTGATTTTGACTAGTGACGCCTTCCAGGTTGGAGGGCGCTCACTTCACTCTGTTTCCCATCAGCACTCCTTGACTACCGGCATGTGGTGCCAATTTGTTCCTTCTGTACAGAGAAGAAAAGAAGTTTGGATTTAATTTTAAGCCTTGACACAAGGTTTAATTTGCTAAAAAGGGGAGCTGTGCCATTGTAAATCTTGGAGGAGACACCAAGGTTGCAAGAATTGTCAGCCCAATCTGTTTTGATCACCGTTTCAGTCGTTCTGTTAAAGGAACAATATTCCTTTTCACAGCTTGTTCAGCTGTGTCAAACCACACAGGTTAGCATGTAGCTGGCTATTTATTGTCCCTTTTTCTTGCCTTTTTTGATCAAGTTTTTATGAAAAGAGGGGAATTTATGTGCTGAAAACGACTTATCAATAAGCTAGGAGAGAAAAAGTTATTGTGTTTCAGGTGACTAAACCCCAAAGCACAGCAGCTTAGGGCTTTGCCAGAGAGATTCACTAAGAGAATAAATTGCATTCCCATTAAGATCTCCCTAGATGTATAGAATTATGTATGTCTTGGATCTACAACCATTGTCTTAAGAACAAAACTGTGGTAGAACAGGATATTGGCATGTGTAGGAACTCCAGTGCTGGTTTTTTTTTACTGGTGTCACATCAAACTGTACTTAGCTCCAGTTGACTCTGTGGCCAGATTTTGATCTCAACTAGGATGATGTAGATGGTCCTTCTTCTTTCACTGCTTTATACTGTAGAAGATGAGAGGTTTTAGCAAGAAACTCCATGTATCTGCTGAGAATGTGTATTTGGTCATTGACTTCAGTAGGGTCAGGGTTTCAGCCTCTGTCCTAGTTCTGTGTAAATGTTTTCTGATTCATTATGATATTACCAAGGAAGGGCAGTATGACGTGATGTGATTCAGTATGTATTTAAACTAGTCTGGTTTAACCAACTCAAATGATTTTAAAACCCAAAAAAATACCCCAAACCCTCAGATATTTAAAAGTGTACCAGGAAAACTAGGATATATTAATGTATGTTAAAGTTATACAATATCTTATTTCAGTCCTTTTTTTAATTTTACTTTTTAAGAAATGGATGTCTGACCCAGTAGTTCATTTATGCTCATCTGTCACGTAAGTCCCTTTTATTTCTGGGATTAAGTGCTACAGGCCCAATAAATCATAGCTGCTCCTTTGGCACCATTCCAGTTTGTGTTGTCAATCTGGGTAGTGTGCATGTGTAAGGCTTTAAATTCCACAAAACAGCAACTTTTTGGTAACTTTAACTTGGTGTTGTGACTAAGTTTGGCTTTTGTGATAGTTTTCATTTTTCCATATAACCCCTGTAACTCAAAGGGATTTTAATATCTTCAGTTGTTTAATTCTAATTTATTCTAAAATATAAGGGTTATGTTATCCTGCTGCTTCTTTCAGTGAAGGAAGCCTAAACCTTTTTGGAGGCAGATCCTCCCCCCCTCATGAACCCTAAAAGCCCTTTGCTATCTTACACTTACTGCTATTTCTAAGCCACACATCATTTTGTTATTAACATGTGTTTTCTTTTTTTTCCTTCCTCTGATACGGTTGACTGGGTGGGTGGATGTATATACCCTGAAATGTTTTTCAGTATTAATCAAATTGAACTGTGATGTAGCATTATAGAGAAAAGAGGAGAAACCAGAGATGTGCCATAAACTTCACCATTTGTCAAAAACTTCTGTTTTCTTTTGGGTGTATACAACTGGAATGAAACGGGACCCGGTTCTAAGTTTCCAATGGCTTTGCTTAAAACAACAAGAGCTGCTAAAGCTTTGCCAAAACAGAAGGGAATGCAGATCCCATTTTGTCTCTGAGGAACGGGGTGGAACTGGGGCTAGACAGGGAGGGTGGGAGCTGTCAGCGTGTCCTGGTGTTAGCTCAGGAGCTCACATCTTGTCTGTGCAATTCAAATATCATCTCTTGTATGCCTGAGCATGAGTATTATGAGTCTTTCCAGACTGAAAGCCATGCTTGATGTTATAAGTTATATGCCAGTTCCAGATGACAGGATTTCTAGAGAGGAGATGCTGGTTGCTTTGCAGGAAGTCATGCAGCCAGCTTATCTTGTGTGCAGCTCCTTACTTATCAGCTCCGTCTCAGAGATCTTTTTGTCACTGCACATGTAATGGGTTAGCTGCTGCTCCTGAAGGTGAAGGAAGAGCACAGATTAGATGGGCTTTCACAGCCTTTCTGGGCTGCTTTCTAACACCTGAGTGTAAGAAGCCATAAAATCCTTTTGCTTAAGGGACAGTTTGAGTTCCTAAGCATCACTGATGTAACGTTTGATGGAGTTAAGGGCATTATGTTTTAATCACACATAATAAAGGCCATTTAGAAACAAAACGCCCCTTCTAAAATTTAACCTGAATTCATGAAATTCTCTTACATTCCTGTAAAGAAGATGGATACAGAGGAAGTTAGCCTGTGATTCATCATTCCCATTACTAGAGTTCAGTTTACTGCAACATATTTCAGTGAGCACTACGCTCTTATTGTGAGGGGTTTGGATTTGGTGACAGCAACATAGACTTCAGTGCATGGAGTGGTCTGTCTGTGCATCAGTCTGATCTAGAAACCAGCCTCAGATTTGAGCAAACCCTGTGCTGGTTCTTGCTGGGAAAAGCCTGATGACCCAGTGCCAGCCCTCCCTCGATGTCAGGCATGGGGATTTAAGCCAGCTGCTGCAATCTGGCTTTGACCCTTGGGAGTGCTTACCTCCCACCCTCCTGCTGACAGCAGGAGATGCTTGTAGAGAGAGGAAGCTCCTCCTAGAAAGAGATATCTCCAAGTTCACTTCTTCTCAGTCCAACTGCCCTAATATTTCCATATAGGGCAAGGCAACAGCTCTGTTTGGGTCTGAAGGGATATACAGGGTCTTGTGATGAAGCACAACGTTGTTTACCTGCAACAAGCACTGAGAGAGAGAGAAATACTTTGCCACGTGACTGCTGGGAATGTCTTGGGCATCCTTTGTTGATCCCTGCAGAAAAACTGCATTTGTAAGCATGCAGTGCTTGTGCAATTAATCAAGCCCAGTCTGAAGCCAGTGTAATTTGGAAAGATGACCATTTATAGAAGATTTGTTGTTCACTGACCACAGTTACAATTATCTAGGAGAACAGATAGGTCAGATTTATTTAATTTGCTTTTTTTGGTAAAAGCAGTATATTCTGTTAAAACTGGCTAGTAAAAAGATTTGTTTCCATGTGGGTGTGTATTTCAACACTGCGGGGAAAAATGGTTATTTCATAAGCTTGAACATCAATCTTTGGATTTACACAAATTTAAAATAATATTCCTAAGAGTTTCTAGCGGGAGCCAAGAGTTATTTTCTGGTTATTAATCTTTCTCCCCTATCCAAAAACATCCCCAAACTTTGTTTAGCCGTACAGTCTCTTCAGACTGTTGATTGTACTGTACTGGGGCTGAGAATGTTTCAGTTTATGTAACCAGTCTCTCTGTTTAAGTTTCCATGACAGATCTTTTCATTTTGTTTACAGCCAAATAACAATGCAAACATGTCATGCTACAGCCGTAGACATGGTGTGCGGTCATTGAAAAGGGCATTCACCAAATTGATTTCTTGGTCCTACCCTCTTAAAACTTATTAAAAGCATTTCATTGTTATGTGAGGATATTAGCAAGCAAAAAAAAAATAAGCTTTCCTTATTTACACAAGGATGATAGCCGGTCGCTACGTCTTCTCAGTTATTAGTTGTTTGGTTAATCAGAAAGCTGTGTTATTACAGGGGGGTTTTTTGTAGACTGCAGTTAAGCAGAAAACCCACACATGGCATAATGGTGAAGTGTTTTACTGCAAACCCAACTACTTCACTAAAATAATATCTTTAATCTGTTTACAGCGTTGAAATTTTTAAGTTGCTTGCACGGGTTTGATTATAACTCCTACGTAGATGGATTTGGGTTGGAGTGTTTGGTAATGCAGACGTCAGTGTGAGGTAGCTTTCTGGGTATAATTAATACTCAATGATCATTTGCAAGTGAGTTCAGCTAGTCTCTTTTGGGTTTTCCATCTGGTCCTTATGGTGCAAAGTTGTCCAGTCAGCAGTGTTCAAGTTGTTTTCAAAATTCTTCCCCAGCCTCTCTATGCACAGAAGGCTCTTGCTATTAATCCTTCATAAGGTTTCCTGACCATCCTAGAAACATCCTTCTGCTTTTCTAGGAAAGAACAACAACTTCTACTTGTTACTGTATAAAATATTCTAGGCATTTCCCTAATATTTTAACTTGAAATTTTGACTTAGCTTAACGATTCACCGTGAGTTTAGACATTATATTTTTGGCTACTGCAGGAAACACCCCACATCCAAAAATGCTGTTCATAAGTTTGTCAGCCTCTGTCTTGAAACTATTTGAGTGTCTTCCACTGCTCTGTCTACAGTGTGGAGTGCTGAGTGACTATGTAGGAATGATCTAAGGAAAGCCTCTGTTTTCTGGTATCCGGTCTAAACTTGCTGTCAGCAAGTTTATACCTGTTTACATCTCTGCCACCACAAAGATGTTTTCTTTTATTTAACTATGGTTTATATTAATCTGATCCTCAAGGACACATGATACTTCTATAGGAAATATTATCACCCTTCTGTGTATGGATGATACCTGCTAACTTTGGTGTTGCCAGCAGACCTCATCACGTTCCTACACTTCATAGTAAATCAATCTAAAGAACTTCCCCAGTGTCTTCCCTCCAACTCAAGAGCAAAACGTTGGTGCTTCATATTGTTCATTTTTTGTCCTTTTTTTTAATTCTTTCCACCTCATTTATCTTCCTTCAACTTCAACACTCACCAAAGAATATGAAGTACGAGTGACTAAGATTAATTCTCCTGCATCAAAAATGGGATTGGATACCCAAAATGTGAACTATGTTAGCAACTTGGCACCTGAGCATGTTTAATAGATGGTTATTTCTGAGAGAAGAACATATAGCAAGACTGTCTAGCAAAGAGAAATCCCATTCACATGCCTGAGAAAACTTTGGGCAATGTCTCGAAAGGAAAGTTCTAGAAAAGCTCTGGTAAGAAAACAGAAGCTGTGAATCAGGCCATACGGTCTTAAAGAATTTAGAAAGCACGTTAAGAAGTTCCATATCAATGACTTTTCTTAAATATATTCAACAAAGGGACTATTTCCCCTCAACACTTTGAAATTTCAGCTTTTTCACCCTTCTGCTCTTTAGCAGTAGAACCGCTCAAAAAACTTGGAGTTATAGCTTTTAGTGTAAAATCCCTGGATTTCTTGCTTTTTATTTTCCTGCTTCTCAATAGGTTTAGAGTGAATTTCCAACTTCTAGCCCCAAAAAATAAATATTAAAAGAAAGAGATTATAAAAGCAATTGTAGAAAGTTTGGGAGCTCCTAACTTTTAACTCTTGTTAGAGCTACAGCAGAACTGCATATGTGAACACGTCGTGTTGTTCTCCCACAGTGCTCTGCAGTGATAAAATAACTTATTCAACTTTTGATTTCTTATCATTAATTCGCTGATTCATCCCTACGAAATGAATTGCCAGTAGCCATGATAGAAGAAACATATGCAGATTCTCAGGCTTCTTGAACAAAGTATTTCAGAAACTCCTTCTTTGCTTCAACTTTGGATTCCAAATAGTATTCATTGAATCTCACCATCTCTAGAAGCGTAAATCAGTTAAAGGAAAAGTCTTTGGGATTTGTTGCTTCATCTGATTCCTTGGAAAAACCTGAAGTGGCCACTGGGATTCAGTTGCTGGAACAGGCTGATTGTAGGAATTCTCCAACTTTTTGTTGTATTGGTTTAGGTTGGGGTTTTTTTTGTCCCACTCCTAATCAAAGCTCACTGCTCTAAGTTATGTAAGTGATAGGGTTTGTTGTGATTTTTTTAAATATTTCTTTTTAAAATAATAAAAATTAAAAGAATTAAAATAAGTTTAAAATTTTTATTATTAAAAATAATTGCTGCATGGATTTCTGCAGGCCTGGCTTATATGGAGGTCAGAACGTATCATTCCAAGGTCATTCTTATCTTGAAATGTTGGAGTTGTCTCATGGTCTGCTCCCTAAGAGCAATTCCAACCTTTAGATTGTTAAACAACAATAACAAAAGATCTCATGTGTGAATTTTTTTTGTTTTGCCTCGTTTTCTGATGATATTTTTTCTTTCCAGATTTTTAGTTCGACTTTTTCTTGTAGGTCCAAGGAGACCTTTGAAACAAGTCTGATGGAAAAACTTTGGAATGATGAATTAATGAAAAAATGTATATATCTAAGCAGCAAATTTTTATTATTGTTACACACACAAAACCCCCACAGCAGTAGAGCAGATATATTTTGAAACAGCTCAGAAAAATTGTCCTTTCCTAGATATATTAAGTAAATTTTTCTCTACTTCATGATTTTAAGAATATAACTAATATACAGGATAAGCTGAAAAACTAACATCAAAGGTTAAAATGTAGCTTTCCTTTCTGCCTCCTCATCTGCTGTAATAGATGGGGAATTTTCCCTTCTCTATCCTCTCAGTTGTATGCTGTAAAACCTGTTAGTGTCACTGAAGATTATACGGGTGTTTCTATGGAGAAATTTAGTCTGTATTTTACATATATGAAGTTGTTCAAAATTGTATCACATTGCTAAAAATGATTGCTGCAGGACAGTTGATCTCCAGCTAACTCATGCAAAGCTGCTTTTAGACTATCCAAGGTGTAAGGAAAAGAGGGAGTGGAAAGGTGTGCAAGAAAACCTTGTTTGCTCAAACAAAGCAACTGCTTTGGGGGGAAAATAAATATAAAAATATATAAATGACTATATATATATAAAAATAACTTCCAATAGTTGCCACTTAGTGCTGGAAGATTTCTATACAAACTCTCCTGATTTAGATACGTGGGGTGTTGTGAGGGTCTATCTTCTAGACAGTGAGTCCTTTCCAAAAGTGGGTTTGGAAGTTATCCCTGGCTATTCTCTGGAACAAGGGAAGATGATGGAAAAATTAATTAGTGCCTAGAGAAGCTTCATGATGTTCAATAACCTCTGGTGTCCTGACAGCCATAGGAAGGATAACCTGAAAATGACTTAGAACCTTGATCTCCACGATCAAGGAAGGAATGCATCCAGATTCAAGGTAGGAATGTGGCCTTGGTAATTTTTCACACATGTACATATTCAGTGACACAAGATTTGGTATAAATTGCGCTATGATCATGTGAAAACACAGAGCAAGGGTTTGGGAGCAGTGGGGGAATGCCCTGTGCTTTACTCCTTGCCTGGTCACTAATGGGCTGACACTTTACCTCCAACTGAGAGGTCAAATGCGTGGTCACCCCTATAGCTGGTGCTCTTTGGGTTGACCAAGGGATGCAGCTGTCCTGCTTGTGCAGCAGATGTGCTTAATTTCAAGATGTTTTCAGTCCCCTCTGACATGGGGCATGGGAACCTCAGTGCATTTCCCAACCCAGGTCTCATTAGCCTGATACTATTAGATTAGTCAAGAATGCAGTTGACAGAAGACACATATTATTTCTCATTTCTTTTAGTGGCAAAAATTGCTTTAGACTGAAACTTCATAAGCCTGTCTCAGTGTCGTTTGTTGTTCACCAGATCTGATAAGGAAAATGAAGATACTCTAAAGAAAACACTTAAAATAGTTGCATGCACAATAATAATCCTTTTTTTTTGTATTGCTGCAAGAAAGAATTTAGCATTTCTAGTTTTCAACTGCCTTCTCAGATGTCTGGGTTTTTTCCTTGCATTTTATTGGTGTACCATTTTAACAATATAAACTGCATAAACTGAATGCTTTTTCTTGCATATGGAGCTTTTATTAGAAGTTCATGGGTGGATTTTATTAGAATTGAAATCTGCAAAGTTTGACGTACTAAAATATGCTTAAACTACATCTTTTATGACCAAAAAAAACCCCACTAATGTCTCTGAACTGTACTTTTCTCAACAGAATATTTAGAAAATAAAAGCACAACTTTTCTTTTTCAGCATGCTTAAATGAACTGATGATACTTCACTTTACTGCAGTATATTGTATATCCCAAATGACATAACTCTGCACGGTAATATTTTTTGAGTATTTTCTTATTCCCTCTACCCCCCACTCAGGGAAGACTTTTTAAGTTCCTGCAGACATATATTACCTTGACTATATACTCTCTTATGCTTCATAAGATACTGAAAGCATCTAGCTTGCTGCAAAAGACGTACTGAATTATGATTTACCTATTGCATTAAAGTCCAGTAGATCCTACCAATGCGACCTGCAATCTGAAGCAGTAAATAATGATCATAGTAAAAAGACTTCCTTATTGTTATAGAGATTTATTGTAGTGGTATGACATGGGGTTACCAATGTATCTAAACATCATAAAGACTTTTATAGGGAATTCAGGATTATTTTCTTTCCCCTCCTTCTGAATGAATGTAAAGAAACTTCATACAAAGAAGATGCCAAAGCCTAAAGGTGTGGACACTGAAAGACTGAGGAATTGTTTAAGCTTCTGCTGAAGTTGAGTAATAAAAGGGATTTTGAGTAGGATAACTCAGCAGTCAGGGTCTTATTTCCTCTCACAACGATGGCATTTCTGGTGTCTGTTTTTTGCTACAGGCTGGACCTTGATAAACATCATTTCTGTTTTTAGGGGTGGTTAAAATAAACAGAGATGGTCCAAGCTGATTGCATTGATAAGATTAACTGGGACTTAGGTGGGAATCACAATTTAACTCTGGAATTCATATAAATCTTGTGACACTTGTCATTTATACCAGCACAAATCATTGCAACACGTAAGATGCTGGTGGTTCTTATTTCCTTTTTTTGTGTGTTTGGCAACTTTCCCCCCTCTGTGTGTATCACAATGGTGTATTTTCTGTTGTGACAACCATATATAATACAGATAATGTTAAAGGGAATGTCAACGTCAAGCTTTCTGTCCATGCCCTGTGCTGCTTTCCTGTGGTAACTGGTACCAGTGGACACCTCTCACAAATGCTGAAGGTGGTTTACCCCTCTAACACCATCCACAGAACTTCCATGTGCACCAAGTAATTTAAAAAGTCCCCCCCATATATATTATCTAATCGGTGTTATATTCCTCTGAGTCTTAAACTCAGTTGCATTGTAAAGCTGCTCTGTCTGCTACTGCTGAATCTCCCACCAAAGAATTTTGCCTGTTCCCTCTGGCCAAATAACAGTTCTGGAATTATAAAATATATTGGGCCTATTTTTCCTACCCTTCAATAGGCAAAGTTTAACAAGACCAAAGCCTGCTGGACAAATAAAAAGAACTAAAGAATTGAAAGAACTTGCAGAAAAAGCAGTTTCAGGCTTCTTTAATTATCCACGGATGCCAAAAGGCACAACAAGGAGCAGATTGGTATCAACAGTGTGACAGATATTTTTTTATTCTATAGTGATGCTGTCAGTAAAAGAAATTTAATATAGACCCTCTTATCACCCTCTACCATCTCATTTAAGCATGCAGGTGACTGAGTAATGCACCCCAGGAAAATTCATCTTCTCAGAATCTGTGATTTTCTGACACAGAAAAACCTATTGTGCAGGGAAAAGGGATGAGGAGAAGCAGTACTTTGGCTGTGGAGGATTTCCTTGCTGCACTTCCCTTTGCTGCAGGGTTTAGAACCAGGAGTAGCAGCACTCTGCTGTTATGTGTTTGGTGACTGTTGAGATGTCTGCAAGCCTATTTATCCTGCCTCTTGTGTCTCATCCAACATGTATATTTTGTAGCATCACTTATTTATTTAAAGGCTGTGTAGAGAGGTGTTCTTCCTCAAACAACCAAGGTTATAACCTGCACACTGGGGATTTGCACTTGGCTGGAAACCTGAGGTGGAGCAGCACTTTGCCATTGGTGAGGAGAATCTCCAGCTTGATCCCTACATTACCTAGGTGCCTCTGCTCAGCATGCTGCTTCCTTCCCTCCATCCTGGGCTCTCAATAAACCTCCTTTTGTGGGACAATTTCCCCAGACCTTGCCTAATTCTGTAGTACTTCAACCCATACTATTTTTTGTTGTCAGTCCAGATCTAGTGACCATCAAACCAATGTGTAAAGAACTTCTTGGGCATGGTTATGGCATAATGTAACTGTGTTCCTCTCTATAGGGTATGACCCTCGTTGCTTGAAAAGTATGTGATGCGCTTGGCTATTTACCAATGGCATAAGGAGGTGATCACAGAATCATAGGGGTTGGAAGGCGCCTCCAGAGATCTTTGGGTCCAATGCCCCTACCAAAGCAGGTTCCCTAGGACAGGTAGCACCGATGTCTCTTAAATATCTCCAGAGAAGGAGACTCCACAACCTCCCTGGGCATCCAGTTTGCAGGATATCATCCAGGACTGCAGCAGTAGGTGAAGATAGATGCAGACAGTGCTGGCAAATACATAACTCATCTCTTTTCAAATAGTTTCCCTGCAGAAGCACTTGCAGGGTGAGCAAATAATGTGTCTGAAAGAAGTCGTGCTGCATATAGAGTGCAGCAGCTTGTAAAAGTAAGAGGGGAAGGTATGCTGTAATTAATAAATAATATCAGCCAGAATGAAGATTTATTGCCCATCTTGCTGTGCACAATTATATATACATATGTAAGTACGTGTAAAAACTTGCTGTGTAGCAAATATTTAGAAAAGGATTTAGCAAAAAAAAAAAAGCTTTTAAATTTTCAAACCTGGGGCTCTTATTCTTCTAACTGGGATAGGGGAATTATTGAATTTGGAAAAAGTTTCAGAGAAAATCTCTGGCAGAGAATTGAACACTAAATACCAGCCCAATCTTTAATAACAGGGTTATTTTTTTAATCAATAAAAAATTTTGCATTGTCTCAGAATTTATTTCTGGTTCTCTTCAGCTGTTGCTGAGTGTGTATTCAGGTATTTTGACAAAGGTAATGTGTAAAAGCATCTTTAAATTTAGAAAGGGGAACAAACTGATGCTGAAATAACCAAAACTATTCTGCCTCTCTGAGGGACCTTCAGAGGTGCTGCACCTACATGTGCTTGTCCCACATCTGAGGATTTAAGGAGGGTATGCTGTTTTTCTCTGGGTTATCAATGAACCTCAGCTAGACTTTTCCTCATGGGCATTACTGGTCTGTGATCCTTAAGCCAGGTAGGATGGGGAAAATCTTTTTCTCCTAACACTTGCAGCCCAATGTCCATGTTAAAGATTACTGGAGAGTGGGCAGGGAGTTTCTTTAAGCTGAAGGACTCAGTTCTTCATGGTGCTGAGTATATTTTCCAAGTCTGTTTCCACTGATGTAGAACCCCAAGTCCTGGGCATCTCAATCCACGGATGTTGATCCCATGGCTGAATGTAAGCTCCTAAAAACATAGGGATTATATGGGAAATGCACTTTTTCAAACCTATTTCTCCAGCCCTATTTAATAAATGATGTGTTCATGATCTTTTAACATCAGTAACAATTTGTTAGTCCTATTACGCTGCAGAAGAGAGAGACTGGGAAGCTATTTGAACCATTTTAAACCTTAAATTAGCCACCATAAAGTGCAGAATAAAATTATAAAGACTTTCTTGTAATACAAAATTCATAGAGACAAAACTCTAATTTCCTGATGGATATATGATATTAATGTAACGGATACCTCAGTGTAGTTAAATTGCATTAAATGGTTATTAATGCTTGAATAAACTTCAAGGAAGTGGGTACTGGTTGAAATGGGATAATATTTTGTTCTGCTAAATTATACGTTAATTGGTATTTCCTCTCTTGTAAAAGGACCTAAAGGGCTTAATAAAATATGTGAAGAAACATTATTTTTTTTTTTTTTTTTGCTTTGAGATGTTAGGACTGGAGTTTAACTGGAAACATTTCAGATCATTCCCAGAAAATTCATCATGATGACGTGGCTGACACAACTCCCCAAAGTAAACAATCATGGCTTTCAGTTATTCAGGAATATGGAGGGCAGTATGCAGGGGGAGGAAGGAAAAGCTACAAGTGAATCATTTGCTGCTTTATTTTCATGTTTATTTTCATGTTGCCTCCATCTATAGCATCTATTTAAATGAAATATAGTGGATAATGAAGCCTATTGGCACAACATGGGGAGACCGTTATTCAATGGGCTAATAGAGGAGGAGAACTAGAAAATGGCCTCAACACCCATCACTGGATAATTCAGAGAGGCATCAGCAAGCTGGGAGAAGATTTTAAGGAAGCCCCATTGAATATATTTCATTCAGTAGTCTAAGCTTCCTGAAGTGATTTTTGGCTTTTTATGCTTTCTCCTTATGTCAGAACTGAACAGAATTCTTCTCTCAGGACCAAGTATGATATTCTTACATGGAAATACCGGACACAGGTACTCCACTTGGAGAAGGGAAAAAAGTGTCTATATGAATATGTGTGTTCTTGTATTCATAGATTTAGTGGCATTATGAATAAGCTTCCCTTCACTTGAACATTCAGTAGTACTGCTCTTCACAATTACTGAAAATGAGATGTTCCACCTTCTCTCCTAAACAAACTTTAGTTGATTAATGGGTGAATGTATCCAGGTAATTAACTACATCACAGAAAGGAAGTAAAATTATTTCCTTCTGAACACAGAAGTTAATGAGGAATCTTCAAGCTCCCGCTGTACAAAATTCATTAACATTTTGGCTGGTGTATTGTTGGGTTTTCTAAGGTGGATGTGCAAGTCTAGGTTGTGCCTGCTCTTCCCAGCCCCTATCCCTGTGTTAAAATCAGATTTCCCATAAAATTTGTATTTTTTTTAGGTGATGGTCTCTGGGAAGCATGAAATTGCACCCTCTGAGTATCCTCAACAGAGAGATTCTCCTAGTGTAACTTAAATCACAGTGAAAGAATGAGGTTAGCCAAAGTTTTTGAGCTCTGTGATTTGTCTTAGAAGAAAAACATGATAGTGGAATTAGATACTTTTGATGCAATATAAATACTTTCATATTTACAAAGAATGGGCAAGTTCCCATTTCCTGATTGCTGAAGGAATCATATAGGAGACAGTGTTTCTGTTTCCAGCCAACTGTGATCCCTTTCATAGATTTAATTCAGGGTCTGGCCACGACTGTTTCTCTTGTGCTTCAACTTTTCCTCAGCCACCCTTCTCTTTCTGCTTACTTTTTCTGCCCAACCATCACATCTTCAGAAAACCCTTTGTCTGTCTTTGCTTTGGGGGTGTCCTTCCCCCAAGTACTGACTGGGGTAGGCAGGGAGCAGAGGCTGCTACAGTTTCTGCTACCTTGGTAAACAAAGGTTGTCTTTCAACTCTCTTATCTGAAGGCTGTTAATTGGAAAAAGTTAGTTTTAAGCAGGCTTTATCCATTTATGAAAGCATGCATGTAATGGTGGAAACATTGCATGTAAGCAGAACTGATTGTAAACAAAAACTGTTTTATAAAAGCCAGGTGCTGCAGAGCCCATATTGTAAACATTGTGTTGGCTTGTCAGGGGGAGTTTCAAAAGTTATGGCTAAATGTAACTTCTCAGTAGTCTAGGTAATGGACGAATAAAGCCATTGACTGAAGAAACTTCTCTGAGGAACCCCATATTATTGTGATATCTAGTTTAGATCCTACTCAGAAGATCTGGCACTTGGGGATATGGTTTAATGTTGGATGTGGCAACATTAGGTTTATGGTTGGGACTTGAGCTTAACACATTTTTCCAATTTTTGCCATCACAGAATCACAGGGGTTGAAAGGGACATCAAGAGATCATCAGGTCCAACCCCCCTGCCAAAGCAGCTCCCCAGCTCATATTGCACAGGTAGACGTCCAGATGTGTCTTGAATCTCTCCAGAGAAGGAGACTCCACACCCCCTGGGCAGCCTGTCCCAGGGCTCCCTCACCAGGAAGAAGTTCTTCCCCAGATTGGTGCGGAACTCCTTGTGCTCCAACTTGCAGCCAATTGCCCCTTGTCCTGTCCCCACACCACTTAAAATGGGCTGGCCATTTCCCCCTGCATCCCATGCTTAAGGTATTTATAAGCATTAATAAGGTCCCCCCTTAGTCGTCTTTTCTCCAGGCAGAACAGCCCCAGCTCACTCAGCCTTTCCTCACAGGGGAGATGCTCCAGGCCCTTCAGCATCTCTGTGTCCCTCCTCTGGACTCTCTCCAGGAGATCCTTGTCTTTTTTATCCCAGGGAGCCCAGAACTGGACACAACACTCCAGGTTGGGTCTGACCAGGGCAGAGTAGAGGGGGAGGATCACCTCTTTCAACCTGCTGCAAAAAACTCCCGAGTTCCCAGTCAGTCTGTGGCAGCAGCTCACATGGGTGCTGTGATTTACTTGGAGCAGAGAAGGGTGTCGTGAAACTTCCAGTCTGAAGGCAAAGGTCCTTGGGAGCTTCACCTGGTTTTGGCTGGCAAAGAGCTGCCAGTGCAGCAAGCTGAGTGCAAGTGAGACCTTGTGCAGCTCGTTGCACTGCTGGCTGGCTTCCTTCCTGCTTGGGAAAAAAGAAGTTTAAAAAAGCTGAGGCAAAGTCATTTCACTTATTCTTTTTTTTTTTTCCCCCATAACAAACAAATAAAAACCCCAATGAAACTTAAATAGTCTGATAGCAACAGCTGAAATGATGCCATTTGTGAAATCCATCTATATATTGCTCCCTGAGACTGAACCTGTGTGCTGTCCAGCCATCACTGTGCCTCACCTGAAGGCAGCTGATGCACTCGCCCTTGATGGCACACAGTGAGGCTTCTTATTTTGGATAGAGGTCTGCAGTTTGGTCCCAAAGGAAACAATCCCTTTGTTACTGTTTGGGCTCCTCATGGTGGCACCTTCTGGAAAGGTGTGCTTGACAAGGGACTGTACTTAACAGTTACCACTTGCACAGTGGAAATAATAATAAATAATAATACTACTAATATTAATGATAATAATTCCCTCTGCAATAGGGATTCACATGGAAAAGTCTGTGACCTGACTTATATGGGAGGTCAGGCTAGATAATCCAAAGACTCCCAAGGGATATTAAGACCTAGGAACTGTTAATACAGAACCACTGCACATCTCTCACAGTATGGTGTGAGTCCATACCCATGCTTGTGTGGAGTACTGCCAAGCAGATTTAGAAGCAAACTGCTATTTTGGGGTGTTACTCCTACTTTCTCTGGAGCAGAAGGAGCTCAGAACTAAGCATTGCTCCACCAGGGAGGAGTGATTTATTGGATGAGCTCTCTGAGCTCCCAGCCTTTTGCTTCCCCGCTCCAATACCCTGCACAAGAATGGAAACACTTTGTGGGCTTTGTCTGAGCAGGGTCTCCCCCACCCCAAAACAAGATCTTTATCCAAAGATTTTAATTAATTGCAAAAGTTAAAAATAAATCGTGCTGGGGTACCATTGATAATCCTCCTAGGCTGGCTTTCATTCATGTTAATATGTAATACAGCCACAGTAAGATTTAATTTTAACCATAATTATAAAAGTTTGAAATTAAATCTTACTAGGGATGTGTTCTCCATTAATATGGACAAAAACTGATCTGGGAGGATTATTATGGGGGACACAAGAAAGATTTAATTTTTAACTTTTATAATTAATTCAAAAATGTGATAAAGGATTTTGTTTCAGAGGAGGGGGAGTGCTCTTCAGACCACTAAGACATCCCAGCAGTCTTTCAGAGCCATCTTAATTACAGCCACAAAGAGTTATTTGTTAGAGAATAGTGGTCAGGAGCTCAAACTGCTCCTTTTATCTCGATATATATGTGCAGGCACTCTGAAACTTGCACTGAAAGAAGCACTGCAGGCTATGGTAGGTCAAGGAGCTCAGAGGGGTCTGTATATGTGGGTGTGTACATATATATGTATGTGTATGTATACACACAGAGGTAGAGATGTGTATATTATGAACTTGCATTAAAATGTAGATAGATGTGTATTTTAAGGGTATCTACATATTTAAAACTTGTAGGAAATACATTTGTTCATCTATACCTTTCTAATACTTGGTGTACATACATCCACATAGATGCAGACAAGCACAGGGGCAACTCTTCTGTCCCTACAGAAAGGAAGAGGTGGGGAGAAGACAAAAGGAAGATTAATGGAAACTATTTCTCTCAGCACTTGCAATTGTGTTGGGCTGCACAGAATTCCGCTGCATTTGTCATGCTGCACAGCAGGCAGAGGGCAGAAATCCAGTACACTTACTGAACATTTGCTGTCAAAGATCAGGTTATGCCACAACTAAAGTGGTGTGGAAAAAAAGATTAGGAGGACTCAAGTATCCATTTCACAGGTACCAACTTCAGCTTAAAGATGCAGCTCTTCTCTGAAATGCTATGCCCTGATGGCTTCATGTTTGCTTTTTCTTAGTAACTTCCACATCAAATATCCCTGATTTTCCCCTGATTTTTCCAGTGCAGAGTGTTCCTTGAGGTTTTTTGGGGTTTATTGATAAGTTTCTATTTGTTTGGGTTTTCTTAGTCCACCCTGTGGTCACCACCTTTTTCTTTTTTTCTGCTCTGTTGCTTTGTTTTTCCCCCCTTTGCCTCTAGTGTTGAGATTTTTAATATTTAATCTATAATTCAAGAAGATCCTTTCCATCTTCCCATACCTAGAAATATGATTGAGTGATGAGTCTTTGTAAGAATACACAGAGTTTAGAGCCAGGTTTAAATCAGGTTCCTCATCAGTTGGGGTTAGCTTGAAACCTTTCAAAAAAAGGTGATAGGTCTTTGTACTTTCTTTTTATTATTCATACTATAATACTTTTTTATTAGTACTAATATTATGTTAATTTTGAGGGTTGGGGGTTTTGCATCTGCTTGTAAATTTTACCAAGTTTGTTCAGCAAGAAAATAGAATAGCTACATTTTTTTTAACTTCTGTTTTTCACAATCCCTTACAAAATGTTTGGAAGCATGAAAAGCAATATTCCAGAGGAGTAAAAATATGTGGACAGCGGTAAATACTCTTGCAAAAGCCTCTATCCTTGAAAAAAGATATCAAGCTAATCATAGACTTTCTCTTAATCTTCATGTTTTCAGAAAATATATATCTGTATTTGTCTCCCCTAATTAAATAATTATATAAGTAAAATCTGAACAACTCCATCTTCCATTCCTTAATTCAATGAAATGTTTAATGTAATTTGCATTTTTTCATTTATATTGTAGTTTTTTATGAGCATCTGCTTTCAATTTTTGTTCTCCTTTCTACAAGTAATTATGTTTGGACCACACTGTAAAACACATTATTATGAAATTCTGTAGTCATACAAGGCAGATTCTTCCTGCATTAGCACCAATAACCAATAACTCTCTGTACACTTACATTAGGAAGGTCAAAGTGGCCCTGAGTAACTAAACAGTGATGAGGGCAAGAGCATTTCTAGATAGAAACCATCTCTGAACCACCTCTTAAAGTCATTTGAACTTCAACTGGACTGTGGGATGAGCTGGGATACACAGAGCAAGTTACTTTGAACTTCACCCCTAACTGCCTGTTAGACCAAAAATTGGTATTTTTCTGGGAAAAAAGGAGGTATTTGGTGCAGTGTGTGTGTCTCTGGACAACAGCTTCATTATTTGGGCATCTGGTGGAAAAGTGTGTGTGTGCCATATGCTACTTCTGCCTTTGGTGGGGAGTTGAGTGTGGCTTGGGTGCACTGTGTGATAGAGCTTTTACTGGTGGCCCTTCTTTGTGACTTCAGATGCAAATTTGTTCTAGGCACACTGTTTTTTGTGTGAATCTGTAAAAAACACTCTGATGGATATGGCAAAAAGGGACAAAGAAAAAAGGCCTGAATTAGGTACTTAAGAATTAAATACTTGGCACCTTTTATAGTTAGCACTTTCACTTTAATCTTATTTGTGACAAACAGCTGCTATCCTGTGCAAAACCTTTCAAACAATAATAACAAAATCAAACTGCCTGGGAAAATGTCTTCTTTTTAATTAATTTTTTCACTTTTTCCTTCAGAGAAAGCATTTGGGCCTTGGTCAATATACAGTAACCTCCTTTCCAACCTCTCTTTTTCTTTGCTTTCTACTGCTAATACTTTTCTACAAGGCATTTTTTGTACTCTGTTACAGGCTATCCCAAAGCTCAAACACAGTTCAGCATCAGTGTGGAAAGCCATGGAGTGTGCCTCTTGACTTTAGTGGTCTTTGAGTCCAGCATCTAAGAAGCAGTTGCACAAGGAAAAGCATCAATGCAGGGAGATGCCTGTAAGAGGGACTCCTAGGGTGAGCTTTTCCTCTTAGAATTATGTACTGGAGGAAAATTTGCCTTTATAACCACCTACAGCAATATTCTTCCCAAAATTTATGTGTGGAATGAATGAAAATTAGAGGTGTTTAAGTAACACATTCTGAGGATCTCAAAGTTCTGAAATAAGCAATAACAATTGTTATTGTCCATAAATGAGACACTTGCTGTGCTATAGCATTACAGCATTACTGTAAGATACCTTAGAAACAGTAATAACACAATCTTATTGTATTTATGGATGGGAACACTGATGTAGAATTTTGTTAGAGAGAAAATGCTTCCTGGTCAGTCACATAAAAGGAAGTTGAGAGACCGGCTGTGATCAGTTTATGGGATGAAGAGTGAGGACAGTGATGCTCACGCTTCTGACAGACAAAGTCTAATCTCAAAAGGAAGCCATGGAGGGTCAGGGTTACTTCTGGTTTTGGGCTCAGTAGCTGAAATTGAGGCATGTGAGAGGAAACTTGGACTTCACATACAGTTTCTTGACTGGTGGGGGTCAATTGTGCATATTGAATTTTTAATATTTTTTTTTAATCCTGCCTCTGCTAAGTATTTAATTAAAAACCCCTAATGATTTTTTTTGTGTGTGTTTGGGGAAAAAGTTCACCCATGTCAACTTAACCTCCCTGAATGCTACTTCTGTCCACATTGATGACCAGCAACACAAAGACAAGCCCCTGTGACTCATCCTCACGGGACGCAGCAATCACAGCCCAGTTGCATGTAAGCTGTATGCTGTCCATGCCTTGGTGGGCAGGCACTTTTGATTGAAAATTTGGTGGTTGTGGCATATTCACCTCAATAAATTTGACATATGTGTTTACTTATAACGTGCATCCAATAAACTGGAGTTAAAGGTGAGTGGAAGAAAGCTATAAAAGATGTTTTTCCTCCAAAACAAAAACGCTCCTTTGCTGTTCTGTAGCCAAAAGGGATATTATTCTATTCCTCCTGGCAATAAAAAAGTGTGCTTCTAGTATCTTGAATCTCTCATTATCATAGAGAACATGTTACAAAATAATAATACTTTGCTATAATGCCTTCCATCTGAGCACACCTAATTGTCTTTTGAAGGGTAATGAATGAAGGCATGCATCATCTCTGTGAACTTGGGAATGCATCTATTTTATGGATGGGAAAAGTGAGAGTGCATACTGTGATTAAGTGACTTAGCTAAACTTGCAGAGCATCCTATTAACTAATTTAAGAACAGATCCCAGAAATCCAGACTGACCACTTGCACACATTGTTCATTCTTACTGTGGCAGAACAAATCTAATAACGTGTGGTTTTTCTTCAGGGTTTCCAAATAACTTAAAACCAGTTTTTTCAATTAAAAAAACCTACAAAGAATTAATTTTTCAATCTCTACTTACTGTTGCAGATATGTTAAGTAGTGATTGACCATTTAACTTAAAATGGAGTGGCCTGTGGTGTATACATTTGGCTGCCTAGCAAAAGGGAAACAGTGGTAACTTCAGGAAGCTCCCCCACCTCACCAGAACATTCCAAAGTGCTTCTAAATCTTCAGCTTCAGTATTTATAAAAAGAAATATTAATTTATAAAAGAAATTTTATTGCAGGGTCTCCCCTCCTGTCTCTTTGGCTTTAAGCCAAAGTACACTATGAAGTAACAGCTGGAAATGACCTCCACTCTTTTAAACGTGTTGTTTCTTTGGTTTGGCTTAAAATTAATCATGTATTTAAAAATTGTAGACGTTTCTTGGTAAGCCCCAATTTTTACTCATAATGTGGCTCTTTGCCAATGTCTAACATGACATCAGAGTGATGTTACTGTGATTATGCGGTGCACATTGGAGCTGTAATACATTGCTATGATGATATATTAAACATTGACATGGAACCTGAATATATAATTGGCAATGACAAAAGAAAGCATGATTTAATATCTTCCACACCACCCTCCCCACTCAAGTTGCTCAGGGTCATGCCTTCTCAGTGCATTCTCATTATTTCCAATAGAATATCCTGATGTTCAGCAAGTATTTATGGGAACCTACAAGAGCCTCTCTGTTGGATATGTTTTGTACATAATACAATAGTCAAGGGATTTCTAATATGACAACTTTCTTACAATGGAAAGCCTTCAAGATAGATTCTCCCTGCCACCCCAAGTTGCTGTAACTAGAAGATAGCACAATGCTTAGCTAAACATTAGGTCACTTTCATGATATTAGGCACTAGATAATTTTAAACTATATTATGCTCTGAAAAAGCCCTCAACTAATCAGGGTATGACTTGAGTTGTTTTTTAATTTTCTTTGTGCTTGATTTGTTCTAAGAATTACATATTGTATTTATAAACACACAGAGGACCCTTTGGGTATAAACTGTCCTTTACTTTTTTACATATCCAGATGAACATTCCCTTTCCCATAGTGTCTCCTTGGCTTTTATTTCTTATAGTATTCAGCAGAAATGTACTTTGTCAAACACAGCCAGAAGATATCATACCCTTGAGGAAAGTTGAGTATCTGTGTTCCCACGAAATTCTTCCCCCCTCTCCACTGGTGCTGAAGTGAAGATCTCTTCCCAGCTGTTATTCCTCCTTTCTATGTTTCTCAGCACCAAAGTTTGAGATCTCTGCCTTTAGAAGTGACTCTGGAGCCATCTTCTTTGCTTTTCAGCAAGAACCAAGTAGGCTACCTAAACTATTTCCTTGCTGCTTTTTTTGCCAATTGGAGTCTTTTCCTTTTTCCTCCCTCTTGCACTGTCTTGTCAAAAGAAAACTGTATTTCTACAAAGCTGAAGTTACCTAATGGTCTCAAACCACTGTTTAACTTAGCAATGCCACCACTTGTCATGAGGGCTGTGCATTTCTATACATGTGGTTCTCTATACTTTGTGCCTACTTTCCAAATAGACTAATCTAGGTACAATGGCTGCCTTTTTACCCATTTAAAATAAAGAACAACCAATGACTCTGAACACCCCAATATAGCTTCTTTAGCCTATTTCTTATCTAAGAAATCAGCCTTGCTTTACTGTGGAAGCCTGTGGTTATCTTTGAAGCAACTTGTGGGCCACCCACAAAGGCTTTTCTCTACTTTTCCCATCTCCCTGCAGTGGTAGGGAGCTTTATTAGGACAACCCTGTGAAATCCAGTGATGTATCTGGTAGCAATCTAAATTGTGATTAGCCAATGGAATTCTGCATTTCCATTAACACTGAAGCCCAGTGTCCCTGAGATTTATATCCCTGAATCTCTCAATTGATTTATCACCCGGTAATCCTTTTATCCCCATTTATATGCAGCATAACTTGATGTAAGTGCTAGAATGTCTCCATTAATCGAATTCAAGAGTGTTGGACTGAGAAACTGGACTGAAAACTTTTAGGCCATACTGTAAATATACTCTGTGTCAAAGGAAGCCAAGAGGTAATATGTCCTTGAGTTGCTTCATCTTTATGTTCACTCTCAGGCAAAATGGGAAGAAAAAAAAAAGTCTACGAACTATTAACACTCTTTGGAGTATCTGTTGCAATAAAAATGTGTTAAAATATCTCATTTGGCATACAGAGTACAGCCCTGCTGCCCAGTGGGTTGCGATGTGGCACAGCTATAGGAGAGCTCTGTGTGGGCCTACGTGGTTCCCATAGGCTGTAGTGCAGAGATACCAGCCTGGGGGTCAAAGACAGTGTAGTGTTTGTGCAGAGCTGTTCCCATCCCATTGAAATCGATGGGAACTAGACTGCTGGATTTGTAAAAAAATGCTGTTGGAAACTAATTCAAGCTTCCACCTGGTTTGGGTGCCTGAACATTGCTGCTGCTGCTAAGAACCAGGATGTTTTCCTTTCCTTTTCTCCAAACATGCAATATTAACGTTTCCTGTATTGTGGGGCACACAAGAGTGGAGTCCCAGCACTGCTAATTTTAATTATGGGATGGAAAATTTAATAGTTGCTGCAGCTTTGTGTTATTGCTGCCCCTTCTGTGTGGACTTAGATGAAAACATTGCTTCAAAGAAACTCTGGGTAGCTTCTCTGAAACAGTGGCTCACTAGCAACAGCAGCTCCTTCAATAACCTTTAGCGGCCACGTCTACAGAGGATGGGGGGAGTCCCATGTTACACTTAAATCAAATATGTGGCACAGCAAACGGTGGAGCTATTAAAATATATTTATTATTCATTATTAGTAAATTGCCTGCATGTGGAGTACTATAGAGTAGCAAACTTACAGTTTTGTTGACTCATTAAAGGTCTATGGTGTGATGTCCTGCAAAACCCAAATTTGTATTTATAGCATTAATTTTCAAGCCCTGTTTAAGCAATTACATCTGTGTATTACATGAAAAAGATGCAGAATAAAGGTAAATCTTACAGTATGCTGGAAATTTGCTGCTTGAATACACTACTGTCTGTCTTGAGACTTAATGTGCTATTGGGATAGAACCTGATTTAACCCAGAAATTTACAGGTGAGACTGTGGAAGATAATGTGTGCCACTACTGAAGATGTGTTAATAAATTATAATTCTGTATGCTGTATGCATTCCAATTGCCTCTTTAGTAAATACTTAACACATTAAAGTCTGCCAGAAAATCAGATGAAATGAAACCAATTTAATTCCTTAATTTGTATTATGTTATGCAATACTACATCATGTTGCGTCCATAGAAACAAGAAATTGATATTTTCTGAATCAGATCTTCTGTTTCTCAGGAATTTGTTAATACGCTGGCATCTTTAGGGAGAGAGTGATAAAATAACTTTCCATCTTTTGGATGTAATCTTTTCTTATGCTGTGGGAGGACAGGAGGAGTAAATAACAATAAAGGAGGGCCATCATTCCTGTCCTCCTATGTTACAATGATGAACCTGTGCTGGTATGATAATTATAAGTACTTAATGCATTGAAATCTCCTTGGCAAGTTTTTTAAGTTTAATGAAAAAATTCCACATTCTTTTTTAATCCCAAACCTGCTTAAAATTAACTGTGAGCACCTCAGATGATTAAGTTGTTTAAAATTAAGCATGTATGTGAATGCATACAGTATTGGGGCATTTAGTGAGTATATAAATAAAATGGACTGACCACAACTAATCACCCATGAAAGGAAAATGTGCTTCTGCAGCTGCCTGTGTGGGCAGAGCAGAAAGGCCAGTAGAAATCTGGGAAGTGTAATGGTCATCAGCAACAACACCATCAAAAAGCTAATTACTCTGAAAAATGGCTGCATAAAGGTCTTGGCTAACAATCTCAAAAAGGCAATTCCATGGCATTAATAGGAGTAGTTGAAGAATGAACTATTTGTGAATGTGGAAAAGAAAGAAAATACCCTAAATCCGTTTATTTCTTTGGATTTGGACTGAGTAGAATTTATAAAATTCTTGGGAATTTGTTTCAAAAACCAAATAAGCAGCAACTGCTCCAGACTTTGTCATCCTCTATCTGGAGCAGGGGGTTGAGAGCTGCTGTGGGTCTCAGCAAACAAGGTGAGGTGGGAAAGTAGACTTGATCCCTGGTACGTGGAATATAGCCCACAACCCTCTGTATGGATTGGGTTCAGCCCCTGGAGGGAACTGATTATTGGGTGTCCAATGTAACCTTATAACAAGTCAGTAGGCTTGTTTCTGAGTGAAGCCATAGACTGTTTTTTCTGGTCCTGCCTAAAGAGAAAAGAATTGGCATTGCCATCTCATGGGCAAAGAAGAAAATGAGGAGGATTTAAGTATTGCCTATATTTTCCAAGGGCACTCTTAGTGTGTGCTGCTTTGATCCTAAAGCCATTCGAGTGACTACTTCAACTATTCACAAGTTGGTTTTCTAGTTACCAAAAGAAGCCAAAGTCAAAAGAAGAACCCACTTCTGTATTTTGGCTGTGTGCTGTATAAAATAATTGACTGTCTGCTGAGAAAAACCCTGTCTTGTCATATTTTTGTAATAAAATAATATTTTTTGTGCATAACTTGACCTGTCCTAGTGAGTTATGCTGCTCATTGTTTCATAGTAACAATTTCCAATGGGATTTTAATAATACTCTTGCTCTTACCATCTTGTACAATGTAAGCTGTTACATTCAATTTGTAAGAAAAATATTCAGGTATAAAGCTAGATAATCTGTATCCCTTTAGAATCAAAAGTCACTTTGCCAAAATATTTTAACACATGAAATTGCTTCTTAAGAGATGTTTGCTATGATAAAACGACAGAAAACTACATTTCCATTATAATTATAACTGACTAGTGGTGCTAAGTTTTTATAATTTAAAGGTATTCTCAAATCTGACAGCTCTTCCATGTTGAATTATGCATTTCTGGCTCTTAAATAGTTCTGCTGGCATGAGACAGCTGAGATGAAGTTGTCTTTCTAAAATAATTGCTCCATGGAGCATCCATTATACCTTCAGAAAAAATGTATTACTTGACTTCTACAAATTATAGACTAGCCTATAATGGGTATTTTTGACAGCTATTAGCTTTTTAAAAAAAATCTGAACAGTAAAATGAGTATTGATATCACTCTGCCGTGTCTTGCATGTTAATACCAACCTTCTCTGCACTCCTTTTCTAAAGCATGATGTAATCATTAATTACAATAATATTGATGTAATTGCACTCATCCTAAACTCCCCCCACTGTAATAGCAACGTGTGATTCTTTTTTTCTGCAGTAATACTTGCCTCATATTTCCTGTTCTTGGAGAGAAAAAAAAAAAAAACCCAAACCACCAAAAAAATCCACCCCAAACAAACCTCAAAACCCAAACAGACTTGAGCCTTAATATGCTTTTTTCTCTTTTTTTCAATGACATCACCACTGCTCAGGTTGAACACATCTTTGGCTCAAGCAAACATGCTGTCCCATCTCTGGGATGCTGCAGTGCTCTGACCTTTCACATCTAAGATTGTGGTGTAGCTCTTAGGACAACAGGACTAAACCCACATTACCTTCACAGGTAATGCAAGAAGAGGCGTAGCAAGATGTCCTGGTATCTGAACATACTTTTGTTGGGTGCTTACAGCAGCCAACGAAGCTCATGCATATTTACCACTGTCTGGTGTATTTATATTTTCAGATGCTGCTTTAGCGACTTCAGCATTCGTCAGCTTTGCACCAGGTAAATGGGTGGCAGCTCAGGAAGTGCTGAAAGAGGAGTTCTTGGTTGTTCTTGGAGAAAACACAAGAACCTCCTGAGCTTTTCCAATAACATGATGTATTCTGTGTATGAAGTATATATTGGCTGTGTTTTATTTAATAGGCTTGAAACTGGAAAGAGTACCTATGAGAGCTGATGCCTGACCTCCTTTGCCAAGCTGTCTCTCGTTGTGTGAATAGGAACGATTCTCCACATGGAAGGTATGCTGCCATCACATATACATTACTTCTGTGAATTGAGTGGTGAGGGGAAGGGGTAAAAGGGACAGAGAATGTTTCATGTCTTTTGGAAATACTGTTCAGACCTAAACTGTAATAGTATGATTATAACATGCAGAATAGATGATCTGATTTTCATAATTACAGTTGAATATACTAATTTACAGTGAAGTTAACCACAATAACAAGGGAGTGGACAAGGTCTTCTGCACTCTGACCACTGCAAATCAGTTCTGTGGTGTGGTCCAGCCTGACTGTGGCTGAGCCAATGCTTATGTTTATTCGTAGGCTTGGTGCTTGAGTAAGAAATCCATGTCTGGAAGGCTCTGACGTCTGTTGAGCTGGGGGAAGAGAGGAGGAAACAGAAGGTATGGCTGGGAGGATTATTCATCCACCAAGTGTTGGTCTGTGCCGAGCCCCTTCCTACACTGCACGCAGCTTCCCAGGAAAAGGCGTCAGACCTTGTGAGAGCAGATTGGCTTGCAGCAAAGGCTGAGATCAGATTAACCAAGTTGCTGTGTGAGTCAAAGAGGAACCCACCACCAGGTTCAGTTTTCCTAGGTGCTGAGAACACTTAGCTTGCATTAAAAGCATCGGCTGGCCAAGCCGATCATTTGAGATGCTTGTAAGGATAACAGGATGTGTAACCTCATTTAGTGATGCTCAGGGACAGCTGAACAGCAATGAAAGATGCACTTGTGGTAAGAGCAAGTTACTTTTGGTGACCTTTGAATGCTTGTCACCATTGTAAGTGTAAAAATCCACCACTGAAAAGCAGTAAGGAAATAAGGACCAGGCGTCTCTTTCAAAGCAAATATTTCCCTTTTCACAAAATAATGAACATTCTGAGTATTTTGAAATAAAGTAAATGGCATAAGGGAAATTAACAGCTGTTAAAGTTCTCAGTGTTGACAGAAGAAACTCCAAAAATTCCATTGTAACACTACAAAAAAATTTAATGGTGCAGTAATCACTGTAATGCAAACTATATTTAGAAGCACTACAGTTATTACGTAATACATCATGAAGACCCTCTAGAGATGGTATTACCAGAGATTATAGGCTACTTCTGAAAGCCATTAAGGATCTATTAGTTGCCAAACTGGTCCATCCATAACTTTCAGTAATGTTGTCTCTGGAGCATTGCTTTCTTATCACATGTTATCTGTAGCAGGGGAACCTGAGCTTTCAACCCATGACTGTTGAAGGAAAAAGTAGCCTTTGCATCTTGGTTATTTTGTAATTAATGCCTTTATTATATTCTTGACCCAAGTTTTACAATTATTAGAGGAATTAATCGTATCTATTGGGACTTTTTTGTTTTGTTGCTGTTTTCACTCTCCATTAGGTAATTTCTGAAGCAAAGATGGTGATACATATTTCCATGGTAATAAAAGTCTGTTGGACTAAATATAAAGTAAAAAAAAAAAATCAAACCATGCCAAATTCTCGTGAATTGGAACAAAAAATTGAAAAGATTGGTGTGATACCATAAAACCAGCTCTGTTGGACAGTCATGTTTTCTTTCAGGAGTAATAGCTTAGAGGTTATCAGCTCTTTGAACACACAATGCATAAAAAATACTTGATCATAACTTTTGGAAAGTATAATTTTTTTGAGGCAATATCCTGTTACACAAGGGGCTGCAAGTCTCCTGTTTCTTGTTCCATTCTCCTTTCCTCTTTAAGCATCAGAAATTACAGATTTACTTGTGAGACTTTCTGAAGTGGCCCACGTGACATCTTAAATGCTCTGTGGCATGTGTCTGATTTCACGTGTAGTCATTTGCCCAATGTCTGATACCATTTTGAATGTGTAGTAGGGATGTGTTTTACTACTGCTTGGTACAGCAAATTACTACAGAATGGAATGTTCATTAAGCATTCCTCCGAATTAGATTCTCTTTACTAGAGGACAAGAAAAATCCACTGTTCTAAAAAGTTTATAAGAAAATGAAAACAAGAACCCACAAATTAATTCTTGGAATGCTTGTGCCTTTGCTAATGTATATAGAATGTGTAGTACTGCAACCTGTATTCTACTAGTCCTGTGGATGCAGGATTTTGGTATGATACATAGAGTTGTTGAACACCTGTGGATATAAGTGTACCCATAATTAAGTTGTTAGACTGTGCAAGTTGCTAAGATAGTCTATAAACCAATAGCAAATCATTAGTGTCATGTCTTTCATCCACTTTGCAAAAGAATAACCAGCTGCACAAAGTTAAAAATGAGTGAAGATCCAGGCCCATGAGCTTTTCAAAGCAACAGAATACTACCTTTTATTTGCAGGACTGCATCAAAGGCCTTCAATGGAGACAAGCATATGGGTTTTAGTTTGCTTTATACTTTGCTGTCGATGTAAAATCAGGGCTGTTTCAGAGCAAGTGGGATGCCAAATAATTTAGGCACAGGATAGCAGTGTGTACTCTGCGTGTGACTATGAGATTTTCCCCAGCCCCACACAGCAGCTCTGAAGTAGTAGGTGGGATGCTTAGCTTGTCACTATTTTATCCAGGGGAAAAAAAAAAAACCCAATGAAAAAACCACCAAGAAATGTCTGATTAAGTCAGAGAAAAGTTACTGCATTATTAAAATAGGGTGAATCAATTTTTTCTTTCTTATGGTTTGTCAAATTTATAAAATATTATATTTCTCTTCAGATAGAGTTACATACTGTGTAGCTCAGAGATAATCCCTATGGTCTTGGCATATGTTACTTAATTGTCTCAGAAGGAAATACCATAAATACCATGCTGTCATCTCCCATGGGCATTTGCTCATCTGTCACAGTGGGAGCTCCAGACTGGGTGAGGTGCTCTAAGACATTTCTTAAACTATGTAAATCACAGCCATTTCTCCTTCCTACTTCCCAAATGGTCAATTATGTATAAACATGTGTTAATAAAAATTTGCTTCTTTTGCCTCCAAGGTACACACCCAGAAAGCTATGTGAGTATGATAAACTACAAATGCCATTATGATGTGATTCAACCTATGACATAAATTACTGATTTAAAATGCCGACATAGATATGGAAGTCTGCAAGATTCAGGCCCAAAGTAGAAGCAAAACAAAACTATCAATAAAAGTCATTAAAGAAGCAGGAGAAATGTCTGTATTTCTCTTGTTCCCTTTTAAGGAAACTATTGTATCTACCTACTGAGAGAAAAGCCATGAGAAGGTTATGCTGAAAGTATGCTGAAGGCTACTTAACGTGTTGGCTGGTTAATGACCTCTGCACAGATTCAGTAGCCGTATGAGACAGAAAACAGCCAAAGTTGAAGGCATGCTGACTGGAAACAACTCTATTGAATGTTAATACAAGTAGATAACAGAAAGGCAGCTGAAAAAGTGCAGGGTACTAAGCTGTATCAGTGAGTAACCATCGGTTACCCACAGGGTGTAAGGAAAAGACCTTCTATTACAACAGTCTACATTGCCAGTGTGGGTTTTTTTGACTTCAAAACAACCTGTGGTGAGCGTATCTTATTTATCAGGTACTTATCTTATTTATCAGGTACTTATTTTTCATCCTAAATCAACTCCTGGACTGTATTTGCATTGACAATTGTGGTTATTATGAAACAGAATCTCTAATTAAGTTTACACTCGTGCATATTTAGGATACAGCCAGTCAATAAAGTATTAAAACTGATGCCACACCATTGATTAATATTCCTTAAATGTCTAATGGGCAAACGTTTCAATTTCTCAGCACTCCAAAATTGGTCACATGCATTGCTGCTATTCTGCCAGCGAGTCTAGAAAAAGTGTTGGATCAGATTATGGGCAATTTTATATCCTTTTCTTTCTGACATACATAGCACTTAAGAAACAGATGTATATGAGCCAAATATCTTCAGAGAAGCTCATTAATAATTGCATAGCTTCACAGGCAAAGTGAGAAAGACATTGCACAGAAATAACAAAAAGACTTAGTCTGAAAGTTACTTAGAAGAACCTAGGTTGAGTTATTTGTAGGGCAAATTGGGTGGTGATATTCTTTGTGTGTGGAGGTGCTTATCTTCTGTATTTTAGCAAAAACTACAGAAAGTTGGAGATGGTCAACTGTGAAATAATGGTTTAAAAACGAGGGCCAGAGTATCATGGCCAAAGTATGAGGGACAGTGATGGAGTGAGAGACATGTCATTACCTTTAAAGTGACCCCTTCCTCCAAATCTTGAATCTAACAGCCTGAATGTGTAGGTAATCCTAGTCCCCTTTCCAAATAAGAGATACATTCTGAATTCAGACTTTGCTGTTGGGGGTTAGTCTCTTTTACTCCAAGTCTTTGAAAACTTTCACAGTGCAAATGGCCTTTTTTATCAGAGTGCTTTCATTTGGAAGGGGAGAATTGAAGCAAAGTAATTTAATTTTTATTTTCCCATTCATGTTTCATAGCTTAACAAGCAGCAATGCAGTATTCTTTATTTTGTGGTAAGAACTGTGTGTGTTAAACATCTTTACGTCCAGCAGTATTAAAAGCAAAAAGGATAACGAGCTGGAATTGTTGCCTTGTTGATGCTATGACTATTTTTTTTTTTGGCTCATACTTCCAGGGTCAAATAGATAGTGTGATTTATGGTGAATTTGTATGTTTTCCCTTCTCTCCTTAAGGAAAAAAAAAAGTGGGATGTAATATGAGGCATTTGAATTTATTACAATTCATGAAAGACGGCTTTTGGCAGCATTTTATCACCAACGAAGTCATTGGCGTATAAAAAACAATACATGTGCAGAAAGCAAGAAAAGAAATTTGATGGGAAGGTATATTACATCACTTGAGTAAGTTGTGGGGTTTTTTTTATTTTCCCAAATAAAATTCTAGAGGCGCCATTCCCATTGCTGTAGCTAAAGGCCATCATAAACCCCTGTTTTCACGGTCTTGTATATCATTACCGAACCATTAAAAACTATAACTACCTTTAAAACTCACATTTTGTGGAGGACTCAGTTTGGAAAGGGGAACGTGTGTGTGAATTTTTAAGTTGGGGGGGAAAATATCTGTCAGTTAAAAAGGTCAAGCAGCTAATATTTATTTACACTGTTCAAGTTTAAGGCCATTGCATCCTAATGTTCTGCATATGCGTAAGCCTCTATATATGAGGAGCTTTGAAAAATTTCCATTTGTCTTTCTGTTCCAAAATCTAGTTTTGTGGGAAGACATTAACTTAATAGCAAGATTTATTATGTCCTGATCACGCAGAGACATGAGCATGTATACTGTTTTATGTACTCAGAGTAGTAGCAGGGAGCTAGGAAAGCTACATCCATTCTTGCTGCTTGTGGGGGACTGGAAAAGTCAGTTCCCAGCACATTTTGGTAGTCACAACTCTATGAAACACCACTAATATCTGTGCCATTACAACTGCACTTAAAATGATAGTAGTAATGAATAGCCATAATTTTATTGTAAACCTATGATTTGATTTGCTAAAGCGTCTGCAAAGAGGAGAGAGGAGACGTGTATCCTTGAGTCAGATAATGCTGTTTTCCAAGCATCCCTCTGAATGTGGAACACTTTTCTCCTCCTTACATCCTTCATTTTGCAAGATCTCAGAAAATCTTGCTCTATAAGCTATATAATGTTAAAACCTTAAAGTGGAGTTAATATTGTGGTGCAAGTAACATCTTTTCCTGTAAAGTAGGTGGGGTGTTATACTTTCTATTGGAGCCACAAATGTCTTGATAGGTTTTCTACATAAGAGTGATGTAAAATTATTAAATGGCATCATTTAAACACACCATTGTCCCTGTGCATGTCAGGCAGGAAAGCCCATGTAATTTTAACTTCCCATTTCAAAATAGTCTGCCATACCTTCTCTGAGGAGAAACTTTTCTTTAACCTTTTAAGCAGCATTATTCATTTCCTCGTGGGTTAGAGAATCAGCTAAAGCACCTAAATGATGACATATTAAAATGAATGAAAATAAGCATGGAGGTATGTGTTAGAAAGCAGTCCATCTGTACTGGTTATCTGATTACGGGGTATTCATTCCCTGCTCATGGATGCAAATTGCATCAGCTGCTCTGTGACCTTCAAAGTCTAATTATTCTTAGTTAATATTAGGCACCTGAGTTTGAAAAAGAAAATACAGTCTGTGTGTACATGAGAAGTGTCAGCATATCACTATTGCTAATTTAAGGCCGGGTAAAATGTCTGATGAACCATATGTAAACATGAATCATATGCATGCTTTATTATTATCATGTGCTACATGACTAACAGAGGATAAATATTCTTTCTTTACATGATTATGATATAATTTAAACATATTTTTTTGTAGCAGAGGGTTAGTATCTTACCAGAAATATGCAATCACATGATTAATAACTGAAAGCAAATAATAGTGAGGCAGAGGCCCTGTCATTTACCTCTCCCCTGGTTCATTAAGCGTGCTGTGAGCTGCCTCACACCTCCACAGGGTCTGTAATTCCTGCCCAGCCTATCAGTGGGTGCTTGCTGCTCTGCGTGTGGTGGTTTGCTGTGCTCTCAGTGACCTGCTCAGAGTTGGTTGTTCTCCATCTGCCTCCAAGAACAAGTGTCCAAATCACAAGAAGTTGCAAAGGTGACAGGTTCTTGAGATGCTCGGTTCTCCTGTTTGATGTGAACTAAGGGATGTATGGGGGTAAAAAAAAAGGGTTAGAGTGGGTGAGATGAGGAAAATAAGTTGTAAGTGAAAATTCAGGGGATTTATAAGGTGAGCATTAGATTAATAATGTGCTAATTAGTGAATGATTTTTTTTAAAGGAGAAAATTATGTGGTGCAGCCATCATGCTAAATCAGAGATGCTTTTGTATGAAATGTGATACCAAGTTACATAGACTAGAAGGAACCTCAGAGCCCCCCTAGTCCCACCCTCTGCCATGGGCAGGGACCCCCAGCCCAGGGTGCCCAAAGCCCCATTCAACCCGGCCTTGAACCCTGCCAGGGTCAACCCTGGCTCCTCTGGGCACCCTGTGCCAGGGCTCCCCCCCTCCCTGGGAAGGATTTCTGCCTCCCAGCCCCTCTCCAACTGCCCTTCTGCAGCTGAAAGCTGTTACCCTGGGCCTGGCCCTCCCTGCCCTTGGCACCAGCCCCTCTCCAGCTCTCCTGAAGACCCTAGAGGGACTGGAAGGGGCTTGGAGGAGGTTGGAATCAGATGATCTAAGGTCCCTTCAAACCCAAACCAGTCTGTGGTTCTATAAAGATACTGTAGATACCAAAAGGACTATGGTAGTAAGTTTGGTCACGTGTGTATGTAAAATATCAAGAAGGTGAAACAAGTAGGAGAATGCAGGAGGATGTGTGCTGAATGCTTGGTCTTACTCTATTCTAAACTGTGTGGTAATTGGAGCTGTGACTAAAGTTGGCTTGCTAAATAGATTGCAGCCACAAAAGACTTAGAGATTTTTCATGGACCAAAAAAAGCAACGTTCCTCCCTTCGTAGTCCTCTTCATGAACTTTAAAACCCCCCTCTTCTCAATGGACATAAATGATACAGGCTCAGAAACTGGATCATTTCAATTTTATGCTTCTTTAAAATTCTACCTTATAATTTAAACTTGTAACATTTTTTTCTTTAATTCTTTCTGGCAATTTAAGGGGCTGGTTCATGGAGCGTTTGGGTTTAGCAGTGTGTGGATTGGGACTGCAGGACTTTGCCTTGGGGTGTTAATGGTAGTGAGAAACGAAGGGAGCTGGGGTGTGGAGCTGAGCGCGGGTTGCAGGGTGTGTGATAGCTCGTGCAGCAACTGCACAAACATGAGAAAGCTCACAGAATCACGTAATTGTAGGGGTTGGAAGGGACCTTAAAAGATCATTAAGACCAATCCCCCCAAAAAAGCTCCAGTTTTTCCAACTTCTATCTTTGTTTCCATTAATACGGTTGAATTTTCAATTGTCATGCACACCTTGCAGGGTGAGGAAGGTTAATAAAACCCTCCCACAAATATATTTGAAGTTAGGATTTTTAAATGTTCCTCTCTATTTCTTGCCTTACAGATATGGTAGGTCTGTTTACAGCTATAGTGTCAGAATTTAGCACTTAGCAGGAGCCATCAACATTAGCAAGGTCTACATGATGCTCGAGGGGCTGGGGAAGAGATGAAATGCCCTTTGTGGTTCTCTACCTGCATAGAAAATATTGTTTATTGTGTGGCTTTTTCGAGTTGGGTACTCATTTCTCCTAAATAGTCTCACAATTACACTGGGGAAGAAACCAGTTTGCAAACCTCTGAAAGCTGCATGCATATATATATATATAAAAATATTTTTTTTTTTTTTCCCCTGCTAAAGCCCTAAATATTGCATAGAAGCTCTTAATACATTTGAAGAATACTAAAAATGCACTATATTTTCACAGGAGCTCTCATTATTACAGGATGAGTTAGCCTATCTGAATTAGAAATACATTAGCAAAGGGATTTGGGTAGACATGTCTGTATGGATTAAACAGAGCTGCACTTTGCTTTCCTGAGGTTTTTTCTCTTTTTTTTTTTTTCTTTTTGCTGCTTCCCTCCTCTCCTCAATCATAATGAGAGGTGATTGAATTTATTTGGGCAAAATCCAAGCTGAACCCAGCAGAGGATATTTTCAGAGTTATCCTTTTTAGATACTTGCCATATCAACCAAGATCTGTTTTTAGGCCCAGTTATTTAAGGCTGCCTTAAAGACTAATGAAATATAGTGTGATGGATGTTACTCCGTTTCAGGGACTTTAAGTTACTTTCAGAAATGGGAAAAAAAAAAAAAAAAGAAAACCAACCCTATAATCTTCAAGCCCTGCTTTGCTACTACTTCTCAAGATCATGTGTTCATTTCCAGTAGTAAGATGTGTATGTATATGTTAATCTCCCCTAAGAAAAAGAAGTTGGTTCTGAATTTCCCTAACTAAAGAGAGATTTGTAATTGAAGAGGTAGACTTGAAACGCTGGGGGAACACAGTTTTAAAAGTGCTTCTGTTTTTACCTCTGTGTGAAGTAAGATATTGTTTTTTAAAGCACCTAAGTGAATTAGGAGCAGGAATGGAAATCCTCTCCCAGCTCTACAATAGCCTATTAGCATTTGACAGTTTGTGCGTTCTCCTAAGTGACATACCGTAGTATTAACATTTTGTCACTGTCTTCTTTGCAAAGCCAGATATATTTAGGCTTCTAAACCTGAAATCCTGCTTTGTATGCTCCAGAGATTATAACTTTTTTATTATTATTATTTTTACAACACGGTATATTTAGGAAAATAGCATGACATCCATTTGTCACTTTTCTAGGTCATATTTGTCTTCTAGTTGTAGGATGACCCACATATATTTGTGAGATTTGTTTATAGATAGCACTATACAGTTATTTCTATTGAAAGCCCTTGTAAGTAATGAGTTGTTATAAACCACATCCTTCAAGAAATGATTCTGTGACCTTAAATTTTTCAATGAAGATATAATCTAAAGTTTTTAGCTTAGGTGCTTAGCTTATAATAAAATAAAAATTAACTGTATTCTTTTTAAGATTGTTTGCACTTCTTCACTCATGCTGGATTTCCAAGGTGGACTGAAGCTTTTTACACTTGAAAATATAGCACGTTTTTAAAATCAAGTGAGTACAGTGGTTTCAAGAATTTTTTCCAGTGTTTGTTTGTATTTCAGTGGTTTGACAATTGTCCTGTCCCCTCTGTTCAAGTGAAAGCATTACCTATCAGGCATGAGCAACTGAATGTCACGCACCAAAAATACAACGATTGCTAACTCTGTAGAGCATGAAGTAAATAATGATGACAATGTAAAGGCATAATTTACACCTGAAAAGGGCCAAAAAATGAGGGGGGAAGGGAAAACTATGTCAGTTCTGGGTCTTCAGTTCAGCACCATATTCATAAAGAGAAAACGCTTCTCAAATGAGGTTTAAGAATGTGACTTGAAAGGTCATGAAATTCAGATTTACATCTAAAATTCATCGCATTGTTCCTCACTGTAGCAGGGATCTTGTAACAAGGAGTGATGTTACTTACATGGCTTCGTCTCTGGTCGCTCTGGAGAATAAACCACTGAGTGGAATTCCTTTTGAGAAGCTTTTTATCAAATTGTTGCAGCTCTTCAGACTGGGACCAGATACAGGCTGCCTTTATATAAGCTTCTGAAATGGTGATATTTTTTATTACTAATTTCTGTAATGTGGATTTCCCTCTGTAAAAACATGATTTCCATGGTTTTACTCCTTAGCTCAGCTGAGAGAGGTGAAATTAAAAGTTTGTTCTTCTCAATCTGCATGGGCTGTACTGGGGGAATAAATTATGTTTTAATAAGAAAACTGAGGAGTGCATTAAAATATTTCCCCTTAGAATGAAATACTATAAATTTTCTCAAGAGTGACTTTCTATACAAGTCCAGGGAAGGGGAAAGGGAGAAGGGTCTCTTCCAGTGCTGGGGAGCTACAAGGATTTTCACAGCTTTGAGAAAGTTGATGCACACATCAGGAGAGCCAAGAATATCGCTGTTTAAGCACTTACTTGGCTTTTTCTCAGTCAGGCAGAATACTGGTGAGAAGCTCCATGTCCTCCATATGCCTGCTTGTGATTTTGGTGAAAATGCAATTCTGAGTATGAAAACTTCCCAAGTTTATTCCCATGTAAAGTTTAGATTTCATCATCTTGGCATTTTCATTTAAAAAAACATTTTGCTGGAAAAAAATCTTTATGCACTTAACATAGAATGAAAACAGTGATGCAAACACTGTTTCATTTAATACCTTTTTTTTTCCCCCCCATTTTTTTTTTCACATGCAAAGAACCTTATTTGACGAAATTCAGCCCACGGTGTTCAAGAAACTGTCTGCATTTTTTAACTATTTTTGTCTGTTGCTGGAAGAGTTGTGGTGGGTGACGCAAGTGCACTGGCAGTGTAGTTCCTGCCCTGGAAAAGGATAGAAAGGAAGGACTGGGAAGCAATGTAAATAAAATCTCAATTGCAGATTAAAATATACCAAGTTACAAAAGAGGAAATATCTATCTGGACAAGAACAGTCTAGAAAAAAAACAGCTACTTTTTATCTTCCCATTTCTGTGGTATTTAAGCAACCAAGAGATCTTAGTACCAGTTTCCATGTCTTGGGGGTCCCCATTTATTCTCAAGCAGATACCCTTAATTGAGGAAAGGAACTGAGCCCACCTATCAAATGTTCAGAATTCTAATCATGGTGTGATTCTTTGTATTTAATCTTGCACCATTAAATACTTCTGTGAATACTTTCTCAAGAAGCTCCTAAGCCCCATTTGCAAACAATTATCATTGATGTCTGTCACCTAATGTCATAGCAAATAAAAGGAAATAATTTTAATACAGTATCTTGTGATAAAAGTTTTGACATTCCAGTTCAGGTGTTTGTTCTTTATCATGTGATGATTATTTTCTTCTGAATTCCCACTCTTCTTCAGTGCATTTTAACCAAGAACACATTTACCCCTTCTCAGGCTAAATTCAATATTCCTTCACCAGAGGATGTTGGCCTCAAAAAGCTTTTTATTTTATTTTTTTTAAACAGGGCTTTGCTTTCATGCTTCTTTCTGTAACAAAATATAACCAATGCCTTTCTGGTTACATGTACTGGTAGTATTAATTATTGGGTGTAGATTGCCTTTGTTAGAGGACTTTGCCAAGAAATACTCCATAAAATAACATTAATCATTGTTCTTTCTTCATTTCACCACATGTTTAATTTACAATAGATTAGTGAAATGCTTTCATTACAGGTATTTAGAGTAGATTAGTAAATTCGTTTGTGCTGATTAAGTCCACGTTGATTTGTGATTATTTGGGCCACAGCATATACATCTGGTATGAGGTTGACCTGAAAAAAGTATAACTGTGCTGGGGCTGTCTTCCTCTTATAATTTTATGGGCTTACTTCATTGGGTTATGTGTACATTATTGCAATTGAACTAAAATAGGTCTGTTTTTCACTGTGAGCAATTTAGTCATGCATCAATACATTTTTAATTAAAAGTGTATGACAGGTACAATAGTAGAGTACTCCAAATAATTTTCTAAAGCAGTCCATTTCCTCAAAGACAGGTAATCAGAATCTGTCTCAGTCAGTGAATGTATAATTTTTTATTAAGATTATTATGATTAAGCATCTAAAAACTTTATTCTAAATTGTCAGATTTTGGTTGTAAGCCCTGTATTATGAGTATTTCAAGTTTATAATAGCAAAGTGAGGCATTCTCCTTGACAGGAGAAAAAAAAATCTTGCTGGACAACTTGATTAGCTCATTTTGTAGTAATAGTCAACATCAGAATAGCCTATCACCATTTAAACACTTGGATCACCTGGCTGGCTCTCTGTCACAGAGGGAGCTATGGCAGATAACTCCATTAATGACATTGGGGTATCTATGCCCAAGGTTGGTGGGACAGATAGTGGCTGTTCATTCCCCTTGATTTTCATTACGCACTTCTCACTACATGGAGTATTATCATGGAGATGATAGAAATCTGGTAAAAAAAAAACAAAGCTGAAGGCAAATATTCATCATGAAGGTAGAGAAAATGTATGTCTATATCTGTATACCTATATGGGTGCAGAAATAACAAGATTTGGGTACTCAGGAATAAAACAAAACTGAAATTAGAATGAACAATGCAATATCATTCCATGTTTCTATTGAATGACTTCACTGAATTTACAGATTAAAAACTTTTTTTTTGTGGTTTTTTTTTCTGGGTTTTTTTTTCCTGTTTTGTTTTTAAGCAAAATTGAAAATCTCTGCTGAGATTTATTGCTGTGGTAAATGTGCAAAAGAAGATGAAGCTGCCTATCTGTCATTTCACCAGTTAACATCATCTACAGTGTCTTCTACTGTTGTTTTGCCAAAGGAAAATGATGAGTGGCATTTCTGTATCCTGATATTTGTGTAAATTATGATTCTAACTGTCTGAGGGGTGTAGAAAAGCCGTAGATACTCTCCGTGTCCAGATTATATTTCTGTAGTTCTGAGTATGTGTTATAAGAACACCCTGGAGGAGTTTCTCTGATGCCAGTAGATGAAGGGTCAACAGGTTGATATGAATCTCATCAATAGATCTAGTTTGAGTGTTTCAGTTTAGCACGGTAACCTTATTCCCATTTTTCCTTATTTTTTTCCTTCCATTTACCAACCACACTCTTGGTAAGAATGTTACAGAATACCAGAGATAATTGGGCTTTCACCTGCTCTGTGAACCACAATAGGTTTTGTAGGCAAAAGGTGTTTGGGATCTGCTGGGCTTTGCTATTTTTCATGTCCTTGGAAAGGATTGAGAATATCACAAATAGAGTAATTCACAGCAGCTCTTTGTTCATGTCCCAGGATTACCAAAGAGACTTTTTTAGATGTAGAAGTTGATATCAACCTTATTCTGTTCTAGTTACCTTCACTCATAGATACTGTTGTCAGGGATGGTGCTAGAAACAGGACCAGCAACGATCTGTAATTGATTTGGAAAGCCTTCTCCTGACCATAATTACACCATGGTAAGTGAGGGAATAGAATATAGTATCCTCAAAACATCACTTTCGTCTTAGCTAAGTGTATAAACCCTATCACTTATTAAGAGTAAATTAGTGAATGATTTTTGCAGGAAATTTAGAGGACACACTTAAGGTTTTGGGTGGCAGACATTTCCATGCATGTCTGGATTGGTAAAAATTCTTTGATTTTAATAGCTCTGGAATCAGAGTTTATTAAGTAGCTTCTTTTATTAAAAAATGAAGTATTAGGAGGAGAACTGCAAATGGAACACTTTCAGTTAAGGCTTTTTTGTTGTTACTTGTTTTCTCAAAAACAGAAAGGTAAAAACCCCACTGCAAATAATGAAACATTTTACTTTTAAATGTTTTCCTTCAAATTTCCGAACTAAAAATATTTCCCTTTGTATCTAATATTTTATAATACCTCTGAAATATTTTTTTCTGATTTTTCTTTCTTAACCTTAGCTCCCACTTCACAAATTTCTTTAGATCCAGTATACACACCGTAGCTTAGTCTTAGGGAGCGCACAGTGGCATTCCTTTGCACTTAGGTATGCTTTGGTAGTGACGTTTGGAGTACTAAGTATTTAGCTAGGAAATCCTCCCTCTTTTTCCTTTCACACATACATCACATTGGAGATAATATAGAAAATCTAGATTTGATTTCACTTCATGTGTTGCCTGCATGTACCTACCTCCTCAGTGATGCTAAAAACAACCCCCCGAAAAACTCAGATCTGGATAGTAGCAGAGACTTCTTGCATCAGCTCAGAGAAATCATGTAACCTCCCCACACCTCTGTGAAATGAAGATAACACGTTATTTCTCCTACCTTTTCTTGGTTTGACTGGAAATTTCTCAAAGGCAGAGACTCCCATGCAGACTCTCTGTGCGGAGAGCATCGCACAATGAAGTGGAAGTTCAGCTTCGGGTGCATAAGCATTAGTACAATGTAGATTAATATATTTTGTTCCCTTTTTCATTTCTTTAAAGAAGATGATACAATCTACCTCTGCTTGAGCTTTGCCTGAGGTATGAAATATGTGTAAAAATCCACTTTTTTTTTGCAGCAAGATGTTTCTTAATTAGAGATTTTCTTATCAGCCTGCTGCTTTTAACCATTTCAATTTAAATCTGGTCAGGTCTCCACTTTTAAAAAGTATGCCATAAATTATTATTTTTTTTTCTTTATTAGTATATCTAAATTATGTGCGTTTTCTGTGGGTTGCTGTGCAAGAAATCTTCCTCAAAGCTATTAATGGCAGAGGGAACATGGAAAGGTACATTCTGCTGCTGATGTGATGAATATTAATTTGACGGAGAGCAAACAAGAGCTACACTTGGAGGAGAACTTTCCCTGTGACTTTCTGGAATGGAGATAGATTTTCTATAGAAACCTCCAAACATGAAAGGACACACACCCCAGAGATCCAAGAAAATCCCTAATTAAATGAATTAGAATATAGAGGCCATAAAATTATGTTTGTGTTCTGCCATACTAGGCTTCACAACCCCGAGGACATTGTCTAGCCAGCGATCAGAAGTATAAATGAACTCTGACTCTGATAACTTCGAGACCTAACAGAGAAAGAATGGTGGAAAGTTTGTCAGAGAGGCCCCAGAGATAATAGTCAGAATTATATAACAAATATATATATAGAGAGAGGACAAAAACGACAACAATTTTCTCCTTCAGGATGACAGCTTCAACTATGAATGTGACTTCAATAAAAATGTGATTTAGAGGGAAAAATAATGACTGCTGGCCAAATCTGGAGCCTTGCATCAAGCCCGCATGAACGGGGATTTGCATGGATGCTGTTTGCAGGAGGCAGAAGCACATCATAGCTGCTTTGTAGATATCGCTAAGCCCCTTAGTTCTCTCCAAACTGGGGGATTTAGAACAGTGAATCCTCTGAATCGCCACAGCAATTTTCTGCTGTCCGTGCCCTATTCTCGTTCCTCTGCTTGCGAGACTTAGATCGTTGCCTTGCCTTCTCTTGGTTGATCCAGAGTGCTCCTGCTCTGATGTTGGGCAGAATGTCATCTTTGCAAAAAAATTACCAATTACAGAATGAAATAATTTCTTTAGATTTTATTAAAGGATTTTTTTCTGGGCAGATTTTAGATGGCTTTAGATACTTAAATTGCAATATCAAAATAACAATGTATGCTAAGATACTGCCCAATACATATGTAGAATTGAGACATAATACACCTTCCCCCCCCCCCCCCCCCCATCCCAGAGTTCTCTGAAACCAAAAAACTTTTTTAAACTCTTTATTGCAAATTTAGGGGCAAATTTTATCTTTGGATTGGATGTATTGGATTGTTGACATCTTAAACTGGAGCTATATAGAAGGCATTTCAATCCAGAAACTGGGATTTATTTTGAATACTCTATAAAATATATACTATATAAAAAAAGCAATGAAAAAATGACATTTGGTAAAACCTACAGCCTGACCATGCCCAGCATTTGCTGTACTGTAGTGAAGAGTGGTCACTTAGCCTTGATTGTCTTCAGAATTATTTAAGGATTGAACTACAGTTAAAAATGTGACCTGAAACCAATGCCTCTAAGGAAGATGAAATTGCTTCGCTGCCATAGAAATACCAGTACAAGTCAAGAAAATCAGTTGCTTTCTCTAATCTCCTTTCCTATGGAAACTTTGCTAATGAGATCAATTCCAGAGACAGTTGCCTTGATCCACAATAGTAAAAGTCCTTCTGTCGGCAGCTAAATAAAGCTGGATAACCTAAAGCTATGTTAAGAATTCGTAGCATAATGTAAGGTGAACAGACAACCTGGCTTTACTGAGGCAATTCTGATACTTAAGTGTGTCATATTCTGTTTGACTGTTAAAAATGGCCTGTAACTGTTCTTTTAGCATAGCATCCTTTCTTCCTATCCTGCTGCAAATTAGAAACCATGTCCTTCATCAACATGACGTGCAGTTCAGATGTAGTCCCAGCTCATTTTATAACTAGGAGGAAAGAAAGCGGTGGAAATACTCAATTTAGTTCAATGTTTAGGGGCTTGGCTGAGCAATAAAATCTTTGAGCATATTGAGTGCTAATTGTCCACTCAATACCTAACCTTAACCTGTAGAAAGAGCCTTAGAATCAGGAGATATTTGTTCAGAAATTCAGAAATAAGATGTTTTACTCAAGGCAGAAAAAAAACTGGAATAGGAAACTCCAACCCAGACAGACCCTTTACCTTTCCCAGGATGAAACAAGGATGGAGGATGAGCTAAACATTGGTAAACCTGGGTGAACAGGGGTCCCAGTCTTTGCCCTGCAGAAGACTTTGTGAACTATTGGAAGGTACAAGAAGCATAATGAGAATAAACAGGTATTGTTATTCTGCATATTGCTTTGCAGTGGCTGGCAGCTTTGTGATTGCATGAAATCCAAGGGGCTCTGGTACTGCTGCCTGTGCAGAAAATGGAAAAGGTGGAGGTATTTTCATGAGCAAACTTGCAGTTTGAGGCAACAGAATTAGTAACATCAGTTCTGCTTTTCTTTAATAACAAGCTTTTATTAACAGTAAAGGTAACTCGGCATAGCTGTTATAAACAGGATTTCATGTGGAGTTGGAGAAGGAATGCAAAGTCTTAATGATCTCATTCTTACCCACCTCTATTATAATGCTGTGATTTTTTTTGGAATTTACTTACTCTGCATTTTGGTAATTCTAAGGGGAAAAGGTGAGGGGTTTTCCTTTTTTTTTTTTTTTTTCCCTTTCTCATTGGTGAATTTTGCCTAATTAGGAAATCCTTTAAAATGCCTGAATCACTACCCTGAAGAATTAAGTCTTCCATTCATCGACAGACATTTGCAGCTCTGGCACAAGTGGTGTAAATTACCCACTGTTTCCTATCAATGGTTTTCTGTCTTGCTTGGAAGATGCACATCTAGAGGAAAGGATTTCTCAGACTGCACAGACACTCGGTCTTTGACCTTACTCATAAGGAGGGCTGGCAGGATGGGGGAAAAGTTTTCAAGATCTCAAGAAATACATGTTCTTTGGCTGAGCAAATGAATGAAGTTCTCATAACCTTTTTTTTCCCCCATTTTTTTCCCCTCAGTGCTGTTGTAGATACTAAAATCTGCAATTATTGTAAGGTGAAAGCACCAACATTTCTGAAATGTTTCTTGATGCTTGATAAGATCCAAAAAGGAATCATTTATTTGTTTTGGAGCTGGTCAGAGACAGTAAAGGTAACCTAGCAAGGTTTTCCATCCTAGTCTTTGTAAACTGGAAATGCACTACTAATCACCTAGAAGCAAAAGCTAATGCAGCCAAAAACTCATGCAGAAGTTTGGGCTGTGTCCTCAGACACTATCAATTGGTAGAGCTAATTTAGAGCCTGGAAAGATCTAAGGACACAAATCCACTGAGCATCAGTTTAAAATGCCTCTAACTCAAAGAACCACAGGGTTCAAGGATACTCACGTGCGTGGCTTAGATTAAGCCCCCCAATAATTCAGGCAGAGCTGGGGAATTTTTTCACCCCACTAAATTCATCAGCAGTGTATTAGCAGAGGAAAGGAGCAGCACAGGTTTCCTAAGAAAGTTTTCAGCTGAAGTGGCCTCTCTGCTCTTTCATGTTATTTGGGTTTGATTATTAATTTACTGCAGTGTAAACACAGAGCTCAATGTTTTCATCTTTTCTTCTTCAGTGGAAGTAGCATCTGGCATAACACCACCCCACCAAAATTCTGATGATTCTTTGATTGGTAGTGATTGCAGAAGAATTAAGGGGAAGAAAACGACCTGAGTAAGGAAAATAACTGAAAATTCGAAGGTAACATCTCTGTTGGCTGCACTGGGATCTTGGATTTTGTCATTGTTTTAATCTTTGGCAGGATCCACCTTTAAAATCAACATTTATTTGCAGGGATCTTCAGTAACAAAGGCTCTGTTGGTCTGACTTGTACTGAAATTCGCTGAAGTAAACAGAGATATTTGTGGAGAAAGGGCAGCAGCTGAGGAGATACTGAGACACTTCTGAACGTGTGGGGTCTGAGATCCTGGGATGGAAAACACACTTTGCTCGCTGAATTAAGCTGGAGCTGTAGCAGGCTCAGTTCTGTCTCTGTGCAGATATTAGGTGACAATTTAGTTGTTTGATCACTCTGCTGAAGGACAGTTATTTGATGGTAATAAAACTTCATTTATATTTCTGAAGTTTAATACATTACGTTAGGAAAATACCTGTAAGGAGAAGGGGGGGATAATTGATCTTACATGAGTTAGTAGATTTGGTTGTTGATATTTGGAAAGACACTTATTTTAAGTCCAGAGATTCTATTTTGCTGTGAATTTAGGCCTATTTTGCTCCTGTCAGATATAAGCTCACGTATTATTACATGACAAAGCTTTGAGTAAAATGATACATTTTCCTCCAGATCAGGCTGTCTGGCCTCAGCAAGTTTATTCAGGCAGTGGAAATCCCTTATTAAATACATTTTTCAAAACTTCCTGCAGTACTGTTTATTTATAGATTACAGGGGAGATAATCAGTGCTTTCCACTCATATTCGCTTAGTTCTTCCTAATGATACCTAGTCACACTCAGTCATGGTCATGCATACTCTGTTCCACTCACAGTAAATTCCATTCACAGTAAATTTGAATTCACACTTCATAGTCAATCATTTAACTCATTCACATCAGTCACACTGAATCAATACTCTCTCTTTCTTTTTTTTTTTAATGCTCACTCCTTTCCTTTCACATTTGCTCTTAAAACATCTGCAATCATACTCATTTGCTTGGTGTCTGTTCTTACAGCTGTCATTAACTGTAAGCCCTCCATTACTCATAAATTCAAATGGTTGTTGCAGGGCTAGGTAAATTTTGCAGAATCACAGGTATTGCTTAGATTTCTTGTGCAGGATGACAGAGGTGGTGTTCTTTGTTTTGGAGTGGAAAGCTTGTGTACATGCCTGTGTTACCTCGTTACACTCAGTGTAACCTCATGTGTGATGTGGATCTGTTAGCCTTGGGTTGTTTGTTTTCATCATCCTGGGGATGCACAGCAATTAAGTAGAGTTGATGTTACCTCCCTCCCCCACCCCAATTTAATTTGAGTCTAAACAAAGGTGAAATACTGTGAAAATGGAATAGGAAGAGAATTATATTGTTGTGGTCAGAAATCAGGAAAATGAGTAGTGTGGTGAACAGGACAGGATTAATTTAGTAAATAGGATTTCATGAGATGAACTGTCTCAAACTCCTTGGCCTCCATGGTATACCTGTTTGAAACCTGGCTCCAGAGAGAAGGAACCTGCCACACTTAAATCTGGTCCAGCGACTTTGGCCTCAGGGATGTTTCATGCAAAGCTGAAAGTGGGCAAGTGGGTCTGCAGATATATTTGTGTCATCTTTTGCTCCCAGATGGCATCAGGTGACTTTTTCTATGAAGACTTTGAGGTCAGAATGGGAAAGGTACCTTAAAGGTCTAAATTTCTCATAGAATATTACAGCATAGATGTCACTAGGAAGATTGACTAGTTTTAAGAGCTAGAATGTGCAAGAACAGTAATTCAGATGCTTTAACTAAATATTGAATTTACTGATGAGCATATTTGGTTTTATGTTGTGTCCTGTCCCCCTCCCTTATGTCTGTATCAATCATTGACAACTTAAAAAAAATGCAGGATTTAACTAAAGGACACTGTTCCACCCCCATCAAAAACTAGATGCTACATAAGCATCCACAGCAACAGTGAATAGCAGGGGGGGAAATAAAGGGCAAGGAAGAATTATATAAAGGTTTTGATGAAAGTGCTAGAGCAGTACTCATGGGCAAATACTTGGTGTGCAGTCTTCCTTGACTCCCAGGGCACTTTGGAGTCCTCCAAGAGGAGGAAGGATGAGCCAGCCTTGCTCACAACATATTGTGGCTTCCAGTGAAGGGAAAAAGAGACTATTGCATTGGATTAATAACATTGTGTCTGGGGACAAAAGAGCCTGTCCCATGAGACACAAAAGGGTCATATGTATCATCTTGAGATTGGCCTAGGAGGAGAGAAAGTACATTTGATAGACTATTATCCTAATTTCTGTCCTGAAAATAATATGGGCATGGACAGTGGAGCATCAGCCGTAACCTCTGAGCTGCAGACCTAAGCAGAAGGCTTTAAGTGGGTTGTTCTTCTCTTTCCTTTTACTGTCCTGTTATTTATCCTTGAAAAGGAAAGAAAACAAGTCAGATGCTTTGAGGAGTCCCAGTAATCGATAGAAGAAGCAAGCAGGGAAACAGGGCTGGGAAGCTGTGAACTGAAGCACAAGAGCCTGATGCGCTAGGGATGTGAGGTTTGTCAGGGGTGGGCAGCAGAGTGGGGGAGTGCTGGACCCTCTAAGTACCACCAAGTGCCTAGAGACCAGGAGTAGGGACAAAAAGGCTTATATGGCATTTAAATAACATTGCCTGGGCAAGATGCATCTGTGAAGTTAACAACATGTGTTGCCTGGTCTGTATAGGGCAGCAAAGATGAGGTTTTGAGGCCCCTTTTTTTTCCCCTGCCCACCCATAAATGCAGCAAGTGACCATTGAGGGGAAGCACAAGAGCTGACCCAGGAGGAAAAGAACCACAGGGCAGTTCCCATAACACCTTCTCCGTGTCCATAATGCCTTTCACCCCCTGAAATATTCTTTTCACTCAGTTTTTTGCTTTGATTTTTGGTTTGGGGTTTTTTTTTGTTGTTGGCCTTTTTCACAATGTGATTCTTAAACAAAGATTTCTGTGTCAATTAGCAAAGTGCATTTGGACTTTTGTTCCTCAGTGTGTGCTTAGCAGATGTTCGCAGAAAAACAAAGTTTACCCAAACATTTCTGAGGTTGGAGTTTGTATATACAGCCTCTCTCTTTTCTTTCCAAAGGGTACCATATTAACAATTCTTTTCTTGCCAGTATAAATATTTTTACTGCAATTAACTGCATAATGGTACAACACAGATACTTGAAGAGGGCGCACTTATCCACTATGATTTGAGTCGTGCCTTTACGGTAGCATCCACCCCTGGTGTATTAGAAATGGACTGAAATTTTATTGAAAAACATCTAAATATGGGAATAATTCCCTAACCTGTTTATTTGGAAAAGTGGTTTGCCTTCTGATAACGCAGCTGCAATGAACATCTATTAGCTTTGGTTTACTTTTTTATTTTATTTTACTCTTTTCTTTTTTTTTTCCAAGTAATTCTTTGATTTTTTTTTCAAAACATTTTGGTCATCTACAGACTCGAAGTCTCCTTCCAGGAGAAACACTGAAGAATCAAGTGCATCTCTCCTGCCTTTTAAAATTACCCTTCAGGGCAGTGCACACACAGAGTGACCCTGGCTTTTGACAAACCTTTGCTGAACAAAACGTAACAAGCCCTGTATATTTTGAGCAGCATTTTCTATTCTGACAGAGACAGCTCGGTAGCATTTGATGTCTGCTTGCTGGTCATAGATAATGGTGCATCTTGGGACCATTGTCATCCCTGTCAATAAGACGGCCTGGGGGGACGTGCAACAAAGCTACCTTTTGATTCACCGTTTTTCCTTCCTTCCCAAGACATTTGTAAGCCTGTGGTCAGCTAGGTCACTTTATTTCATCCTGATGTGCCTTGATAATAGCATCATGTCTAACAAAAAATTTTGACAGACCATCGATGTATGTTTCTTTGGATCCTATGTTGTTTTCTATGCCTCCTCAATGTCAAACAAGCTTTGAAAGCTACTGATTATGTTTGTTTGGACTGAATTTGACAAGATTCCTATTCTTTGAAGCAATTAAGCTCCTGAGGATGGATCTTGGGATTTGAGCTAATTTTTTTTTTTAGCATTGCAGGAAGCTACTAGAGCATATCATAGGCTTTGGCTTTTTAGTTTGTTTGTTTGTTTCAAGGTTGTGTTTTCTTTGCGTGTTTAGAAGTGCTTGAACCCAAAAGAAAAATTTAAGCTTTGGAAGAAAATAGGGAAAAAAAAGGAAAAAAGAAAAATGTACACCTCAAGGCTAAAAGTTTTGCCTGTGCATGAATTTATTTTATCAGAAAACAGCAAGTTTGGCAAGAATTCTCTGCAGAGTTTAACTCTTCTAAGGCCATGCAGGCTGTCCACTTGCAGCACATATTTTAAGAGCTAATCTATTAACCCCCCTCACTTATGAAGTAATAGAGATGGTGAATGAAGTATTTTTACTCAACTGGACACAGATAACAACTCACAGCCTGGCTCACTTATTGTTTAAACTAGTTGCAGGCAATTTAGCATATTGCAAATGGGAATTAGCAGTATTTTTAGTTTTATCAGTTAGCTAAATTGTTAAACTCTGTTCCTGTAGTTCAGTAAAGCATTTCCAGAGCCACACAACCATTGTTTTTGGCAGTCACAGATCGAGGTTTGCATCCTGCCCCTGTAGCAGTGGGCATGAAGCGCACGCGCGTTGAATTGGGTGAGGGCTTTTTTTCTTTCTTCTTCTTTTTTTGGCACACAAAGATGAATTTATCACAGTTCATGTAATGCTAGAAAAGGCAAATGGTAATTTCCTGTTAGAGGGGAAAAAAAAAAGAGGCCTTTTATTTCTGTTCTGGTTTTTGTTGCTTTCGCATGTATTTAATTCTGACTCTTTATCTTTTATCACCACTCAGTGGAAAGGACCTTCCCTTTGGAAATCAACTCTAGCAAAAAGTTGCATTTTCATATTTGGTGACATTTGAGGTCAGATTCCAAATGAATTCCACCTTATGAATGGAAATCTGGAGGTGCCCAGGAGCCTCAATCTCTTGGCCTCTTGACAGCAGCTGACAGAGGTTTTTGTCTTTCTATCGTCTTTCAAAGCAGCAGAGAAGCTTCAGGAACTTCATGAGTGGTGGAAACCCACAACAGTAAGCAAGCTTTTAAAATCAGTTCTCCATTCCTTCTTGGGAATCAGCAGCCATCACTGAAAGGAAAGTAAATCTGAGATGAAATGACAAAGACGCAGTGACCAGCTGTGATTCAGGCTGTACCAATGCCTGTAGCAAATTCCCATCCCTTCTCCTCCCAGTGTGATTTTGGTGTCCTGGTTTAAGATTCATCTTACAAGACTGCTCACCTTCCAGCATGGTTTTTGCCACTGGTCTCTGAGACCACCATAGACAAATTTCTGTGCCTCAGTTTCCCTTTAGATAAAAGCAGGATGTAAGTGTTACCCTCCCTTTTAAAGTGATTTGATGCTTCTCATTGGAAGCAAATGCACAGTTATAAAGCAGGATGTGTTTTCTTTCCTATCAGAATTGGTATTTAGATTTATATCATTGTTAAAGGGACAGCTACTCATTTTCATACTTTTTTTTCTCTGATTTGGAGTCATTATTTGGGTTACATTACCTTCAAAACGTTTATTTGTGTAGTGGTTATAGATGAAAACGCATCTAATAGTTATCTGCTGCAGACTTATACATTTTTCTTGTCTGTAACATATCAATATTGCCAATTTTCCCTAGGAATTCACTTCTTTTGGTTGTAGCTTGTTTCACCCCTCTCCCTTCCACGCTCGGAGCAGAGGACAATGATTTCCATCTGCCAACACGCCACCACTGCCAGTGTTGTTCAAAGCCACGTCTGAAAGCCTCCAGAAGTCTATCAAGGATGCAGAACTGATCAGTTTGCTTTCTTTTCAACAGTATTTTTTTCATGAACACGATATTTTCCTGAAATTAATACTGATGATTTTCTGGCTTTTCTATTCAGCGCCTTTCCATCAGGCTATCTATAGTTCTTCAGGGCAGTATTGTCTAGTTATTCTTTCATATTAAATGATTGGGTTATTACTTTTATGTCTTTAGAATATTTCATTTTACTGATTTCTCCATATTAAAAGGATGATAAATTATAGCAGCTATTAAGGGCCCAATCCTGAATTCTTAATGTAGTAATTTCCATTAAAGTTCCCCCTGACATAGATTTATATGGAATCTGATAAATTTCTGCTTGGCAAATTCCTAGAAGAAACTACAGAAACCTGAATTAAATTAGCCTGTTAAAATAATCAACACGAGCCTGATCTTGTCAAGTAAGTGGTAGATGAGTGCGTTCTGTTCATTGCAGGACAGGAGTTAATGACTAATTATTAAGCACCAAAATGGGAAAAGTGCAGTGGGATTTCCAGGCACATGAGGGATTTGGGACTGAACCCTATTTTTGCTTTAAATCTTACTGGTCCACAGTTTTTTTTTTCTCTTGCACTTCTAATCTATTTCCTCCTACTATGAGAAAAATGTAGAAAAATTAATCTCTTCATTAATGACAGTTCTTAAATAGCAGAGGACACAGAATGGGTCCCTTCTCAGAAGAAGAAACAAGCTCCAGCAGCCGCCGACTACGTTGCGTGGTGATGCTGACTTGCTTGGGTTCCCTCAAGCATGACCTGGAGACCATTGATATCACAATGAGATTTTCCCATGACCAACATGGGCTCTGACATTGACCTCTCAAGACTTCTTTTGACATCATCTGAAGCAGCAGCGTGCCACCATTGCTTTTACTTTCTTGAGCAAACCTTTCCAAGCCAACAACTGGATGAATCCATTGAAGTTGTTGTCAGAATTGGGTTTTGAAGGAACTGCTTTTATACAATTAATACGTTGGCTATTAATGAGCAAAATAGTACCACGCATTCATTCATCCTTGAGAAGCAATAGTGGCATGAAGCTAGTGGTGCAGATGCAGGAGAAAAGCAATCCCAAAATTTGTATTTTTTAATATCTGTTGTCTTATGATACACTGAATAATTCTTAAAATTTAAATATCAACAAACATTGCAGTCCTATTGAAAATATATTTATAATATATAATAATCCACATGCAAAGCATTCCTTATAAATGCTGAAGCCTTTATTTTTCCCATAACCATCTTGGAAAAAGAAAATGCATCTCATGAGCCTCCTTAGGTCTATTTTAGTATGTGCTGTCCAGCTATGGGGCTGTTGCTCTATGTAACTGTTTGTTTTCCCTGGTATCACCTCAGTGACCAAGTAATTCCTTTATGTTATTGCTTAATTGTTATTAACAAATGTAGCAAAACCTTGTTTTCAACTTCCTTCTTACAGATTGCTAATTAGCATGAAATTTTTTAGCCATCACCGTGTGTTCTGAGTTGCACTTAAATTAGTCCTCACTGAAAGATATCTGACATTATGAATGTTATTAAATCAAGCTTCTACATATATTTAGTAAACTATTATAATATTTTTCCTATTCAGTATTATAGATTTATTTTTTGCTCAGGCAATCTTGTTCTTTGAGACTATGATGATCCTCTGCAAACTTCCCAACTAATCAAATTCTGTGTCCTTTGGATCTCATTTTGAGCAATTTTGAACCATCATCCTTATTCTACCACTTGATTTTAAGTATTTAAAATTATGAGCTTTTCCTTTTGCTGTGCCTATTTTTCTTGTCATTGATTTCAGAGGAAATTTTCAGATATTTCATAGTATGTTTTTCTACTTAGAGCACACCAGGGCAAAGCACAGAAAGCAAGCATGGAAGAATTCAATGTCTTAATTGGGAACGGCATGCAGCAATTAATAGGACAGCAACTAACAGGAGGGCAGGAGGTATAATAGACAAAAAAATTTGGATTTCTCCAAATACAAAGAATTATCCTGTCTAGAGCATCATTTAAGAGGTAGCATTGCTGTTAATGCTCTTGCTTGATGAATAGCAAGGTTGTTCTTATCCTTGATGACCAGAATTGAGTGGACTTTAGACATATCATTTTAAAAACCTTAGTAAATTCAGAGCTTTCTCACCATCTAAAAAGATGACATTGAAACAGATGTTTGATGCCATGAGTTGTCATGGAAGCATTGTTAATAAAACATAAATTTACACCCAGAGATTTCAAAGACCATGAATACTTCGAAGAAGGTCTATCCAGCATCGAATACATGATATGGAAAGAGAAAAAATGAAAACCAGGTAATATAATGGTTTAATGTAGTTAATTAATTTTGAAACTAATTGTGCGTGATCTGTTTTGAAAGAAGTGCTTGGGTTTTGAATGCTTTTCATTTTTAAAAACCCTTAAGAAGATGAGTGCTTGTTTAACCTAACTTGTATTTTCTTCCTTCCCCCCTTACAATTCTAGCTACTAAAGAAAAAATTCTTTACTGATCTCTGTATGTGAATGCTTCTTCCACTTCATATCTTCTTTAACTTTGCCTTAGAAGAAACAAAGCACAAAGGTAGACTTACCAGACTGTCAGTTTAATGAAGTACTTAATTTTACATAGGTTTCTTAGAAGGAGCTAAATTTCAAGAAGAAAGAAAATGTCCCCTCTAGACCAATAATTGTCTATGGCAGGAAAACTCTTGGCAGTGAAAGTAGGGATTTATCTTTAGTTGGAATGAATTTCCTCTGTCAATTGGAATCTGAAAAAAATTCAGTTGGGAGAGTTAAGTGACTAAATAGTCCTCAAATGACTGAAACAAATGGATGCTTTAATGAAAATCTTTTGAATGTCACTCAAAATTCAGTCCCTGGCGTGGTGGCTGAGATTTTATGATACTGTACATATGTGTTGCTGGGTTGTTGGTTTTTTTCTTCAAGCTGAATTTCAGGTTTTGTTTCTTAAATCTATATCCCATATCTGGTTTACTTACTTTGATCAGATCCAAATGTTGACCACATTTTTCTATGTGTTTAGGAGGATCTTCATCAACTGTTAGCTCTAAACCAAGGGTAGCTTTTTAATGGTAATTGTAACTAGTTAACAAGGTCTCCGGGTTATGAAATATCCTTGAGTCTTCACACATGGTACTAGTCACCAGAATGAATTGGTTCAAATGTAGTTTTGAACCATCCTAGGCTTTTATAGGGTATTAGTTTTGGAAAAAAATGTGTACTCTATAGTTTACTTTGGACTGACAGTGTTTATCCTGTATGTTTGTAGAAATAAACAGGAAAACCCTTAAACACTAACAATTGTATTTGATTCTTGATGCTTCTTGGCAACTAATCACAACAACTCCTTGGTGAGGTCCTATGTATGACATGTAAATATTTGACATAAAGGTAAAATATAGATATCTGAGCCCCTTATATATTTAATGATCCCAAACAGTTTCTTGGACAATAGGCAAATAGCAAAATGTCACTTGCTTGAAAGAGGAGAGGGAAAAAAATTCTGTGAACAAGCTGTTCATTTCTTATGTTTGCAATTATTTTTCTTATAGTAGCTGCTTACAGGCTGTTAATTACTATGAAGATTAAACCCACTTCATTTTAGTGCTATAATTATGCATACATTTAGAAATGCACAGGTGATCTTTCATTTCTGAATTCCTGCAAGGTAAAGATTTCTCTGAGAATTTCTGTGATTTTCTTTGCGTGCTCTCCCACATCAGAGGCTCTGTCATCAGGTCAGACCACTCTCGTTTCACCAACATCCATCCCACCTCTTGCTGTGATGCTGAGCACCAGCATCACAGACCCGTAGCTCAGGTTCATGCCTACTCTCTGCTCTGTGATACTGAGAATATTGCCTAAACCCCCACTGAATTTTCTATTATCCCTGATTATTTTGCTTTTCTTTTAACATATACATGGTCTGCAGTCTCAATACTTTGCTTTAGTCATTGCCATGTCCCAAGGCTGTCTTCTCAATACTGCTCACTAATCTTATGGGGTTTTTTTCACACTGAATATGTTTAGAAATTTGAATTTTTCAAGAAGTTCTTTCTACCTGAATAGAAACAAGTTACTTCTATTCTGTCGGGGAAGACAGCAGGGCTGATGGCGGCCTAGCTCTCTTCACCGAAGACATAGGCCCTGCCAGCGGCCTGGCTCTCTTCACCGAAGACACAGGCCCTGACAATATCCTCAAGCTCTCATCAGACAGAAAAAGTTACTCATGCTGAGAGGATATTAATAATCACATTCTCAAAACACAGTGGCCTTGATGACAGGGGTACAGACTACTTCTTGGTTTAGAGAAGTTATGGGAAGGTACTTGGGAGTAACGGAACATGTTAAGAACCAACCATAAGATGGTCAAAACAGCAGGTGTGTGGATGCTTTTAGACATCAAAGGTAAACTAATGATGTTTAGCTATAAGATATGTTTATCAGACCTCATTATAATCCGTGTGGTGTAAACAGTGTATGTAACCAATTAGCAGTTTTTTAGCTTGCCACGTTTGCAGTAACAAATGTATATAATCTGTGTGATCTCACCCAATAAATGGCTTCACCTAAAATTGATATCGAATTGCGTGTTGCCCATCGTCAATCTCCACACTGTTGCATCTTCCTTAAACCTTTGTAGCTCTCCATCTCCTCCAATTTCCTCCCTCTGCCTGACCTCTATCATTAGTTCACGATCCCCTCCACAACTGCCCATGTACCCTTGGAAAATTTCTGACATTCATTAACCTGGAACAGGAAAGCTGTAGCAGGTTTGTGGGCTGCAATAGCCTCCTGTCCAAGAGAGTCCCATGTTGGGGTTTATTCTGCCACTGTGGATGTGGCTCACAATTTTCTGCTAACTCAATAACTTGGGGTAACAAATCATCTCCATACCACAATTCACCAGGATTTGCTTGTGCTTAAAAAAAAAATGTGTGGTTGTCTGTGAAGAATTTCTTGGAAACTGTTCCTCAGATACTTAGTGGGAACTATAAAAATGAGTGATAATATGAGATCAAAACAAAACTTTCAACAGAGTGGAGTTTCTTAAGAAAAACAAAGCAACTGCAAGTGAAAGGCTGGTATGTTTGAAGCCACAGCTAATGCAATAAAAAAAAAATTTTAAAAAATCTTTGAAAGCCTCAGTTCAGAACTGCGTGAAGCTCAACAAAGACTTGCTAATACGGGGAGTATGAATTGTTGTATAATTACATTGACGATCTAGAAAACAGGCTTAGAAAAATGAGGTTTTTAAGTTGTTGAGGACTGCTGAAGGATGAGAGATTGGGGACCAGTAATTTTTCCCCATCCATATTTTGTATATGTTTTTTATGCTGCGGTTTGAAGATGTATGGAATGTGTAAATCAACTGTGACTGTCATTTGCTTTGAAATGCTGCACATTAGTTTCATTAAGGGTTTCAGAGAAGCCTTGCCCAGAAAGTCTTTCCAATGGAAACTTTGATTTGTATTATTTTTGGTGGCTTTATTTTTCCTTTTTAAAGGTTACTGCCACTGTTCGTTTAACGGTGTTTATGTGATCTTATAATAAGTGTTATCACTTTGTATAATTATTATGTGTGATTAATCCGGTTCACACTTGAAAGCTGTGGGATTTTTATTTTTTTTAATTTTTTTATTTTTAACCAGAGGGTATGTCTTTAAGCCTTTGTGTTGTTCACTTATAATGATAGCTGACAAGAGCTATCATAAAGAGGGAGGAGGATGGAAACTGGAATAAATTGTTGAGTGGAGAAAGGTTTCTGGGATTTTTTTTTTTCTTTTTTGGACTAGCAACTTCTATAATGAGTCTTGAGGAAAATGGTGAATGCAACATACAGATCTCTCATCATTTGATGTGTTGCATGGATTTCCATAGCAATCAGATTATGTGTTAGTTTGGAAGAACATGTGGTGTTCGAATTTTTTTCAATGTTCTTTTTGAGAAATTCAACCTAGTTTAACTAGCACCCTTAAAATCCACCTCTTTAACCCTTGCAAACATTTTGTATCATCTACTGTGAGTAAAATCTGGCATGATAGACTGGATATTTTTATGAGTGAAGGGGATTGGGCACATAAATTTGCAATGATGGGGTAGTGGAACAGTTGATTTTTTAGGCTGTGAGTGGCTTTAAGTTTGGATATACAATCCATGGAGAACTTCAGCCATTTCACCATGTTGTCTATTTAAAAATCATGCTGAAAGCATGTTGCTTCTGTAAAGCTTGTAAGCTATTGCTGCTAACGGTGGAACTTCTGTATATTAGTGAAGTTTCTGAAATCCCATTGTGATCAAGAATGGTCCCAAAGCATGATAGCTGCTGTATGGATACATCATGGTTCTCAGCTATAACCTTCACAAACAAATTTAAATGTGTTTATTAGCTATGGGTAAGACAATAATTGTACTATAGTAAATGATCTCATTGCTTTCTGAGAACTATATTCCACCTGGATTATATTTTCTATGGTTTTGTAGTCAGTCTTGAGAGAGAAGTGATTCGAGAGTTGAGAATTTTCTGGACTTCTGAATCTGTTGTTGCTACCTCTTATTTTAAAACCAGCATTTGTATTACTTTGCATAACTAGAAAATAATGTTTATTGTTATTTGTATCTGTACCATGATTTGGCTCTTTTATGTGGAGCAATTGGTAAGCACAAGCATCCCAAATACAGAACTGCTTCCAGAGAAGACAGTGTTGCATTTGTGAAGAGTAGTATATTGTGAAGAGTAGTATATTCTTTTCATTTTAACTAATTAGAAATTGAAAGGAATATTTACAGGTACTATAACATATATTCCTTAATACAGTGACACTGCTATTTTCTTTAGATGCATTTTCATGCCTTCTTTTTGTATATAACACCTTCGTATCGACTTCAGATGCCAAGAAATTTGAAATAACATTTACAACTTTAAAAGCTAGTTAAAATTCCCTAGACCTCTTCAAAGTTTCCATACTCTAAGAGCCTGAGCTATTACAAAATGTATTAAGGGAAATATCCTCTGCATTAACGAGCAATCAATATTCCATATATAATTATTTCATATATAACTGCAGGTAAAAATAGATAACTCCCACAACCAGATTAAACCAATTAAATTTATAGCATGTGGTTTTTCAAAGTAGCTCTGGCAACTGAAACATGGGGCCAACAATATATGAAGTGAGAAAGAAATGTATTTGTATTTCCTCTGAGACACATTTATTCCAATGTTGTTTATAAATAAAATCTTAAATATTAAAGAAAAAAAGTTTAAGCAGCTGATTGAAGTCCAGTTCTTCAGCTATTCATTGCCTGCTGAAGTAATGTTCAGCAAAGCTTTCGTACCATGTATTCTTACTCCTGCTTTCAGCAGAGCCTCAAGGTCAGTAAGGTATGAGTAAGCTTAAGTAAGCACGAGTAGGCTTATGGTCCTACTTCAGTTGGACCTGTAGAGGCAGGAGGCTTTCACTTTCAGCCTTTCTTGATAAATCAGTTTCCTTCACTTTCATCATACTAGAACTGTATGAAAAATTTGGAGAAATGTTTTTTGGCACTTCAGTCAACTCATGTGACTGTGCTATTTTATAACATTAGTAGCAGGCATGGATAGTGAGAGTCCCTTTATGGCTACACATTGTTCATTGCACTTTCAGATCAAATTCCATGCTCTTTGACCCCTGCTGAGAAGTCTTTGGCTTGGGCAGGGAGGGTATTGAGTCCCTGATACCTATAATATTTACAGTATTCAGTCCACAGACAAACCTGAAAACCTGAATTCCAAAACTGGTTGAATTCAGGTAGTGTTTAACATCAATTTATCTAGATAAGCAGGTTTACCAGCTTCTCAAATACAAAAAATACAAAAATGCAAGAGGAAGGAAATCACACAAGAGGAAGGAAATTTCCTGCTGCAGGAAATGATTTATTTGTGTGTTGCTCACTACTAGTTTTTCAGAATTTCCCCTTCTTTTTACAGACCCCAGTTTCCACTTCTCACAAAGCAACAAAAAGGTTAGCTCAGGTCTGAAAGGAAAATTCACGGTTTGGAACTGGACTCTGGAAATAGCCCCAGCACTTCAATCAAATTAAAGGTAAATCCATAATAATCAGAATGTTAAATGAGTATTTGTAGTCCTTATTATTAGTGAGGGCTAACCCTCAAAAGGTAGGAAGCAGAGATGCTTAGTTTAATCTTCACCGACCTTGCAGAACCGTTGGAGAGCTCTTCTAATCAGACATGTGTGATCCGTTTTTAGGCTTTAACTGCAACAATGGAGAGATTGCACCATTTTCAAACCCGCGTGCCAGAGGAGTTAGTAAATCTTCAGTTTCTTGATGTAAGTTGTCAAATCCTATCTTGTTTGGTTTGCATTCTGGTCAGAGGATATAAGTTTTAAATCGCAGCCTGTCTTATTAGTGCTTGGCCATCTCTAAGCACTAACTTTTGTTATGCTAAGATGAAAACACAAACACAGGTTGAGATGATGTGAACGTTGCTTCTGCCGTTGCCCATCAAGCAGAAACCAAATCCAACAAAAACATTTCACACACTCCCCAAGCAACTCGCTAATTCCAAATGATGCATCAGTAACACAATCATGGCTGCCTTTTCTTAGAATTATGGTTATCTGTTTTGTACTCAAAATATGCACATGGAGCAATTTCATCTGTGAGAACTTGGGAAAATTATATTAATCATCATAACTGAGTACAGCTTCTTTCTCAGCATGAGTCATAAATATCTTTGAGCATTAAACCTCTTTACAATAACATTAATTTAATCTATAAGAGGACATTGCGTGCAATAAATTCCATTTACAAATCTGAGTGGGCAATGAAGAGAAAGCTGTAGCTCACTGGGTTGGTTTTATTTTTTTAATATATTGAAGATTGGGAAAGAAAGCACCGAAATAAGTTTCAGCCTGAAATGCACAGGACTAGGAAGGAAAAGAGACCTTCCTGATTGATTTGTCTCTGTGCTGTTGCTTAGTTTGCTGCCAGTCAGGATCTTGTATAGCTTAAAAGATTGTTATTGATTGTTCAATTTGGTGTTCATATATTTAAATTTTATTCAGGTTAGAGTGATGTTGAAAATTGGGGTCCACATGCTAGATTGCCAGCACAGTGGTTGACAACACAAACGTTAAAATACAATAATCCTTGTAGTATAAAATGGCCATTGATGGTCTAATTTCCATTTTGTGGTTTATGACCTCTACCGAATATCTGATAATGTAATTATGCTTCAGTAAAGAATGAATCCTCTCTGGTAAACTGAGCTGTGTATGCAATGCCAATGTGAATTAAATAAAGTGACATCAAAGCTCAGTCAGGGCTTATTTTAGGAGCACATTTTTAAACATTTACTATGGTTTGTTCTACAGTAATGCCAGGGAGCAGATTTATGGCTCTTAGCATATTCATGCCGAAGAAATGTGTTACTTCATTCTTTATTTTAGCCCAGGAGAGCAAACAAAACAGCTTCCGTAAGAGAGAACGCTGCTCTGCGGCTTAGGTATGAAAGAAGTTTTCAGATGATGCCACCACCAACTACCTCCCTAAGTAGCACAGAAAGCAAAGTGGCAGCTGTGCAGTTGGCAAATAAAAATGAGAAGAAATCTACCCCTAATTATTTGCAGGCCACAGAAATGAGATGGTGTTTGTTTCCTGGAAATAGCTGTATTATCAGCTTTCATGTTTGGATCTTTTGCTGCTGGGTTTATAAATGCAGAGGAATATACAGTATGATCCTACAGTTAAGAATTCCCTCCTTTTAAATTCCAGTTGTCAAGTTATGTTATGCTGTTTATAATGCGGTGAATTATGTTCTGTCCTATCCCATTCACTGCTAGCACAATGCAACTTAACATCAGGCCACATAACAGAATATGACAGTTAAAATTTAAAAGTACCCTCATTGTATTTGTGAATTGAATACTCAACTGCGTGATTTAAAGATGGACTGGCATCTTGAGTCCAGAAACAAGTAACATTACTTGAACGCATTTTTTTCCCCCTAATACATTTGCATTGTTGTTTTGACCTTCTTTCCAACAGGAAAAAAATAACCCTAAGCAACTGGCATGTATTGACATGGAGGTATTGAAAAGTTAGTGTGATGCTGCAGACATGTTTAAGGGAACTTCTGAAATCATGAATTTGATGAGATAGACTGAATCAGAGTGTCACTTTATCATGTAAACAGCGGGGAGAGAGCCAAGCCTCACATGTGGTTTTTAAATGTCCCAAAGCATTAGTATTAAAAATCTGGGGCCTGGTTCCACCCGCAATAAAGAGAGGTGTCAAATCAGATCATGGTTTATCTTTCATTTCCAGTCTCACAAAGATTGGTGCAGTAAAAGCTGTATCTAGACCATTTTGACAGATCCTGTAGGACCTGTAAATGATGCAGGAGTCGGAGGTGAGTCCCTCCATCTCACCTGCTCTTTTCTGAAGGTCAAAACTGTTGACCAACAAAACGATAAGAAACCTCTTGACTTTTCTACATCCCTGTATCAATATAAATAATTTCCTGCTGCACTTCAACTCCCTCTGTGCTTTTCCCCTTTATCTGTTTTTCTTTCAGTGCTCTTGGAATCCATATCCAGAAGCCCAACCCTACAGCAATACTTGCTTCACCCTCCAGTCAGGGCAGCCCCAGGAGCCTTCAGGAACGAGATGCTGCTTCCCCAGCTCCTTGGGAAAGCAGATATATGCAAATAACACCAGACACAAGCACAAATGGGTTAAATACAAGAGTAATCCTACACATTCATCCTTGGAATGGCTCCTGCCTCTCTATGGTGAATCATGCCTTTGACTCCTCGACTGCATAACCTCATTTTTGGAAGGGGCAGACGAAGGTAACACATGTGCAAAGGCACAGACCATTGTAAGACAATGACCTGTTGTAAAACCTACGTGTCCAAATGAAGACATTATTAATATTATTAACTTGTCATTTTCATTATCACCTCACTGCAGGAGGGCCTCTCCTCTGTTACACTCGGGTTGTTAGCTTTCTGTGTAGGAGCCGAGATGAATGCAGATAGATTGCAGACGGTACAGGGAGCCAATGAGACAGTATTAGTCAGCATGTTAGTGGTTTAGCCACTGTTATAAGAGCATTACAAATATTAGTTATTATTATTTATTACTTATACAACACCCACACGCTATGCAAGACATTTAACAAACCACATAAAAGGTAGGGCTGCACCACAGAGCGATTACTGGATGGATTTTAGATGTGATAGATTGCTATTAGCTACTTGTTTGTGTGTTTTTGTGTTGAAAAAGTTCCTAAAGATTCCAACCAAGGAGACCTCAGCTATGCTCAAACACACCATTAAAGAAAATGGTCTCTAGATAGAAAAATGGTCTCTAAATGGTCTCTAGACAGAGAAAAATCATGGATCTTCGTGGTGATGTCAGGATGCTCACAGAGCATCTTGCAAGGAGAGTTGCTGTCATAGTGAAAGTTACAGGAGCTCTGGAGGGAACATAGGGTAACACAATATGCAGGCTGATTTCTAAAGATGACTCTGTTTCAATCATCTTTCATGTTTTGAAACAGAAGTTAAGCTGGAGGGATGAGCTCTGCATACACTATAAACCTGATGAAACAGGATCAGTTTAAAGGTACTTGTGAAGCTGTACGCTTTTCTTGCACAGGTCCTGGGGATGTTTGCCTCTAAAATGATGTTTCTCCTGTAAGTACTTTGGAGGTCTGACTATGTTCAGGGAGTTCATTGTGTCACCTCTGCATATGGTATGTGCCCCTGAAATCCCAATTTAAGATCTAGATTTGGGGCAAAGCTTCTTTCATGAAGCCTGGCACTCTCATATATGGTCTTGCTGCTGTAGCTCTGGCTCTGCTTTGGACTTCTTTTGTGCAAGCCAAAGCGCTGGCAGCTTCTAGTAGTCCAAATCATAGTACTGACTAGTTTGGCTTTTTCTGTGCCTAGCACCCTACTGGTATAGGTAATAGATTAAAAGATGTTACACATGAGAGGTTCATTTCTCTTGTAGCATCCATTGGCTCTTTGGAGAAAATTTCTACAAGGCAGTGATGCTGCTGGTCCTGTTTCTTCACACTGTCCACTCTGCATCTGGTTAAAATCCCTTCCTAAGCAGGGTAATCTATTAAAAAATTGTACCTTCTTCTCGTTGGCACGGGTTATTTGTCACAGCATGCATGTTTCCATGTGCTATTTTCTTTGGGTTTCTCACTTTCTGTACAGCAACCTTTCACCTTGGACCTTTCTTGTTACACTGTATGTTTCCGAAGCTATCCACACCACTGCAGGGGTATTCATCCTCCATATGTTTCATCCCGGCCTTGATGCTTCCTTTTCAAACTTTAACTCCTTTGCAGGGATTAATTAGGAATGTTAGTCTCAGGGCATGACCATAATTTCATCAATACCCAAGATTTACTGGGAACCTTAGAACTGGGGAGGGGGGTTGGCTTCTAGTCTTGGATCAGTCACAGCTCTTCTGTGGTTTCACATTTGTCCCTTCTGCTTCTTGAGGTATCAATCTTTCCTTTTCATAACACTTCCTGAGTATCTTTTCAGAGTTAGGTTTTTCTGTCTAAATATTAAAAACATCCACAAGTTGAGAACCAGCTTTTGTCACGAAAAATATATAGAGCGAGCGAGCTACGTTTGTTTTTTGCTGGCACCTCTTGCTCGGAGAGAGATTGAAACTCTCCTTAAATCTTTTCCAGCTGTCCTCCAGATATTCAGCGTCTAAACTTTGGGGCTCTTAACTGCTCTGCTCTCCCCTCCCCAGCATTTGCCTGCCCTTTGTGGGTGAGTAATCACCTAGACCTGCATCCCCATGCGCTCCCCTCCCCAAGCTCTGCTGCGGCCGGGGGGCTCCAGGCATCGGCCTTGGCATGACAAGATGATAGAAGCCAGACTCTCTCAGAGTTGCAGTTTCTCACATACTGCTTTGGTATCCTTTTTAGCAAATTAGCATAGCAAAAGCATTAGATGGCAAGGGACAGGGCAACGGTAACTGGAGGAGAACGTGGTTAAATAGATGGGCTATGGGGATTCGGCAGATTTGATTTTGTTCTAATTATCTTTAAAGACATATTCCAGGTTTGTGTTAGCTTTTCTTTTTTCCCCCTTTTTTTGTTTTTAATTTTTACATATTTAGAAACCTTACTGAAAATGGATATCCAGTATTGTAATATTGAAAGAATGAATGAGTTTGAAAAGCCCTTTGTTACAAGAATCTCAGTTTTTCCATAGTGTTTTTTGCTTTTCACTTCTTTCCCCCCTGTCGGAGGCCTTGACTTCGTTGACAGGGGTGCATAGGCTCTCCATGCTGTTGTCCTAAATAATCAGAAGAATATTTTATAAATTGTTATGGGTTGCATTTAAGCACTTAAAAGCTCTGAAACAGAAAGATTAGGACCACTGAAAATGGGCTTCTGAGCAGGTTTGGTCTGTGGGCTGGTAGCTTGTACTCCATGTCCACATCTGTGTCCAGATGTGAGCATCCAAGTGGGCTTCTTATAGAGATAGAAGCATCCATCTAAATTCCCATTTTAACTCTTTGTCATATAAATTCAGTTTTTAGATAATCCCTTAGTGCAATAATTCCTTATTATGCATATGGAAAAGCATCGATTAAAGGCATTTCTAACTTTCTGGGTAGAGCTCCTTTATCTGTATTTTACAGTACAGTGAAAAGTAATTAATTCATTCTAAGATATATAACATATGGATAATTTTTATGGATTTATGGCACATTTTAGGGGATGTGAAAATGCTGCAAGTATTTTTAAAATAATGCAATACAAATTCAGGGTTGGTTTGTAGATTTATGGCTGGATTATATTTTCCACAGCCAACTGCCAAACATGGAATAGATAAAATCTATGGTTCTTTCTATGCAGTCTATCTCTTCTCTCCTATCTCTGTTTTATAGTGTCACGTAACTACAAATAAATATTCTGAATTTGACTTATTTATAAATTGGAAATTTTGTGAAATGTATTAACACTCAGAAAATAGTTCACAGTATTTAATTAGCAAAGAAAAAACATACTGTGTGCAAAATGTCAGTAGAAATTACAGTAATAATCTATCTTTCAAAATACTCTATTAATTGCAGTTGATATTTAACCATACACTTCTCTGAAAAAATTAGGGGTGGACCCAGCTCAATTATTGGCTTGATCCTCTAATGCTTTGAGGAAACTCAGATCTGGATTGAGGCACCAGTTTGTGGAAGTAGAATAATATTTGCTGCATGGGTAATATTTAATCACTGGTTTAATTTCCCTTTTTAGAACTACAAAGTAACTTTGGCACGGGTCTTTCTCCAGTTGTAGTGCACCGCGCATTTCTAAACCTTCACTGAGTAACAAGGTACATTTCATGAACGCTCAGCAGCCAGAAAGCTATTTGTTGTTACAAGGTATTCCTGCTGTAATTACTAAAATATGGACTCTTGTCTAAATTTTAGGAACTGACTGGGTCACGTAATTTTTGAAAAATCACACCATCGTCGCTCATTAGTATGAATCTGAGCCCTCAAGATTTATTTTCCTCTACTTTGAAGGAAAGTAACTTTACTGACATATTAATGTTCTAACTGTGAATAGAATATCCCATTTTGGTTGAAGGATAGTTCCCCTGATCCATTAAATAAATACTGCATGCGGGGGGGGAAAAAAGGCGCTAGATTGATATGCAAGAACCGCGATCGCTGCGTGCAGATTTATGGTGTAAGGGAGTAAAGGGAAGTGATATGACTCCAAAAAGATAAATGAAATAACGCTTATGGGCACTAAATCCTCCAGTATTGAAAAACATCGGTTATTTGTGTTTAGAACACACAGTGTTTAGTATAAATGGACTTCCATCGATAAATCAAGCGTTTCAGAGCTTGATGCCAAAATGTACCATTTCTGCCACATTACATACTGAGAAACTGGTTGTGTTCCAGTTTGATTTGAAACCTATGTTTCAAATTACCATGTTGCTTGGTGTCTCATGCCTATCTCTACTGCCTTGTCTAGCATGGATTTCTCATTTACTTGGTAGCCCCACCTTGAGAAGCGGTGCTTTTATGCTCGTGCCTTATAGCCAACATGATGGCGTGAGCTGAGCCTGATGATCTTGGAGGAACTCCTTTGCCAGAGTTTGAAATGCATCTTGGGTGAGCGGCTCGACACAGTCCTAATTTAACAGACTCTGAGGCTTATGCGCTGATGATTTCTGCTAGTAAAGTGTTATAATTGGATTATTGAAGTATTAGGTAAATTCAGTCGGATTTGCTGTTTGAAGTGGAAATACAAAAAATGCTGGTATGCTATTACTGCTTTGTCATACCTATTAACAACATATTCCAGTGTTGCAGCAACAACAGATTTGCTTTCAACTATTTAGACTTTCCAATGTGTAAATTTATATTATTTAGGTGGGTAACTTGGCGGGTGCCTGTGACCTCTGCAGACTCTGTTGGTTCACTTTTTGAAGAGCACAGACTTTCTTCCCTTAAACTGACAATGAGATATCTCTGCAAACGCTGTGACATTGTGGGATGTGTTTCTCCTTAAAGCAGAAACATGTTTTAGCTATTCTTGGAGCAGGTGGCAACAACATGATAGAATTCAGTGCATTTTACAAATATACAAACAGTCTAAATCTCCTTATGATTACAATCCCTGGTTGTCTGGGTAAAAGAAAGAAACAAAAAACTTTCCTTTCGGTGTTATAAACTGACTTTACATATATAATGAATGCAAACAAGCTTGTCTGTCTATCATTCCTTATTAAAACTCTTATTTCAGAATAAACAACCTGTGGAACAGGGAGATATTTGGCCAAGTCGACAGAGCAAGTGATGTCTATGCCTGCTTTGTGTTTTGAAGAATACATTTCATATTTTGCAGGTAACATTTCCAAATTAGTAAAGTTTCCTGGGACTTGAGGGGTTTTTTTAGGTGGTTTTGAGAAATTTACCTTGGAGAATGACTCTAGATTAATAATGTTAAACCTTGGCTTGTTTTTAAATATGAACCTGTTTTTTCTCTTATCTGTGATGTTCAGGTTTGAATGACTGAAACACTGTGGCATCACCTTAAGTTTTGTGTGTCCTCACTTCTATGCTTAAGCCTGTATATCCGGTTCTTCTCTTTATGCTAATATTAAATGCCCTCATTCATAAATCTCTACACTTCAAACAGCTAGGAAACAAATCTCAATGTTGCCCCAGCAGATTATGAGAGAGATGCATATTAGAGATGCATTGAAACAGCAGTTAGAAATATTCCAAAGAAACCTAAAGGCAATTTAGATCCAGATGCAAACTGCTCAGGTCTTTCTGTATAAAACACACCATGGGGCAAAACATCCCATGTGTTCAAATGTGTTCAAAATCCTGATAATGATTTATTATATCAAGGGCTGCAACCTACGTTTCCCAGGTGACCGTGAGCGAATGTAACCTGATTGTTAAACAAGCTCCCTCACCTAATAAACATGCTTTATTTGATGTAGAAAAGCTCAGTAAGAAGGTTTTAGGGGGCCAGTCTCAGGAGTCAGATTCTTTTGTGGAGACACTGGGGCTGGAGGTTTGAGTTCAGGTGTTGCCCTTTCTCAGGAGCTGCCCTAAACATCAGGACCCTGTGGAAAAGGGGTCAGGGGGTGATGTTTTTCTTGAGGTCTGATCTGCTAATGCTGTTGGGTTTTTTTACTGAATCAGAGCATGCCATTGCCTGCTGTGAAGCACTAATCAAGAATTAGGTGTTTTGTTAGCTGAACTTTGTTGTTTGCAGCCAGTGGTACCAGTGAAGACATGGCAGGCACATGGAGACAGGAGAATGGACACAGGGATTTTATTTTCTGGAGTGGTTTAAAAAAATAGATTGCAAAAACATGTACTGATTTTAGTGAGAAGTCATATTGTAAGGTGTTTTGCTGTCAGGTACATGCCTCTTCTGCTTGCCATCAGTTTCTGGAGGTGAAGAGGCTGTTTTTTGGTGGGATGGAAATCAAGATATAAACCAGTTCAGAAATACATTTTCATCTGTGTAGGTCATGCTTATGAATGTGAGCTCTGATCCCTGCAATTTTCTTGTTCGTGGTCGTGTCTGGGTCCCTTACCATACAAACTTCCTGAAATGTTGAGCATGTGGGAATTTTTCAGCTCTCTCCTCTTAATTCCCAGGTTCTGAATATGCACTTTTGTCTGTATTTATACATTATATATTTATATATACAAAGCAGAGAATTTCTTTCTTTCCCTGACTTCCTTATCTGGCCCTTCATGATGGGACAGGTGAATGAACCAAGCCTTCTTTGAGATCTGTAGCAAAAGGGAGGAAACCTCTGAGAATACAAAGTTTTACAGGTTGAGGGTTTATTCCTTCTTACCACTGTTTGTTTCACACTTTGTCATTATAAGGTAAATAAATGCATCAAAAAATCCTTAAATTACAGGTCTGAGGGAGAAAGGCTGGCTCAGGATGTAATGGAGAGCAGCCATAACCAGTTGAGTTATGTTTTTTTAAGGTGAAATGAGTCTTTTCCTAGTCAATCGTAATCTAAAGCCTTGAGACAAGTTTAGGACCAGCTGAATGGGCTTTTTCTTTGGACCATAATTTGAAATTTGGATTTGTGACTTCAGTATGATCCTGGGCTCTGCATCCTTACTAAGGGATGCAGCCTGTAAAGATTTGGCAATCTACATTGTAGGACCAAAGATGTGGCAGTTGAAGGTCCTGCCTTCTGCACACCGTTGTTAACCTCACCCATGAATTGAGCTTGCTCATTCTTGTTTCCTGGCTCTGGTGTTTTGAGCCTGCTCAATCAAAGCTGAGATATCCTCAGCACTTTACATGGTAGGGGTGCAGAACTGGAGACCTTACCAGGTGGAGGCAACTCCATGAGCAGATAACAGCAGAGATCCTTTTACTGCACCTTGCAGAAAGTCAGAAGCACCCAGCAAGAATTTCACTGACTTGGAAACAGCTTTTCACTCTTAACGACGGCTGCCTTGTTTGTTTTTGTTTTGTCAGGTTCTTTTTTTCCCTTTTATAAAATCCATCCTCATTAAACTGTTCTTTGGAAGGAAAAAAAAAAAAAAAGCTTCTGCCAATTTCTTGTTTCTAATAATTTCCATTGCAGTTAATAGTTTAAAAAGATACACACACACAGTCTGGTCCACATTATGGACTAATGGTCTGCATAAGTTCTTTATGAAGTCTTTTTAAAATTTCTTTTTATTTTTCAAATTAAGCTTATACTAAAAAAAAAAAAAACAAACCAACAAACTTCATTCTTTTTAATGCAAACCATTAAAAAACTCTCAACAAACAGTCTTGGGAGAAAACTTCCAATGCCTTATTTCAGCCTGGGGCTGGTTTTCACAGCTAGGTTACAACTGCAGCATTGGCTTCAGATAGAAAAGCTGGCAGAATTTTAACTCCAACCAGGTTAGTGAGCATCACTGTAATACCATAAATATGGTGCAGGCAAACAAAATGAAAATTAAACTAAAAATATTTACCAATTATCTCAAATTTATTTTAAGTTTGACCCTGATTTATGCATTATTAAGCACTCAAAGCATTCTCAGACATAATAAAGAGGAGAAACGAAAGGAACTGAGATTTTCTAAGACAATTTCTGTGCACCTGTCCACTTCATCTGAATAAATTCAAGATTTAAGATCTTGAAAATGAGGAATTAGGAAGCATGCAGGTATCACTCAAATAGGCTATTAAAGGATTAGAGACTTTTAAAAAAAGGGTTAGGGCATCAGAATCAGACAAAACACATCCAAGAGAGCCAAAGGAAGTAGGAAGAGAAATTGGAAAGTCTTTAGTAGAAATTTCAGAATCTTGAAGACTGGCAAAATCTAATAGAAAGGCATTATTTAAAAATGGTCCAAGAACTTATCTTCTGGCATAAACTGTGGAGAATGTCCTAGGTGATATTCTAAGAAATCAAATGAAAGGTGCAGTGGGAAAAATACTGCCTGATTAGAGAAAGCAAATTTAATTTGGGGTGGGGAAAGTCCTCGTGTCTGACAGATATACTTGAATCCTTTATCATTATTCTTTCTGTCAGGATAGATGAGGCAATGCAACAGACATCCTATACTTACATCTCCAGGCATCCTTTGACAGGGTTTCCTAGAAGAGGTTAATGCTAAGATGTGGAGGCACAGAATAAGTGGAAAGTTGGGTTTAATGGATTTAAAATTGGCTAAAAAAGACAAAACAAAGTGTAGCACACCAGCTATCAATGGACCATGCACCAGCCAGTAAGGTTAGTGGTGAGATATATTAGAAATTATCCTAGGTCCATAGATGTTTATGTAAAAAATTACAGGTTACAACATATTACTAAAAGCAAGTTTTAAAATTTTGTTAATTATATAAAATTGCAGGGAAATGGAATTGATGAGAAGCAATGACATAAAAATACTGTATAAAATAACCTCCTTTTACTATCAGTGTTAAAAATTACACGACAAAGAGTCATCTGGGCAAGTAACAGACCTTGAATTTTGTACTGAATCTTTTCAGGATATCAGATAGCTCTACTACTCAAAGTCTAGAAAATTTTAAGTCAGAATAAAGCTTTCTAGTCCAACAGAAATAAAATATGCAGCTGGTTTAGTATGTATTATTACTCAGGTGAATTTGTGAAATTTGGCTGAAAGAAGAAAGGGAGACAGTTTGTGGGCTTACTGCTGTTTACTTGCTCATGAGCTCATTAATCTAGGGTAGAGCTAGAAAAGTAATTAATTTCTTCTTTTCTACAAAAATTAGCAAGGTCAAGTTGAATAAGAATTGATGGGGACTTCATGGCACAAAAATTTAAAAGCAAAAAAAATTAATAAAAATTACAAATAATTTTATGTTGTTAGAACTTAAATTCACCCAATATAGTTGACCAAGGTGAAATGTTTTTATTGGTTTTGAACTACTTAATGTCTTAATTTTCCACTGTGAAAGTGTCAAAACAAAATGCGTCATTTCTGAAAAACGTTTCATTTTTTAAAAATATTGGGGGAAAAAAAAATATCTCTCTTGTGGTCCTTTTTATCAGATGACATCTGAATTTGTGATTAGATTAGTTCCCAGAATTAATTTTTGTGTATGTGTGAAATGGAAAACTTCATCCACTCTACTCTTGCGGGGGGAGGGGGGCATGGAGGGAGGAACAACAAAACAGTCATCATTTAGCTGATAGGCAAATAAAAAGAAACCTCTTTGCAAGCAAGTTGGCAATCTGAGTTATTTTACAGATTGTGATCTGAGATAAATTACACCCTTTCCCAGGTCCTAATATACCAATTGAAGCCTTTCAGAGCTGCCTGGTGCCCTCATGTAGGGTGGATCCATCAAACATAATTCAGTCTTAGCCTGATTCTATATCATCAACCCACTATCTCTATCCTAAAACAATTTAAGGCACATGAAAATTTTAGGCAATCTTCACTTTCACTCTTACCTATGTGTGAGAGAGGCTGTAGTGAAAGAGGAGGTGGATCTGGAAAGATTTACTTTATTGGAATATGAGGCTAGCATTTGCTGTAGTTATTGATAACTCAGAGATGAGAGAATTGTAAAAGTACAGTAGTGTTTTTTCTCTTTTCTTTTTTTTTTCAATATTTTTTTTAATAGTCCTCTCCTGCCAAATGTTCCTCTGAAAACGATAACAAAAGTTCCATTCCTGGAACGAATTGTTTCTACAAACCATGATCCCAGAAATACAAACATGGATAAATGGTCCCATTTTAACTTTGAATGCGGTATAACTTAGTGAAAACAATCTGACAGTCTGCCAGCTTGCCTTCAACAATGGCACAGTACCAAAACTAAGACATACAACGGAGAAAAGCATCACATTTTACAAATCATTTCTCAAATGAAAAGGTAAGAGTGGATTCCCCCCCCCCCAAAACCCACCAACCAAACAATGCCACAGAAAGAGGAGGGAGGATAAGAAGCCAGTAAGATATCTCCTGCAGCATCTTTTGCAGGATGGAGCAAAATGGGTGTGTTCAAGGAAAAGTTGGGCATGGTGCTGGCAGGTGGCAAGAGCCAGAGGTTGGGGTTGTGTCCTCTACACAGCGGCCACGAGGACTTATTAGAAAGCGTAGTTAAGACAGGCATGTAGCTACTATGAAGTCTTTAAGCCAATACCCAACCAGCTTGTACTTGTGAGTCTGGGACTAAGCTTTAACCATATGTAAACTTTAACTAAATATTTACATTGCAACTTGGAAGTGCGCTAGGAGATCGTCTTGGGTCAAGGGGGCTTCTGAACAGAGACAGACCCCAATCTGTCTCCAGCTGCCAAGGAGAGCAGCAGCAGTTACTTGGACCCCGGCACGGTCTGTTTTATTGCACCCTTGTGATAAAAATTCTCTTGCTGCTTTTGGGGAGATAGAATTTTTCTGTGACATTTGCTCGTGCCATGAGATGGTCTTTTGCTCTGAATCCCTTCCTCTCTCCCCAACTTCCAGGTCAGTCTGAGACAGAGTTCTGTTAAAAGTTAAATGGGGATCAATAGATTTTTTTTTTATTAAATCTTTTGGGGTTGATGGAGCAGCATGTTTTAATGAAAAAAAAAAAATCAGCATTTGAGAAAATTTCTGGCTTGCTTAAATCATAGTGAGAAATAGATAAAGCTGCAGTTCATACACTGTAAGTGGAGTTTACCCTCTTATTATTCAGAATAGAAAAGCTAAAAAAAAAAGGCATCGAGAATATATTTGTACTTTTCATAAACTCTCTTCAGGAATACAACCCCATCACACCACAGTTCAAGTATACAAATAATAATATTAGGCAGAATATTCACTCCCCAAAGCAATTTTAATACCATTCAAAATATAATCCTTCTATGCAATATACCTCATTTAACAACCATTAGCGCCTTTTCCATCTCAGATCTCATGTACCTAGTAATGATTTATTTTTATCCATTGTTTGAACTGATTTCATATTACCAACGGACCTGTACTAATCATGTGGAGCGCAATATGCAAAGTGTGCTTGCCAGAGATTCTTTAACTTTGGGTGCTGAGCAATTTACAACAGAAAGAACAGAAATTATAAACGTTCTCTTCACTTGCAAGATAATAAGCTAGAGTAAAAAAAAAAAAAACCCAACCAAAAAATCCCTCCACAACCAACCCCTTGACCAGTTTTGAATTGGAGAAAGAGTTAGTTTCTTGTCTCTATGCTAAACCAGTCCCTTAATTATACCACAGTAGGTTGATTACAGGCAACATTACACAAAATCTATACATCTTGTTTGGCAATGTATCAAAGTAGAGGCATATTGTCAAGGCAATGTTAACCATTTTCCCTTCTTGGGAGCCTGATCTTACTGGGCACCCTCAGCTCCCACTGGGCCCAAATCATAAGATCCATACTCTGCCTGAGGCAAGGGAAACTCCCATCCACGCCGGCATGTGATTTGCTCAAGCAGAGACTGCAGGAATCAGTACCTTGCCGTTAAAACAGCGATATGTAAACAGACAAAGAGTCAAAATCTTGCAAATGAGTTATTCATTACGAAATATCCCCACAGCTTGACTGAGTGGGCCTGGCGGTAGAGCGATGATGTTCCCGGAGCTTTATAAATAGGGAAAGCGCCGTGCAGTGTACGTGCAACTTCCTCGCGGAGCTGCGCGAGCGGCGCGCCGAACAGATGATAGAACTCCCAAGTCCTGCTTCTCCGTGATAATTTCTCATCTAAACTCCTAATTACACAGCGCTTCACATTCCGAGATATATAAATACATTTTTTCAGATGTACACTGTGCTAATGGTATGCATGGGAGAAAAGGGAACGTTCTTTGGCGTGATTGCTCAATATCAACAGCAAAAATCATCTCTCAAAACTCTGTTTCAGGGAACTGAGAGCCCCCAAAGTACAGAGAAAAGTTGAGATGCTTTGCAACATCCATGTGCCTGCTGCAGCAAAGCCAACTCGCAACTTAATTCTAGGTCTGGTGCTGCTGCTGGGTATGTAAACATGGGCCGTAGCTCAGGGCAGTGGGAGCCAGTACATGAGGTGAAACCATGATGCTGAAGACCATAAATGTTTCAGAAATTGGTTTAGTTTTATACAGAAGAGATTTAGTTTGTTTCTTTGGAGTCTTGATGCCAAAAGCGATCAGCAAGGACCACTGGGGATCTCAACTAGCTCATCAGCGTAGATGTACCTATTCCATCCCAGGGATAAGCATTCCTGTTAAAGTGAATTAACTAGTGAAGTAACACCTATAACAATATTTTTTGTCTATAATTAGTGAATTAATCCTCCTGGAAGAATTTTGGGCATGTTAGCTGTGGTTTAGTATTGCTTTTTACATCATACTACTGTAGTATTAATGGTTAAACTGCAATTAGAAAGCTGAATGCTTTTCATTACACTGAAACGGTCCCTCTTTCATCTTTAGATCCCCAAACTTTTTCCAGGTACTGTGATGGGTGCCATCTGTATGAGGACCTGGTATCTTTTGCCTCCTGAGATTGATAGGTACTACCATATGGCAGATAGGATGCTCAACTTTGCAACACTGAAGGCTTTTTTGGCAACTTTCCAGGAGCTTGAGGGCCACACTTAATTTGCATATCCATTTACATACACTTTTTATTTTAAATAAATGCACACAGTTAGGATGGTTCGGTGAACTTGTGTTGCTTTCTCTTTGATAGATGTACAGGCATTATTTGTTGTTTGAGCTCCTCAGCAATAAAAATGCTGTAGTTGAATCCACCACGCAATTATTATTATTTATTAACACTATTGCTGTGCTCAGGGGAGGGAAGCACAATGCCTAGCTTGAAGAGCTTCTCTAATTAGTCAAAGAAAGTTCATTGACATATTTTATACCAGGTGATTGGAAAACATTTCCATTTCAAAATTCCATGATTATGGCATTTTTTTCCTTCAGAAAATGCATCTTTTGCAGTGAACTGTTCTTCATCATCTTGGCAAGCAGCTGAAGATACACGTGTAACTGTAAAAGACAAGAGAGAAGTAATGGATATTAGACTCAAATAGATGCCCACTTTATCCATGGACTGGCTACCTCTGATGTAGGGCTAAAAGGATTTCCTCTGAGGCCGAAAGATGTTTTGGTTTGCTCAGCTGTTGTGAATTAGCTACCATTTTAACCATGTTTTACCATTTAACTAATCCTTCCCCTGAACTCTACAAAAGGCTTATGGGTGTGTTGCAATAGCTCTTCTTTCAGCCTGAGCTGCTGAAAACTCACAAGGGAATGGATGCTGTCTTCTTCAACTCTTCAGTGCTTGTTGTGAGACATCGTGACTGTCACAGGTTTGTTCAAGATAACTCAGGTCTCTCTGTCTTGTATGAGGGTCCCTCCATGGGGGACAGGTTTCCAGTAATACCTTTCTAGCAGGGGAGAACTTAATAGAAATGTGATACTAAAAATAAAATCACCTAAAGGGTGAGAACAAATATCTCTAAGTAGGAGAAAATCGATGCAAGGAACTGCTGAGAGAGGGGTTGGGTCCTTCAACTTATGGTTGCTGAAGATGCAACTATCCCTTCAAAGGCCCACATCTCTCAAGCTCAGCGAGAGTTTATCAGTATTATATTTGACCACAGAAATTCATCAGCAAATGACTGTATTGATCTCTGTTTATGTTTGAATGCACAGTCTCATTTGAAGACAGATTTTTTTCTGGGTCTAAGATAATGCTGAAGGACCTGATTTTGCTTGTGCATGAGTGTGTGTTTTGTGAGCTGCAAACTTGCAGCGGTGGTTTGGACAGGTAACTGGGACTTTGTCTTGGAAGGACCTTGTTATTGGAATCTATTTGCCATTTACTGGGAAAATACAAGAAAAATAAACTCCAACAAAAGTCCCACCAACAAAGACCTTGTGAATGAGAGGCTCCTGTATTTGTCTGTAGTGGCTAAGGGGAAAAAACATAAAAGTTGAAAAACTTGAAAGTGAGATTAAAAATATAAATGTGTTTTATACCATTAAAGGAGATCTGAATGACTTGGAAAATTATGTGAGTTATCAGTGGTTCTAGGACACAATAATCCCAAAGCAGATGGCAAAGATGGTCTTTTGTTAAGATGTGGATAAAAATGATTGAGAGTATGGAAGGAATTTTGGAGTAATTTGGGGGCTGGACCATTTTGGGGATCTGATCGGATGCCAGGCTCAGATTTATAGGCACAATCAAATCCTTTGAGGGAAATTGAATTTTAAATGTGTTATCAAGAAAATTGGTGTGTTTAGAAATGGCCGGAGGAGAAGCTGAGGACAGGAGTAGCAAGAGATTTCAGTGTTTTGGACATCCTTCTAATTCTTTGGTATGAATAGCGATATGATTGATGCAGCAATAACTGCAGTGCTGGAGGGATTTGATACCCAGAGGGAATCAATTAACTGGATTTTGGATATTGGAGCATTATGACCTTTGCCTAGATCATAATGTTGACATGTAGGAGCAAATGGAAGAATATGAGTCTTTTCTGATTGTAATTGACTGGAGATATTGAGAACAAGGTGGATATCCAAATTTGCACATAATGTGTGGATCTTAGAAGATGGCTGGAGAAGAGTAAGTGAGCCAGACCCCAGGTTATCAGGTGGTAGGGGGAGAAAAAGCTTATTTACAAGGAGCTCCTGGCTTCTTCACACTCTTTAGTGGGCAAATTACATCCATCTAACATCTTCGTTATTGATTTACGGGTGAATGATGCTGTGGTTTTCTGTAGAGTGACACCGAGTCAGGATTTATTGGGAAAGTTTATCTTATTATCCAGTTGTGGTCTTTTCCAACATGCTTGCAAGGAGGTATAAAGGGGAGCTGTCGTCACTGTTTCATGAATCACTGCTGAAGTAACAGCCTTTGTCATTCTAACCTGTGATCCAGGAAGACAACAGAGTTTTCATGGGCTTTCCTGGGGTGGGGGTCTCAAATGGGAAAAATCAGGTGTATTAAGTGTATCATGGTGATGGGCTGATGTCTGGCTGAGTCATCTGAGTGGGGCAGTTGCCAGTTAACGGGGTGGAGTTACGTAAGCTGCAGTCTGATCTGGTCAGTGGCTGTGGAGGGAGGATAGCTCAGGAGTAAACTGTCCTGTTCTGCGAGCTGAGAGTAATGCTAGCTGGGGAACAGGGAGAGACCATAGCCCTCAGTGATGGGAAAGAAGGTAGGCTGAACAGTTTGGTGAGTGGTAAAAAAAGGTTCACACCCAACTTTTCTTTTTTAATATTCATTATTTATTCTAATTGTTTTATTGAACTGAAATAACTATTAAAATCAGAGTAACAAAAAGGTTTTCAATCTGTCTTTTGTACACCTTTCTGCTGCGATGAGAGCATCTGTTTTAAGTTGTATTTTCCCTATATAGAACCAGTTTTATTTCTTCTTCACAATCATGGCAGGTGGGTGATTTTCCTTTATGATTGCTTTTCCCTTGCTGAAGTAAGATTGCGTTTTCAGGTAGCCTTTTCCTTTTCTAAGGCTACCTCTAATTTAAAGACAGGCAGCTATGGCCTTCGTTTTTCAGCTGATGACTGCATTTTCTGTCTTCCTCCTCATCTGCTGGTGAATATTCCTAGTTCTTATATGTCCTTATATATCTTTTCTGCTGAAGGAGCTCCATAGATGAGCAATGAAGAATGACAGGACTTTTTTGGGGGTGTCTGGAGGTGGAGGATTTGCTTAGTTTTGCCTATTTATGCAGTGAGTTAAAAATATAAGATGTATTGAAATGCATGATTGATTTATCTAAATTAAGAAGTAAAAAGGTAGTATGAAAAAAAAATCAAATAAACAATGTCAAGTCTCACTATTTATTTTAATCTATGGACTGGTTCCTCTTTTGAAAATATCTTCTTTAGTGCCCCTAAATTTCCTCTTTCATTCTATTTTACCCTCCAATTACCATCTTTGCTAGTGTCCATAATACTCACCCTAGTGACCTTTCCTGATCCCAGGGCAGAAGTGAGAGAAGTCATGGGAGCCCTCTGCCCAATGGTCTCCCCTTTTAAATTCAGCTCATTTTGGATACAGTCAGAAAGGCCCCTGTACAAGAAACAATTTAAAACTATGGATTAATTTTAATAAATGCTATCTGGTAACTTTAACGGTTTTAATTGCAATTGGAGAGTTTTTATAGAGGTTCCTGTGATTGTACTTGTGAATTTTTCGGGGTATTGGTTTGTTTGGTTTTCTTATCAACTAGCTCACTCTGAAAATCTCACTCTTTAAGCAAATAACCGCTTTTAACATCATTTTGCTTGTATTTCCTATTAAGTCACCTGCAATGTTGTATTTAGTATTGTTATGTGTTGTAAAAATCTCTGAACTCCACTGAAAAACTTTGAATATTTAAAATATGTCTCTAAAATTTGGCTGAAAAGTCTCAACTAGATTTTTCTTACCCCTTATTCTCAAAATGCCCTGGTACTTCATGCTGCTCCATATTAATTTAAACTTCATGTTGCTTCATGATGCTGAATAGCACTAAATATTTCAGTAAGATGCTACGAAGGTGTTTTGAGTATAACAGCTGTCTCTTATGGGTGGAACAAAATTCCTTGTGCTATTGATCCAGCTTTATTCTCGCTTTCTTCTGTGGGAATGAGAGGCATGGTCGTTTTGATTCCTTTCAAGGTGTTTCCTTTCTAGTGTGCACTTTGAGAAGAGCTGAGAAGAGGAGGAGAAGCAGAGGGATATTTTTTCCTCGTTTTTCTTGAGGAAGCAGCCACTGTCTTGGTGAGGAAAGCCAATACCAGTGTTTGTTACCTTAATTCAATTGGAACAACCATGCCACCTGCAGTCATGACTCTGAATGCCGTGCGTGGCTGAATGCAGTCTTCTCTTTCCCAGTAACGATGGCATGCCAAAGATCTAACAAGTCACCATGTGAAATAGCCCTTCCCCAAAATGCTGAAATTCTAGGGGAAAAGATGGGTAAGCAAACAGAAATTGGTAAAGCAACCCATGTTGTGGAGAGCGGTCTTCTGGTTTTGTCTGCTTATGGTACTTGAAGAGTTTCCTCATCAACTGGGAATCAGACCTTGTACTCCTAGGGACCCTGCTTTGGCATGGGGTTGGACCCGATGCGCTCTTGAGGTCCCTTCCAACCCTTATGATTCTGTGATTCCAAAATATTTCATTCTTAGGTGACAAAAAATGCCCTAAGACATTCAGGCAGCACATTATCTGGCGTGGTAAATGGGCATGGAAAAAGAAGAGCAAAACAAAAACTCCAAGGTGTTGGGTTTCCTTTGGTTTCAGCTGAACATTGTTTCTGATTTAGGTTGGATTCTTGGCAGCCACCTACAGAATAAAAGTACAAAACAATTATGGAAGAACCAGTAAAATAAAAGGCCCTTCTGAGCAATGACAGCATCTGATAATTGTGTCAATGCTGCTTTAAAAGTTTCGGTTTCTACAGCATCTCCAGTCCCAAAGTGTCTCATCTGCTTTCTAATTTTCCACAAGATGCTTTTAATATTTTGAGATTGATATTGAACCACAGGGGTCTAAAAGGTTTCCAAAGATCTTGCATATGCATTTGGAACCAAACGATCAATTAGATTAATAAAGGGGAATTGTAATTTATATATGAAGCCTGTAAACTCTTGCCGAGAGGTATGGAATAAGAAACCAGGCAATGCTTACAGCTTGGGGAGAGCCAGGATTTAAGGTGAGAAAACAAACACACTCAGCAGGGAAAAAAAAAAAAAGAAGTGAAGTCAGCATCAGCTTTGTAACATTGATCTGATGCTTCCTGTTAACAAACATGGGAGAAATGGGAAGAAATGATGGATTTAATACAGCACCTGTCAAGGTAATTATCGTCGGAAACCAGTTGTACCTTGGGAATGGTTCTATTGGAAAGAAGGGGGAAAAAAAGAAGCTTGTAAATGGGAAATTGTTATTAATTTCTCCGAGCTGTCCTGTTATGGTTGAGATGTTGCCTTCAGGCTCTTCCTTGCAGTTATAATGGCATTGCTTTTGCTGTTTCCTTCCTGAAGGATCGTTGGATTGTCAGTTTTATGTTTTCTTAACTGATAGTCATCAGCATTTGCTTAATCATCTTCCTCCAGCACGGGGCTGCTGGCAGAGCCCCTTTCCTGCTCTGGGGCTCCCCAACAATCTGGGGGAGCCTAGGTCTCTGCAGTGTGGCCCCCCCCTGTTAGTGTTTGAGCCACCAGTGGGATCTGCCAGCAGAACCTGTCAGGAAAAACTGAATACAAGCTCTTTCTGTTAGAAAATACATCTCTGTTGAAGTAGAAGTTTTCTTTCAAGAAATCATTTGCCTTTACCGACACACTCTTGTAAAGAAAATCAGTGGAAGAAATCACAAGGTTTTAAAGAAAACATTTATGGTTTTGTGATTTTTCCCACCCAAAAAAAAGGTATTCTGATTTTTTTTTTCCCCAAGCATAGTAAACCCCACCAAATGGAAATGAAGTGTTTTACTCAACCCAACCCATTTTTCCAGACCAGTTTTTGTTAAAAGTCTTTAATGGCCAGGTTTTGATCCTGCCTAACCTCTTGAAATGCTTTGTGAAATGGATTTTTCTATCCTCTGCAGGGTTCAATTTATTGGACTTAGAACTGGTGTTTTTAGCAGCTCCTTGTGTTTAGGTACGTGTTTTTGAGTGCCTGGTGACAGATCCAAGCTCCTCTGCATTCGCTCTGTGCTGGTTAGGAGGAAGCCAAATCTGCCATGGCAATCTTATGATCGTATGAACATGAAATTGCACTGAAATGACTAAAGTTTACGAACAGGGCCATATGTTTTCTTGCAGGAATTGGCTTGTGTAAGGCCAGCATAGACCCTAACCAGCCTGAGCTCATTGCTGTAGGTAGTTTTACAGGTTTCATGAAACTTCTGAAGTGTTTGGTATGCAATGTAGCTGACAAGATTACTATGTGCCTAGAGCACTGTGTGTTTTCTAGCTGGTTCTTCCACACATTCCTCTCTCTTTGCAAATCTGTGTGAGAAGTTAGGTCTAAATCTTCACAAACTCATCTGCTTTTTCCATTAATTATAGCTGAACCATTAGTGAAATGCTGCTGAGCACACCCACCCATCTGAAACCACTATGGTTGCCTTTGAAGGCTTTACCAGCCTCCAAACCTCTTCTTTCTCAGTGGTGGCTCTGAGTTCAGAGGAGGGTTTGCTGGCCCAAAGCTTTAGACTCCTGGAGGCTGGTGAGTCACACAATTACAGAATTGTAAGAGTTGGAAGGGACCTTAAGAGATCATTGGGTCCAACCCCCCTGCCAAAGCAGGGTGACAGCCTGCTTGTATTGCCCCTTACTTCCAAGCTGATATTATGAAGTCTGTCTTCTCCTTAATTCTTCTGGACAGATCTTTAAGGAATCGTGGAGGTACTAAAACCTGCAGTGAGTTTTGTGGGGTTA